>NW_026929140.1:0-367507 GCF_032062105.1 Saccostrea cuccullata | reverse complement strand
ACGTTGTTTACAAACAAGCGCGAAAAAATCCTCTAAACTAGGTACTAATTATTGTTGTGTACATCATCACATTTTAAAATTATTTGAATAAAAAGAAAACAAAGAAACACCGAATCAAAACTATATCTTTTAGATGCATCAACTAAAAATGTGCACATGTATGCAGTAAAGGCTTGGCTGGCTATAGTAGACAACTTCTTCCTGAAAGGTTTCTCACATACATGTACTTGTTTTATAAAAAAATCAATTAAATATAGCTGGAAGTTTATTTCTTTTTATATCAAATGACAAGATTTTATAAGTTCGAAATTATTTCAGTCAAACTTTTTCATAATATACCAATATTTTTAGCTATCAGAAAAAAGCGTGTATGAGCTATTAACCCCTAATTATAGGGGCCAGCCCCTTTTCATTAATCAAATATGAAATCTCTCGTAATTACCCACAACTTTTGTTATATATTTCTAACCAAATTATTCTCGGTTTAAAAGTTATTACACAAAAAGTAGCAAAAATTCAAAGAAAAAAAATTACTAAAATTTGCCGTTTTATAGCTTCCAAACTTTAGGAAATCGGCTTATAATTTTATCGTTCTGCACATCTACAATGTATTGGCTACAAGTTCTCCAACTTTCGTGTAAATATCTTACGTCGTTCTTGAGATTTTTAGTGGAAACGAGACATCAAAATTATCAATTAAAGGGCAATAACTCACAATTAAAGGCATGCATCAAAAAACTGAGAACAGGTGTAAATAGGTTTAATTACAAGGTATCTAACCTGAAAGTTTCATAAAAATCAGTCCAAAGGTCTTTGAGAAATCGCCTATCAAAAATCGAGCGGGAAAAAAAAATAAAATAATAATAAGAAACAGTAGAATAACAGTAGGGTCTTCCGAAGGAAGCGGAAGACCCTAATAATCTTTACCAACAGAATCAGTAGAAGGTCTTCCGTTGGAAACGGAAGACCTTAATTACTTTCTCTAGGTAAATTAAATTTTTCAAAAATATATATCTTAAAATGTTTTAGTTAAGTACAAAATGCTGGGGCACTTATTTTACATGTACATTAATCAGTCTTCAATTTTTAAATATTCGTTAGCTCCATGTGTAATTGATGATTCATAGCGCATGCAAGGACTGGCGATCTGCATGCAGTTACTTTACTTCAACCAATATTTATTAAAATGCACAAGCTTTGCTCTTTTCACACACAAATAAATCCGTTTTCAACACAAGTTTTCCGAAACATCGATAAGTAACAGCGGCACGTGTAAACTTCATAAGTGACTTCTGTGCTGCACCCTGTCTATTAATTCATATTACAGGATTTATAGTCAAGTTCAAAAAATAATGATTTTAAAGCAATGAATTAAATTTGTTTTAAATTTATTCAAAACCCGTATAAATGATTAGTATAGTGTGCAAACATTGTAATTTTGTTCCGTGATTAAATATCAGTAGCAGGTTATACAATGTACATTCAAGTAGTAATAAACCCGCATATGTCCAGAATCAAAAATTTAAGAACTTATATACCGGGCAGACAATCTTATCAGAATATTACAGACTTATCATGTAATTACACGCTTTTACAACCTAAGTTAAACTGTTAAAATCATTATCGGCACCAAAGTCAAACCATTTGTATCGTTTACCGTATATAACTCAGTATTTTCTTTAAATGATGAACTTATATCTAGCGCAAATTACTTTCCTTAATGGTTTAAAAATACGCGTACGAGAGATCGCCATTGAGAGGCATTTTATTCAAGTACATTCAAGTTTTTACCAGCAAGTCCCTGTATCAAGTATTGTCTAATTTTTATTCTATTAAACTGTTTTAAACATAATCTCCCTTTCCTATTTAAATTTAATTCATTTGATGATTTTATTCAACTTAAAGCACAATATATCATTATGTAGTACTAAAATGAAGTCCATGCACCGATGCTATTGTACATCGGGAATTTTCTTTAATCCTTTATCCATGCATTCCTCCTTCAAGGAAAATAATTATGAATGAATTGATTGAATAACGTGTATAAAACCATGATGTTTCAGTTTGTCAACGTGTTTTAGATCATGATCAGCAAATCACAACTCCTCGGGTCTTCCTGTCTAACAGAATAATAACCTCGAATGTATTACGTACATACATCATGACATCCCCATGCTCCTCACACCCTTTACCCAAACTTTGAAATAAGAAGAAGGTATGGTTTTAGCTTTATTGCGCCCTATAAATGTAATGACATCAAAAAGTTTTGAAACTGGCTTAAATATTAATTAAATAAATGTCTCAAATAAATCAGGAAAGAATATGGCATGAAGGTTTACCATTCTGCAAATATGACGTCATTAATGTGAAGCATTTCTCTATTTTCAGCAGAAAAAGCCTCAAAATGGCCCATTTCAAGAGTGATTTTCCTTTAGAAAACAGTGTCCACAGCCGTTGCCCACATTAATTTTTTGATATTTTGTGCAAAATTCAATAACAAATCACATATCTCAAGATCTTTGTGGGCGATACCTGTGGACTATGTTATCTGAAAGAAAATTCCATTGAAAATTTGTGTCTTCTGCAACTTTTTAACAAAATACGAGAAAATGCATAAGTTAATGACGTCATAATTAGCATTTAAAAACACATGTGAGAAAAATGACTTGTATGATTTTTCTGCATTGAATTTCAATTATTTAAAAAGCACGAGTTTTCAACTTTTACACCAGTTTCATTTTTTAGAAAATCACAGGGCAAAATTTGTATGGAAACCATACCTTCTTCTTAGGAAAGATATTTTATTTGTGGACTTTTGAGTTTAATTTTATTGAAAGTAAAGCTATTACCTAAAATACGTATTATGGAAGGGACTTTCAACCCCGTCTATCTTTCATAAATAGAAACTCCATGTTGTTTGAATATTAATATCCGGTGATGTTTTAAAATACCTCAATGTTGTTTTTCTGACCTGTGAAAAAATGGAACGAGATAATGCAAATTTCAAACATTTTCATCGGCCAATGACAGAAAAGTTGTAAAATTCCTGTCAGGGTTATGAACATCTAATCACTATAAGGTGCTTGTCTTGACACAGAGCCAAGGTTATTCTGTTAAGATCAAGGTCACTGACAGAAGAAATATTTTCTTTACTACGCTATGAATTAATAAATGAAAATCATTGGAGGTTCTTACTTGAAACATAGATTACGATTAGATTATGATTGGAGGGTTTGTCATGACCTTGATCAAATGTCTTGCTGGCAAATCAAAGTCACTGACAAAGAAAAAAATATTTAAGCATAACTTTGTAATTAATGCCCTGTTCACACGGAGAGTTTAATTCGAATTAAACGTAAAGTTACTGCGAATTAGTTTCGCTAAGCGTACACACGGAGAATTTAATGCAAATTAGTTAAATTCGAATTAGTTTACTGTGAATTAAATTACTTCGCATTAGCTCCGTGTGAACGCTTAGCAGAGCTAAGTCAAATTAAATTTTGAGGCATGCGTAAAGGCAAAATTAGGTCAAATGCCACATGCCCGTGGTCAGCTTGAAGTATTTGTGCTATTTGTATTAATTTACCGCGAATTAAACTCGTCGTGTGAACAGGGCATTCACAGGAGGCTCATGCTGGGAAGAAAGGTTGTTGACGTAAGAAAGTGCAGTGACCTTGACCCAAGGTCTGTACTTCCTGTCCACAGCGCCAACGGAAGACCTACTCGTTGCTTTGCAACGAGCTCGGCTCTAGTTATTCTTTTTTTTTCTTCTACTTCCTAGACGCCAACTTTGAGGCCTCATATCTCACTCATTTATCAACGGATTTCCCTCAAATTTTCAGACGTTATAGACATTGTTAAACTCTATGGAAGTGGTATCTAACATTTCAAAAATTCACTTCCGGTTTTGAGTTATTTCCCTTTAAACGAAAATTTATAGGCTTTCGTTTCCGGATAAAGGCTCAGAGACCACAAAAGCTGGAGCAAAATTTTTACTGCTTTTAGGTAACAAAAGGATTGAAGTTGTGCACATCGGTTTTTGTTTTTCGATTTCTGCATTCACAATGGCGCTATATAGGGGTCAAAAATTAGAACGCCTGAAAGAGCAAAAATTTACACATATTTTCCTTTTCATCTTGAAAACTAAAAATATTTTGTTAAGACATAATTAACAAAAGTTGTGCATAATTGCAAGGGCTTTCATATAATAATATTTAAAAGGGGCTGGCCCCTATAATTAGGGATCAAGGGACCTTGAAAGTTTTTGCTTTATAACTCAAAAACGGTAAATATTTCGAAATGACTATCGATTATAAAATTGTGCTTTAACATCTTACTGATCTCATGAAATTGTTATTGTGTTCGAGTCTTGTTTTAAATGAGCTGGTGCACGACCTATATATGAACGGGTAATTCTTTTCACTCAGCACGTAAACGAGAGCTCCTCATGCGTGTAACCAAAGCAAGCTTACTATAAATAATAAACATGGCTACATTGGATGCTAATATTTTTCAGAATAAAGTTCTCGAAGTGTTTGTGCTTTTTTAATCATGTTTATTCACTCACAACTTTCCCTTCTATTTCATTTTTTTAAAAATCGTATAAACCAAGTCTACAAAAAAGGGGAGAAAATATAATCTTTTCTTCTTATCACATAAAAGCAAACAATATAGTGAGAAAAAAAACATAACTAAAAGCACATATACTATTATTCACAGCCATTAAGTGCACGGCTTTAACATTCACCTTGTTTGTTTACAATTATATAACGCGCCTCCCTCGATAGCGGCAGGGCAAAGTCGGTCACCGGGAATCAATCGGCGTGTGATCCAGCGACCTACAGTCATACACAAAAAATAAACCACCACAGATTGGTTAAAATAATTCTTGATAGAATTGTTCCTTTTTATACTATCTCTGTTCCATGAAAATATTATTTTGTTCGTGTCTTACGTATGGTAGGAAAGAAAGCTAGATCCGTATTCATCGAAAACAAGGCTCCGTTCTCATTTTGATATTGAAGAACTCTTTATGCATATAATTGAAATAAACTTGCCGTTAGTAATAAATATTTTACCACGCTGTATCATATCTCTTTTTTTAAATAAGGTTTTAAACGTGTTCTTTGTTTCCCATTCAGAGTATTCGATGGTATCATTTTTCTTTTATTAATAAAGATCTTTCCAAGAGAAAGAGTTATAGAAAAAAAGTACGAGTGTCTTTAATTCGTTTGAATTTAAACACAAACAATTTGAACGGAAACAATATACGCCCGGATTTCATAAAAAAAAAAAAACTTTTAAGAGTCGAATAATACACAATTATTTACTGCGCGATTCTCATATTCTCATATCCCAGATTCTAAGTGTGTTTACCGGCCATTACGTAATCTATCTTTCGATTACACGCGGCCGAGAAATTCTAAAGCGACACACCGCGGTGAACCATTGACCCCGCAGTCATAGGCAAAATATATACAAACCATTCTACAACAGTAAGAAAATATTATTTTCTCTAAGTAAATTAAATCTTTCAAAAATATCTTAAAATGTTTTAGGTTTGACTTTAGTACGAAACGCTGGGGCATTTATTTTACATATACATTTTAATAGCCATTCTCTGTAACCACTTAAACTTCGTTGCCACGCATGGTCACCGATTTTGATGAAACTTCACCCATGCTTAGTACTTGACACCAGAAACAAATATCAAACAAAATTTCGTTGCTACGTGTCTCGGTTGCTATAGCAACAGCCGGAAAGGTTTGAAAAATCGAGATTTTCAGCCACTTTAAATCTTGACTGTGGCTTAATAAATACTAGAAAAAGCAAACAAACCATTCTCTCAAAAACATGACACCTTGATGTCACTTATACTGTAAAGAAACTGTTTAGAATATATCTCTAAGTAAGTGGTAACCAAGGGTACATTTGGAATACATTTAAAATGCTGAAATATGCTGAAAAACGCTCAGTATTCACTAATGGTATGTGTTATATGCTCAAACTCAATCAACGACTTAAGAAAAACAATGAAAATGTTTGACCTCAAGTATATAAGTATAAGCAATATTATTCTATAAATAACTTTAATAGTTGCCATAGTAACACAGTGTAACCATGCAAAACCAGTAACTAAGATTGGGTTAATGCTACTGTCTTGAGGAAAAACATGAAAATTCAAGACTGGCAAATATGCATCCTTAGGACCTTGCAACACCAACCATAAGAAAAATTGGGTATAATTGCTACTTTGTAGTGTTACCATGGAAACAAAGTACCAGTGCTTAAAAGTGAATTATTTTCCGCTGCATTAAGAATTAAATTGCCATTTAATCAAGAAACAAATTAAAGGACTCAGCTTGAATAGTACTTATCTGTTAGAACGGAAGTTGAATATCATATATTGATAAAATTTGATGAATAAAACAACACTGTTGCTATGGTTACCAAGAAGGGAAAATGTTCGATTTTGTGATCTTTATATCAATATTAAACCCTGTGTGCCAACTTCTTGCATCCACTTAGAGATTGGATGATAGTCAAAATTAAAAGTCAAGTTAGCTGTTAATAAATATCAATCATAAAAGTTTTGGGAATCTACATTTAAGGGTACGTATCCAAGGAAACAAAATATTTTTCAGGTTTTTAATCATATATTTTCTGCTTATTTCCATAGCAACGCTCTATTTAAAGAATTTAATCTGAATTTTTTCAAATGGGAAAATTTGGAGCACACCAACATCTTATAAAATTGGTCATTAGTTATGAGGAACTGTGTTTTTTTAAAAGATAGGATCAGATTTAAACATACATAGTGTTACTTTGAAGGCTCTCTGTGGTATAAAAACCTTGGCAACCATTGCCATCCAAAATGAAATATCATATTTTTTTCTTGGTATGTGTTTCAAGGCTCTTTTTTCTATTATTTGGTCACATTTCATCCTATAATTGCTTTTTATTTTTACGTGTATGACTTAATAAATTTCAATGAATATTTTTTTTACTTTTGAATACTTTGTTACCATAGTAACGTATGTAATAGTTGATTTACCAAACATGTTTATCATGCATTTGAGACATCTGACCTTCAACTTTTGGAAACAGTCATTGACAATTGTTTGCTTTGCCGCAAATGTTAACTATGGGGCTCTAAACATGTTTAAAAATGCAATTTTTCGAACTTTAAGACATGTTGCCATGGCAACTGTAAAACATAGCAACCAATTTTTGCCTGATTTCAGTTTAGGGTATCAATGACTTTTATCATAGAGAGTTTGGAGAAATTCTGAGACTATGCGTGCCACAGCTCTTATATAAAATTTCAAATCATTACAGAGAATGGCTCTTAATCAGTCTTCAGTTCTTAATTCGTTAGCTCCATGTGTAATTTGACGATTCATAGCGCAAGGACTGGCGATCTGCAGTTACTTTACTTCAACCAATATTTATTAAAATGCACAAGCTTTGCTCTTTTCATACACAAATGAATCCGTTTTCAACACAAGTTTTCCGAAACACATTTTTTTCATCACAAATATTAACCATGGCTATACCAGTTTTAAACTTTTAAAGAGAATCTTCCGAATCGTAAGGATAGAATTATACTCAATGAAATGGACTAAATATCGTAAGTAACACCGGCACGTGTAAACTTCATAAGTGACTTCTGTGCTGCACACTGTCTATTAATTTATATTACAGGCTTTATAGTAAATTTCAAGAAATAATGATTTTAAAGCAATCAACTTAATTTGTTTTATAATTATTCAAAACCCGTATAAATTATTAGTATAGTGTGCTAACATTGTAATTTTGTTCCGTGATTAAATATCAGTAGCAGGTTATACAATGTACATTCAAGTAGTAATAAACCCGCATATGTCCAGATTCGAAAATTTAAGAACTTATATACCGGGGTAACAATCTTATCTGAATATAACAGACTTATCATGTAATTACACGCTTTAACAACCTAAATTAAACTGTTAAAATCATAACCAGCACCAAAGTCAAACCATTTGTATCGTTTACCGTATATAACTCAGTATTTTTTAAAATGATGAACTTATATCTAGCGCAAATTACTTTCCTTGGTTTAAAAAATTCCCGTACGAGAGAGCGAGTGAGAGACATTTTATTCAAGTACATTCAAGTGCTTACCAGCGAGTCCCTGTATCAAGTATTGTCTAATTTTTATTCTATTAAACATAATCTCCCTTTCCTATTTAAATTTAATTTATTTGATGATTTTATTCAACTTCAAGCACAATATCATTATGTAGTACTGTACTAAAATGAAGTCCATGCACGGATGCTATTATACATCGGGAATTTTCTTTAATCCTTTATCCATGCATTCCTCCTTCAAGGAAAATAATTATGAATGAATTGATTGAATAACGTGTATAAAACCATGTGGTTTCGGTTTGTCAGCGTGTTTTAGATCATGATCAGCAAATCCCAACTCCTCGGGTCTTCCTGTCTAACAGAATAATAACCACAAATGTATAAAGTATACATCATGACATCCCTATTCTCCTCACCCCCTTTACCCAAACTTAGAAATAAATGAGGAAAGATATTTTATTTGTGGACTTTTGAGTTTAATTTTATTGAAAGTAAAGCTATTACCTAAAATACGTATTATGGAAGGGACTCTCAACCCCGTCTATCTTTCATAAATAGAAACTCCATGTTGTTTGAATATTAATATCCGGTGATGTTTAAAAATACCTCAATGTTGTTTTTCTGACCTGTGACAAAATGGAACGAGATAATGCAAATTTCAAACATCTTCATCGGCCAATGACAGAAAAGTTGTAAAATTCCTGTCAGGGTTATGAATTCTAATCACTAAAGGGTGTTTGTCTTGACACAGAGCCAAGGTTATTCTGTTAAGATCAAGGTCACTGACAGAAGAAATATTTTCTTTACTACGCTATGAATTAGTAAATGAAAATCATTGGAGGCTCTTACTTGAAAATAGATTACTTATGATTGGAGGTTTTGTCATGACCCTGATCAAAGGTCTTTCTGGCAAATCAAGGTCACTGACAAAGAAAAAAATTTTTAAGCATAACTTTGTACATGTAATTAAAATTTACTGGAGGCTCATGCTGGGAAGACAGGTTGTTGACATAAGAAAGTGCAGTGACCTTGACCCAAGGTCTGTACTTCCTGTCCACAGCTCCAACGGAAGACCTACTCGTTGCTTTGCAACGAGCTCGGCTCTAGTTATACTATACATTCGCGCACATACAGCAATGGACTAATTTTGGTTCTTTATTATTTTCGCATATACCTCATGTATCTATTGCTTCAAATAAATGATTAATTGAAAGATTGCAGAGAAGATAAGAAGAATCTTAAATTTTCAGAAATTACTTATTCATCTTCATTAAAATACAAATGTAAAGTTCTAGGTTTGTGATTAATATACATGTAATGTTAATTACATTAATAAAGTATAACTTTAGGATACTTCCAAGTTTGAATTTTCATGTGTATGTGGAAAATCAAACCATTGTTTTTGTCCAAAGTTTGAAAGACGTGAGAAACATCTTAAATGAGGAGAGTGAGGCCGGTTTTTCCGCTAACAATCGAAATCATGACGTTTAAAAAAATGAAAAATTATCAAGATTATTCTGACAACCAGTTACACAAAGATTTTTTTCATAAAGTATTATTGATGGTTTATTTTATTTACAAAAATATTTTTCAATGTAAGGATGAACCAAATTTTTTCACTGTAAATTATTCAATATACTGTTTTTGTTTGTGTGTTGAATATTTAAACAAACGAGTCACCATACGTTGACAGCTAGGTTAATCTGACATTTTTGAAAATAATGAGTTTTTATTAAGTGGGTTAAAAATTTTCTCTTCTCGTGAACAGCCAAAAAGGAGTAACTTTTGGAACTTCCTGTCCAAATAGGACCTGAAATGCGCATAGATTGTATATATAGACATGTATAAAAAAAACGAGATAGCAAAAATTAAAGAATTATATAATCTTTGTGGGTTTGGGTGTGTTGTACCCTCTAAAGAACAGTTTACATGTTTAAAATAGAAGTACTGCGAAGATTGAGCTCTCTATTTGATACCCACGCCTCGATAATAAGATTATGATGGCAAGGTCCATGTTGTGCTTTGGAAGACCTAAAATAAGTGGCAAAGCAAAGTGTAAGATAAGAGGTGCAAAATGGCATTACATGTATTTGATAAAGAATTTGTGAGTGTATCAACACATTTATTCAGAGGTACATGTATATAACGAGTTGCGCATGCGGAGACCCTTAATGTTATAGAAAGAATTAAACTCTCCGTGTTTGTGTTAAGGTGTAGGTTCAAAAAGTATAATAGCAGGTATATAACGGCGCTATGTAACAAAGATTCAGTGAAAGACGTTTTATTCAGTAGTATAAGAATACTTTTGGATAAAAGATTGTTACAATTTTGAAGTTTCAAGAGGACACTGCCTCAAAAGAAGATTGTACTCAAAGCGAAGCCAATGTTTACTGTGTGATAAATGATGTGCATTAAAAACTTCTTCAGTTACTTCAACAGATGAGAACTTTTTATATAAGTTGTAATTGCAGTTGACATATAACAGCTAAGTATACCAACGATCGTAATCCCGACGGACGGACGGATGGACGGACCGATATCACGATCAATGTATTCCCTCCCCACTTTTTCTCACTTTTCAATTGTGGTGGTTTAATGAGCTAACGTATATTTTAAGTAGTCTAAACATGACAACAGGCAAACAGGTTGACCGGACTTACGGGTTAGTATTAAAATAAGTATATTTAACATCGAAGTTCAAAATTTGAAAACTGTTACGCAATATTTTAGAATTACCTAATAGAACATCAAAATTATGCTTCAAGTCTGCTTCCACCAATTCTTTAAGGTTAAAGGTTTAAATTCACAGAAGCAATTGAGAAACAAAAACAATAGAAAGCCAACAAAATTTCTAAATGGTGTCATTCCAAAATTTAAGATGGAATGTTTTAAGTAAAACTTCTTCCTATCCAAACTACAGCAAAGAACAGTTTTAAAGGTTCGATAAATATCTTTTTTTTTTTTTTAAAAAATGACGATAAAAAGAAGATTTTGAAAAATTAAAGGAGCCATTACAATACTTCCTACACGTTATAGATAAAGCTAAACAAAATGAGTACATATTAAATATATACAAGTCACACTTAAATAACCACCTAGACCTCGTTGATAAAACCAGAGCAAAAAATATGTATATTGTACATGTCATGACAGTCTGCACACTCTATCTCTCTATTCCTAAGTGATGAAATATATAACTGTGTTGTCTTTTCATATGATTACTTGATAAAACTAACAAATTTCTCTTTTGTGAGAGTTTAAGGTTAGTGAATGCGCAATTTAACATAATAAACAAGCTACGATGTAACATTTTGCTCATTCAGGGAAGTTTGTTCTTAGACGAACAATGGTGTTTAAGTTGATATCTTTAATTTATACATATAAAACAGGGACACATTCTACTTATTCAAGGACGAAAATGTCAGAGTGAATGGAGTATATTCACGTTAATATTTTGTCCTTGTTTTTCCATGCATTATCATATTGTGCGTTCCTCTTTAGGTTGCTAGGGTATATGTTGCTTATACATGTACTTTGAAAGTTATTGTAATTTAATGTAACATATTTCTTTTATGTAATTATCCTAAAAAGTCATTTGGTTAACGCATACTGATCTTTTGTATTTTTCAGTCTGCAAAAGTAATTTATTTTTCATTGTTTATTATCATTACCTTTTTTCATTAGGAATCCATTCTAACAACAATTCTAGTTTTGACTGGCCAATAATTTTCCAGAACTGTTTAGGCTGACCATGTAGGAATCGACTACGAATAGGAGTGCACATACATGTAAAGAGGTGCTGCAGAAACTCGCGATCAGAAACACCTCTACGTAGAGGACTATGTTAACGGCAGGTATTCCCTGCTTCTTAACATTTTAGGTTTATATCATGCATAGTTTTTCCTCACATTGGACCTGACTGGCAACCTTTTAGTTAACATGGTTAACGTTAACCTTTTTATTTTATTGAATTTTTTAATAATGTATATCACTATTGCCATTTCGCACGAGGAAGGTTAGAACAATAAAACCACAATGGCGGGTGCACCTTGCACAACATTTAGAAAGATATATTCTGTAGACATCGTGCAAAAAATATTTGCCATGAAATAAAATGTCCCATAACAACACAGTTAGTGCTACATCCATGACATACATGTACGATTTGTTTCAAGTCAAATCTTTGCTACTAAATAACAGACAGAAAACGAATCAAACTGAGTAAACAACTGTATATGTAAAAAATAAATCATTTAAACAATACTTAACATGTATTTTTCCAGGACAAAACTGAATAAAGCATTATGTCATTAGTTTTAAGCCACAGTATATCAAGGAAAACAACTTAAGTCTGCATGTTCAATATATAGTTACTCCTTAACTTCTTGACTCTTTCATAAAATAGATATTTCATTGCATTTCCATAACAAACAAGAGGCCCATGGGCATTATAGGTCACCAGAGGATAATGTAACAACTTTCTAACAATTGAATTTTATTCGTGTTTTAAACCAGAGGCCATGAAATTCACAATTTTGAAAGAGGCAACATTGATATCATAACTATACACTTAGCTTGCTCACTTTGATTACTTTATACCCAGAGGTAGATCAAAGTAACAAAGAGAAAAGGCACTTCCACTTTATAACCAGTTGTGCACCCCACCCCAAAGGAACCACTGACCCTGGGGCCACATATTTCAAAATTCTGAAAATTTTATCATAAATTGTATTTCATCATAAATGGTAGATTAATACCAAAGAGCAGATTTCAAAACA
The DNA here is from genome assembly GCF_032062105.1 of Saccostrea cuccullata. Classification (NCBI taxonomy): domain Eukaryota; kingdom Metazoa; phylum Mollusca; class Bivalvia; order Ostreida; family Ostreidae; genus Saccostrea; species Saccostrea cuccullata. Next base: position 354,599 of record NW_026929140.1, on the reverse strand, counting down.
TTAATTTATTTTCAGACTATGTAACCCCCCTCAATAATCTTATTATAATAAACTAAACTCCATGATTGTTCATATCTATAAAAAAATTCAATGGAAAAAAATGTTTCTTTAATGACAGATCATACAAATAAAGAATGGATGCCTTGATTGGTATTTATTTTTTGGTCTATTTTTGTTGAAAATGATACAGATAATCAAAATCTTAAATATTAAGAAATTGTAAAGCTTTTATGATGTTCAAATTTCTACCTTTCTTCGACCATTTTTATTAATCAATAAAAATTTTTTGTCACTTCAAACTTCATTTTTGGGAGATATTGAATGAAAAATTGAAATCTTTTCGGTTATACTTGTTCATTTTACTGATATAAACAAGACTCATGTTGTTATTTTTTTCAATTGTGAAATAAACGTTTGTCTGTATCACCTGTTCTTAAATCAGAGGACGTTAAAATATCTAAAGTGCTGACATATTTCGAAACATATTTCGAATCAATATATTTAAAAAACAGGTCAGGCTTGTCCTCACCCCTATTAGAAGCTTTTGGAATGTTTCCTGCATGTTGCTGGCAGATCGAGGGCTACACTCAACACCCAAAGCCCATGGACAATTAGGAACTTTGTTTTATGTGAATACACAGAGGAGTCCCAACGTCTAACAATGACATTCGAGCTTACCAATTAAGAAAACAATATAATCTCTTAATTCCCCTGCAACCCTAAACCAACGCAGTTATCACAACATGGTGGAAATACAGTCAGACCCTTATGACATTGTCACATTTTTTCCAGGTAAAATTTTACTCTATTTTTTTTTTATTTAAAAAGCATTCAAATAGAAAATTAAGTTTAAAAAATGATAAGCAGATCATTTATTTAAAATATACCTTAAAGATAACTTTATCTGAAATTCAGCGAGTCCACTGAATGTTTTCTTTACATTTTATGTGTGATAACGCTCATGAATGCTTTAGGTCATATTACATTTTTATAAAAAATATCTCATGCAATGAAAACATCAAACTATAAATTTAGTGAATCGCATTCAGAAACATGTCTCATAAAAATAGAAAAAAATAGAAAAAAATATGTTAAAAAGGATTACATATCACTAATTTATTTAAGATACAACCGAATGATAACTAAAACAACACAAACATATTTACTAGTATGCCATTCATTGAATGGTACCAAAAGAGCATGAAAAAAATTACTGACAAGAATCTTTGACATTTAATAACTATCCGTTGTCTGCAAAAAATATTTCCATTAAAAAATCAAATGAAAATCTGTTTGATTAAACTTACGATGTGTTTCTTGTTCACCTTTAGTCCTCAATACAACACTGAATAAAGAATCTAGAGTATATTTTTAATCGTCTTTTTAAAAATACGAATAATTGATATTACAACAAATGTCTTTGATATTTTTGGAATTAATAAATTTATTTTAAAAAATGCGACTGAAATTATATTGCAAAAAGAACTGGAAATCTGCTAACTCCCTCTATGATATATTATAACTGTTTACTTATACCGATACAAATTTAAATTGTAAAGATCACCTTTTTTAAAAAATAAAATATTCATTTACATATCACCGGGTTCACAGGTGATGAAGGTCAGTCAATATATCGGGTCTCAATAGCTCAGTGGTTAGAGCGCTGTCACGGTATGCCAGAGGCCCTTAGTTCGAGTCCCGGTTGAGACTTTACTCTTTGCTACCTTGACATTTGGCACCCAACGAAATAACCCACTGTTTCCTTGGAATATGCTTCACTCATAGAAGTCGAGGACGAATTTCTACAAAGAGGGGAAATATGTCACCGGGTTCACAGGTGCATGAAGGTCAGTCAATATATCAGGTCTTAAGAGCTCAGTGGTAAGACCACTGGTACGGTACGCCAGAGACCCTGGGTTCGAGTCCTGGTTGAGACTTGACTCTTCGCTACCTGTGACATACAGATTAACTAATCATTATTCTCTTAAGTGAATAAAATCTCGCATTAACTGTCGCAAATACCAAATTAGAAGACATTTATTCCCTAATTCTAATACAATCATTGCATTTTGTTTGTTGTTATCGTCTTTCTTTGTCGCGTTTTGTTATACGAAATACGTCACGAAGCATTGTGTGTTTGCGTCTTTCTATTATGACGTCACAAAGAAAAACTATAACCGCGAATTAGCATGACTAGCTTTCGACGGAGGGGTTAGCTCAGAAAAACGAACGCACGAGGATTAGCCAATTCAGAGCGATTTCTGGGGAATTGTTAAGATCTAATCACTTAATTTTATATAGGGAATAATAAGTAGAGGTATAATAATTCATATTAAAACGACACCGTGACGCACAAACGGGAAAATTGATTGACAAACTTGGATTTTTGCAACACCCTTGCTAATTTTGTTAAATTTCTGAAAGTATTAGGTTTCAGAAAATTTCAAATTTCAGAACCTAAAAAATCTATTTTCATAAAGATTGTTGATTGATTGTATATTGTATAACGTCCCTCTCGGGAATTTTTCAATCATATGAAGACGTCACCGTATGCCGGTGTAGGGCTTCAAATTTAGACTTATACTAATTTCTAAGGGTCATTGAGCAGTGGTTTTTTTTTTAATAGTGCCGACTCCTACTATGACACGGGACCTACGTTTTTAAGGTCATAACAGAAAGACCCGTGACTTTCACTTCTAGTACCGAGCTCTTGGCGAAGGAATAGTCAATACCTTTGTTTACGTCTTAGGTATGACGCGGCGCCGCGAACGAGAATCGAATCCGGGTCTCCCTATCACGAAGCCTATTATAAAGAAAAATATATGCAAAAATATTTTTTTTGCTCAAATCTCGAAAATGTATATCGCTTTACTTCTTCTATTGTATGCGTGAAAAAAAATATTAAGGTTACAATGGCTTCAAGTACCAACATTTGAATGTTTGTAGCCCAAGAATCTTTAAAAAAGGTCCTTTTAACATATTGTTCACCTTTCCACGATCCAATTAAATGTTATTTACAAGATTAAGTTAAAAATAAAAGTTGAGTGACTGACATGCACGCCTTTACAATTTTGAATAATGATTATTTTATAAATTCTGAATAAGAAAAAAAAATCATCCTACATTTGATGCTGCTATAACTTTTCTTTTTGAATTTTTTCATGTAAATTGATATGTGGAAATATTTTGATTTCTTTAATTTGTCAGAAGGAACGCCTTTATTTGTTTAAAGATCTTGATTACATCTATCTGTTTCCTCATTATGCAACATATATACGATATGTGAGAGTTATTGCAGGTAATTGTTATCAGGAGAAGAACAGATAGCATCAATATCGAATGACTGAATATTACAAGGTACCCATGTGAGAGTCAAAGATGAAAGCCTTCATTTTATTTTACTTTCCTCTGTTTTTCCCAGTATCAGTTAATAGTGGTAAGTAGATTTTACATTGCAATATTCATTTAAATCATTATTTTGATAAAAATTATCTTTTTCATTTGCAATAATTTACTCTAAATGATTCGGAGAGTGTTTTGTTAAAATACTTAAGAGTATTGGTATTCTACCTTTAAAGTTTTCCCCAATTATTCAAGGGTGTTTTTAAATCATTGATCAATACCATCTTTGAAAAAAATGCTTGCTCTTCTTCTCCTGAATCAGGGTAAAATTATTAGGTTGGTTAAACGGAAGGTGGAATTTTTTTCCAGAATATCTAACCATGTTTATTGCAGTGATCAGAAGAATTAAAGCTAAGGAATATAGTATCTTATCCTGGAATGTAAAACAAAATTGATTCGGGCCATTGTTAGTCAATAAGGAGAGAGCAACTAAACATTGTTTTTTAAAATGGCCCAATATTCCACGTATGATTTTTGTCTATAAAAAATTTAATATTTCAAGGACAAGAAAACCCATGCTCTGAACAGGTATATAAAGAGATCCCTGATTTGCCTAGAAGAAGTCCTTCGTATTCCATGGATTCTGCTCCCCTCTGTGACTATCACCTCTCTTACGGATGGTACCGAGGAAAATATTCGAAAATGCCAACGTCTCCTCCATCATTGACCAATTGTGGGACACTTTTTCCACTCTGGTTAAATGGTAAGTTTAACAATATAAGTCTCTCAAGTTTATTTACAAAGTTATTGGAAAAAAAAAGAAAAAAAATAATAAAGATAATATTTAACATTTGATAATAATAATAAAAAAGATTAATACACAATATGTTGTATACATGTACATTAGATTTACACAGTTCCTGAAAATGACTTAAGGTGATTCCACCCTCATGATTTTATAGGTTTAAAGTACATAAACTGCATTTATTTTCATTTAAAATACATTAAACTTTCCAATTATTGCAAAAAATGTATAGGTCACCATATTATTTAAGATGCGAAAAATAAATACAGTGTAAACAGACGTGTATGTCAACATAAAAAAATCGCACATTTTTTTGTAAACAGTATTATGAAAAATATGTAAAAACTGGTTAAAATGCATAATTCTGATGCTGAGTGTTCCTAAATACTTCCTACGTAAAAGATACCTTTGAATTGTGAATATCAAGGAAACTATTTTAAAAATAAAGCAAATGCCTGAATGAAGAGACCTTGCAAGGAGTTATTGCCCTTGTCAACATTTTTTAAAGATTGAATAATTGATTAAATATAGAAAATATGCATTTTTTAAATTCTTTAACTTAACAATATTTATCATTACACCTATTGTAAAGCATTCTTTCAAGAGATATTGTTCTATTAGGTATGAATTTAAATTAATTACAGTTTTGCAAAAATCTATGACATCATAGGAGGGTAAAATTACTTTAAATACAGTTTTAACGTGTTTTAAAGAAAAAAAATACTAAGGAACGTGTTTTTCACTGGAGCGAGTCTGATTGGACAATTCATTATAATCTCAAATCATTTGTATCATATAATCTCAGCACTTTTAGAAGGCATGATTCTTTACCTCTGGTTTTTGAATAAGGCAGCATGCAGATACATTGCAAGTCAAGGATAGAATACTTCCAATCCTGATTCCATACAAACAACTCAATATTCATACTCATAGAGGAACAATAACGAAAAAGTCTTCCGGTATACTTCAGGGAAAGGAGACCATAGCTACTAGTATAACTTAACGTTAAAATTTGTCGTTATTACTCAATTTTTCATCAGTAGATTTAAAAAAAAATAGATTATTTCTCCTTCTGAAAATGCCTTTAAATTGTACGTGTTTTAAATGTAATGTCCATCGGATTAAAAAGTCATTGTGACGTAAGAAACAAAGGTTATGAATCTTTGGTCTATATTTTTGCAATGCAAAGTAGGAATACATGTTGGAATAACAAAATGCACTGAATAATCAATTCAGATAAATGCCATCCACACAGATATAATTAACATCCCTTCTGTTTCTAACGCATATACTTATTCACCCAAACATTCACCAGCCTGTTTTGCTAAAAGAGACATAGACACAGCTCTAGCTAAAAATTAAAATGTTTTTATTTAAAAATACTCAACTAAAGTGTTCTAATTATCATAAAAAATTGAGTTTCAGTTCTTCTGATATGACAGAGATTTATAGCTCCCAACCTTTGTTATATTAACAAGGGCTGTGCCATGTTTTTGTTTACATTTGTACATAAGTTAACTGCTGTATATTAATAATAATCATATGTTTGATTAAAGCAGTTTTTCTCTTTTTTAAAAAGAAGTTTATTCTTAATACGATTAGACAGTTTCTTGTTACTTACTGAACCTCGTTTTATTATAAATGTGATATTTCTATATGAAAACAAAAACAAGGCATAGGTCTTGTTTACATTATGAAGAGTTTTAAATTCTGTATCTCATTTGTAAATCAACAAATGGTGGTCAAACTTTTGCTGATCATTAGAATTGCCTTTGTTAGGAAAAGTGAACATTGAAATTGGTTTCGAAAATTTCAGTTGAAACATTGTCTATGTCCCTTTAAAGTAAATGGATATGTTAAGTTAAATTCAGAAAATATTGAAATGAGTAATAAAATTGATTGCACTTACTTCCAACTTTGAATGCAACCAGGCATTGCCTATCTGCTAGCAGCTTCTCAGCCTAAACATAGAAAAATAGAAACGGAAGGTACACATGTAGCTTTCTAATAGTTCGCAAAGAAAGGCTTGAGATATGATTTCCCTATAAATACAAGGGAGTGATTGTTTTGATTCATTATTGTAACTAGCATTTTCCGCTCTTTGTAGTCCCTTCTGAACAGATTTGTCCTTGATAAAATAGAAAACTACACCAATCGTAATTCAGTCATTAATAACGTTTAAAACTTTTCTGTTGCCTTCTGGATTACATGATTAGGCGTATTGGAACATTAAAATATTATAATAACACATTTAATAAATTACTGTAAACGTATTATATTTGGCTGTGTATTCTTTTTAGCGCTTTTGGCAGAAAGAAACTTCCGTTAGTTCAAGTACAACGCTTAAAGTCTTGTACTTGTATACATAAATAAGAACATTAAGAAAAACGCTAAATCAAATCAACACCAACTTGTACAAACATCAATTTCCGCCAAATATTGTACATGCTAAATATAAAACATTTACAGTAATTAATACAGTATACATGTATATAATATCTAATAATTCTTTTACACTTAAAATTATTACTCCATCTCAGGCACACACCCACCTGTGAATGGTATAAGTACCCTTGACGCTTGCAAAGTTGGATTTGCTAGTGAGTGTGCTGATAAGATCGAAATAGAAGTTAAAAACTGCAATACTTATATGGTTTATAAGCTACAGCCGGTGGATTTCTGTAATTCAGCTTACTGTTTTGGTAAGTTTCTTTGAAGATAAATCAAGCATATTTTTGCACGAGTAAAAATAACCGAATGTTCATAATGAATATCAGAAAAAAATGCATTGATGTCGAGTGAAATGAGTGTTCATTGTATGTTTTTTCTCATGGTGCTTCTTTAACATTTTGTAGAACCAAGCGGACAATGTAAGTATGTTTCTTTTTTCTTTTCCAGTTTTAGATGGTCAAGCACCGCAAATTTAAATATTTTACTTAGATCATTTTGTATTGCTTTTACTCAGATGACAAATACTGATAAATCTAAAATGATAAACATATCAGCAATCTAATAAGTATTCTAAAAGGCAGCATTTACCAAAAAAAATTACAAAATGTTGAATAAAGTTAATTATGTTCAAATGAACTATACCAATATGGGTTATAATATGATGTTGAAATGCCAGTAAAATAAACCTTTACTTTCTGTTAAATCTTTATACATGTAATTGTATCATATTTCAGAACCTTATTTATACAGCCCAATTTACATTCAGTGAGAACAATAATTTTAACATACACTTCAACCTTTCTTTAAAAAATATGCACTGATAAGTTTACCTTTTTTTACTCAAAGTTGCAATTCTGACATCACCTTTAAACAAAGAAGTTCTGCTCTTTTAAGTTTTGCGGTTATCTAATTTTTTTTCTATGGCAGTTACTTAAAGTAAACATCAAACCAAGGTTTGTATCTTGCCAATTAAAAGGTGTTTCTTTTGACATTCTTAACACATTACATAAGATACTAAAATTCCTATAATCTGAGATCGTTTGCAATCTCCCTGGATGTTGATTAAGTGAAAATAAACAACATGTATATATCAAGGGGTAACTAGATTATCACTGATATTAAGCAAGTGACTTGACACACTGTCGTGCAATCATTTGCAATAGGGAGATCTTCATGTAGTGATTCGAATTTTCTACGTCGTCTATTTATAGCCTTTTGGCAAGAAATCAAAATAATTTTATGTTTTCAACCCCAAAAAGCCACCTATAAAAACAACACACTCTTACAAAAAAGAAATACCTTAGTCCTGGATATTAACCCAGAACTTCAGCAAAGAATTATATACTAATTGCCTGACGTCACGGCGTCAGGCTGTATAAGGATTGATATTTCCAAGGTGCGAAGCTAAGAGGTTACAGTTAGCCAGCAAAAATTTGTGCATGCTGATAATCACTGGAATTTGTTACTTGCTTTTCAACAAAAGATTTAGCAGAAAAAAATAACCATCTTACTGATACAATATATACGGATGTGTTTATTACTTATATTTTTTCCATGCAGCTATTTATTTCATGCGATTTCATATACGGACATGTCCTTTTGACCTTTTTTCTGCGTTTCTGTATTATTGGATTAGTCCATTTGTCTTCTAGGTAAGGGGTGTCACAATCATTTTGCGCCAAATGTCACGTGTATATCTTCGAGCCCCTTTTCCTGGATGATTCTACTGAACATGGAAATGAAAACTTCAAGTCTGTTCTTTTAATCGCGATTTCAAACTTTGGAAAAAAACATATCGATAATTCGGTGATATTGTGAAAGAAGATAAAACTTACATCATTTAAAGTAAATAAAACGAAACGAAAAAAAATGCTTTAAAGGAAAACTGGCCAAATATACATATTTCTGATCATATTTCGCCCGGGCCCACAGCAACCCCCCCTCCCCCCGTTTTCGGAGATAAAATTCTCCCTCCAATGAAATACAGAAAACAGACTTATTAAATGTGTCCCTATTATTCCAGGATTAGAATATGTTGGGTCATTTATGCATAACGGGCTGTTTCCAACAATTATTGATGCTCTGGCATACCCAACATATCTAGTAAACATATTCTGCATGTTAATCATAACGATTCATTTATTTCTTGTAGTAATCATATTTTCAGCTGCCTTCCCGATATAGTCTATTCAGTTGAATCCAATCTTAAATTTTAATTTTAAAATAAGTATATAACCTTTACAATTTCAATCACGCATTTATTACATTAGTTCACTTCCCTACTATATCTTCTAAACCAGTTATAGGGTCGCGGGATGATGAGCTGTTTGTTACGTCGCAGGTTCGAATCCACTGCGGGACGTGCACATGGAGATCGGTCCTTAGGATGGGACCGTATAAAACCAAGTCCCGAGTCGCAGTAGTGTTAGCACGAAAAAGATACTTGTAACTGCTAATTGGTCCTGAGTGAAATATTTATAGCCCTCCACAGGCAAGTGGTGGCGTCCTTATACAACAAACGATAAATAGAACAAAACAATTTTTAACACATATAAAATATATACCTTTTAATAAAATCTCAATGTTCCTTTTCCATTGCTTTGATAAGTAGCAAACAACTTAAAATGACTGCATGATGTTTTGTGCGACGCTTCCATAATTTCCTCTAGTGAAATAATTACCCCCCCCCCCCAATGTAAACGTTTATATAAATAACTTAAAATTATCATGCTTATAAGTTCTATAGATATTGATTGCATAGTCAGGCAAGCTTTTTTGAAAAGCTATTACTTGTATTGTATTATAGTTTAATTAGCATACATGTAGATGTAATATTGATATTTTAAACATCTGTTCCGAAGTAGAGGGGACTGAACTTTTTACTCTTGTGTGTCTTCTATATGTGTCCCTCCGCCAGTTTATCCGTATCTGTAATCTATTATTTGGGCATGTCATATTGTGAGATTCATTTTTTAGTAGAGTCTGGCGTCAACTTCCTTTTAAAGACGTACAACACACTGGGGAGATAACTTTTGCGATTTCAATTGAACGTTTGACGTGACGTCAAATTTAACGTCAAAAATAAAGCGTCAATCTGACGAGTAAAACGATCCCGATGTATATCAATCATAAAAGAAAAATTGGATATGGGGCTTGGCTTTCCTTATGCGCACTCAATCAATAAGTATGTTTTTTTTACTAACCCGATTAAACTCCGTAAAAAGCAAGACATAAAATTCCATCCCTAAATGTTCATTTCATTTCATTTCATATACATAAATTGTATTCTTGATCAAAGAGCAGCATTTTTTTTATTCTGAAAATTTTATTTTACATTGCCGAAATTCTCATTATATACAATTGGCTATAGGGCATATAACATTCCGATTAATGGTCTTCATTACTATTTGTGCATTTACGATATAAATATTGTTTTTCTTCTTTAATCAAATAAAACAACAATAAACAAACAAAAAACTTTTTACAATGTGAAATCGATGTTGTTTTCAGACCCTTACTGATCAAAGAGGAACAACTCTGAAAATGTAGGAGATGTTTATTTTCCTCCCTTTATTCACGGTTTTCCATAGATCTAGAATCAGATGCATTTACAGCAAGACCTGATAAATCCGAGAATTTAATATAATATATAGACCTCATATATACAATGTAAGTATACATGTAGAATTTAAAAGAATTGTTCACTAGTACTGAAATTATCTGCATTTATGAATATCCTATTGAAGCAAATCGTTTGACTTTCTGTCACTGTCAACAATGTTGGTTCGCATTTCCTCGAATCAAAACAAAACGTAGCCTGTAACTATAAGATTTTTTTAAAACATCAATGTGCGATTTGATATAAATTGAAATAGATGAAGAGTTTAATGTTTGATATTTTGAAGTTAATGTGGACGAAAACGGAATTTTCATTTTAACTTTAGAAGCAACGACATTGAAAGAATGCGTACAATATGTTATGAGGATGTACAGTACCTGGCCATAAGTGAGTCATAATTTTATTTTTACACTATATATTTCATTGAAAACCCTATTTTTCTAAAAACTTGTTGTGAAGTCAATTTTAGCTCAATTTTCATGATTTTTTTCACGGAAACATGCAGAATTACTAGTATTCAAATGTTCTTATCTTAAATGATAAACAAAATGATACTTAAACTATTGAGAATAAATTATAAAATATTGTCAAGACAAAATTTTCTAACCTCAAATTACTATGATTTCTTAACAAAATGAAATCTTAAAATTTTTGTTTTGCGCTTGACCTGTGATTTCACAGTAATGCATAAAGATAAAACTATTTTGAAATAATGTGAAGAAACTACAACAAATTCTGCATTTAATGGTGTTTTAGACATTAAAAAAAACAACAAATGACACTGCAATAATATCTTAGAAAAATGTGTTTTTCAATGAAATATATAGTGGAAAAATAAAATTATGACTCACTTATGGCCAAGTACTGTACCTATATGCAAATGTCGATGTGTCCCCACGGCCACATACTGTCTCGTTTGAAATAATGACATGAAAGAAACTACAGTTATTCCATTTATATTACAGGAGAGTTGAACATACACCATTTTTTTAATAAATAAAATTAAAGAAATAAAATTAAAAATCAACATATTCAAGTTCAACATAACTTGAATTCGTATCCAGGTTTTATGTGATATGGAATGCATAACGCAAACATGTATGGACTAAACACTAAAATTAATCCTTCGGTATTTTTTTCCTGATACATATAAAACAGTAGTCAATATTTATTCTGCATTAATGAATTTAAAAACAAATGCATTTCATCCGGGATTCAAATGACGAAATACTAGTATATTAGCACTGTAAACGACGTTTCGTCAAACGCTAATGGTCTGCGACGCAAAAATGAAAGGGGTGGGGGTGGTAGGGGTATTCAAAAATTGCCTAAAAATCTACATTTAAATACGCTTTACATATAAGAACTTTTAAATTTGTAAGTTAATATATTTTTTAAGCAAAAGCAATAATCAAATTTGATTTTTTTTTAAATGTGTATTTGTAGATTCATAGAAAATGATCGACCCCGTCTGAAAGACGCGCGGGAACGTGATTTATTGAGAAAGGGGGAGGGGGTAATTTTCCGCTATTAAATCAAAACTGGTCGTACAAAAATTATACAAAAAATTATGAAGATTATTTTTACTACCAGCTACCTAAAGAAAGTTTTTTACCAAAATTAAACGACAGCTTTTTTCACAAAAAAGTTTGAATTTGAAAAATACACATTTTGCAAGGCTTAGATAATTCATAGTTTTTCAGTTTAAGGTCTTTAAAAATTGTTTTGATGATATGTGTATCAAAAAGATGACTATGTTTTTGTGTTAAATGGTTACAGAAATAAGTCAATGAAATTTGACATTTATATCTAACCTGGCTTTTTTGAAAATCAAGGTTTAAGTAGTTCGTTGATAAAAAATATTCTCTCCTTGTAAACAACTAAAGGGGAGTCACTTTTGGAAGTTCCTGTCCAAAAACCACTCGAATGATTTTGTCCAAAATGTGCATACATGCAGTAGATATAGTCATGTAATAAATATACAAAAATAACGAAAATTAAACGACAGGAAATTTCGGGGTTAGGTGTGTTGTACATCCTTAATCCGTGCGAATGAGCGTACCAAAATCCGTAACACTTTTTCCAGTAACTGCTTATCACCGATGCTTAAAATTTTAATAGTTCGTTGTTTGGGAATGAAATATGAAGTGAGTCGTTTATTGTTCGCGATCAAATCTATTTTTAATATCGCGGTATCTAAGTTTATAATAATATTTCGTCGCAGATTTCGCAGCAAGTAGTTTTTAGCTCTACTGGTCAGAGACCAGAAGATTTTATGCGATAGTAACGCGTCCGGCGTCCGTCCGTCCGTCTGTCCGTCTGTCTGTCTGTAAACAATTTTTCAAAATGCTACTCCTACTACAGTTTTGGTCTGATTTCAATATAACTTGACACACAAGTATACTACACTGAGATACATAATAATTTTGTGTATTGATTTTTGATTTCTATGAACGTTGTTGCCGTGGTTACTAAATATAGACATTTCTGTGAAATACTTTCAAAATGCTACTCCTCCTACAGTTTCAGTCTGATTTCAATGTAACTTAGCACACAAGTAGGGTCAGAGACCAGAAGATTTTATGCGATAGTAACGCGTCCGGCGTCCGTCCGTTCGTCTGTCTGTCCGCCTGTCCGTCTGTCTGTCTGTAAACAATTTTTCAAAATGCTACTCCTACTACAGTTTTGGTCTGATTTCAATATAATTTGACACACAAGTATACTACACTAAGATACATAATAATTCTGTGTATTGATTTTTGATTTCTATGAACATTGTTGCCGTGGTTACTAAAAATACAATTCTGTGAAATACTTTAATAATGCTACTCCTCCTACAGTTTCAGTCTGATTTCAATGTAACTTAGCACACAAGTAGGGTATTCTAAGATACATACTTCTGCATATCGATTTTAGATTTGGATGAACGGTGTTGCCATGGTTACTATAAATAGAAATTTCTGTGAAATACTTTCAAAATGCTACTCCTCCTACACTTTTTGTCTGATTTCAAAATAACTTGGCACATAAGTAGACTACACTAAGATACATAATTCTGTATATCGATATCAGATTTCGATGAACGGTGTTGCCATGGTTACTAAAAATAGAAATTTCTGTGAAATACTTTCAAAATGCTACTCCTCCTACAGTTTTGGTCTGATTTCAATATAAATTGGCACATAAGTAGACTACACTAAAATACATAATTCTGTATATCGATTTTAGATTTCGATAAACGGTGTTGCCGTGGTTACTAAAAAATAAAAATAGAAATTTCTGTGAAATACTTTCAAAATGCTACTCCTTCCTTCAGTTTTGGTCCGATTTCAATATAACTTAGCACTTAAGTAGACTGCACTAAGATACATAATTCTGTATATCGATATTAGATTTCGATGAACGGTGTTGCCATGGTTACTAAAAATAGAAATTTCTGTGAACTACTTTCAAAATGCTACTCCTCCTACAGTTTTTTTTCTGATTTCAATATAAATTGGCACATAAGTAGACTACATTAAGGTACATAATTCTGTATATCAATTTCAGATTTCGATGAACGGTGTTGCCATGGTTACTAAAAATAGAAATTTTTGTGAAAAACTTTCAAAATGCTACTCCTTCTTCAGTTTTGGTCTGATTTCAATATAAATTGGCACATAAGTAGACCACACTAAGATACATAATTCTGTATTTCGATTTCAGATTTCGATTAATGGTGTTGCCGTGGTTACTAAAGAATAAAAATAGAAATTTCTGTGAAATACTTTCAAAATGCTACTCCTACTACAGTTTTGGTCTGATTTCAATATAACTTGCCACACAAGTATACAACACTAAGATACATAATAATTCTGTGTATTGATTTTTGATTTCTATGAACGTTGTTGCCGTGGTTACTAAAAATAGACATTTCTGTGAAATACTTTCAAAATGCTACTCCTCCTACAGTTTTAGTTTGATTTCAATATAACTTAGCACAGAAATAGGGTGCTCTAAGATACATAACTATTTGTCTTGATTTTTGATTTGAATGAACGGTGTGATTTTTGATTTGAATGAACGGTGTTGCCGTGGTTACTAAAAGTAGAAATTTCTGTGAAATACTTTCAAAATGCTATTCTTCCTACAGTTTATGTCTGATTTCAATATTACTTTGCACACAAGTAGGGTACACTAAGATACATAATTTTATATATTGATTTTTGATTTGGATGAACGGTGTTGCCGTGGTTACTAAAAATAGAAATTTCTGTGAAATACTTTCAAAATGCTACTCCTCCTACAGTTTTGGTCTGATTTCAATATAACTTGGCACATAAGTAGACTACACTAAGATACATAATACTGTTTATCGATTTTAGATTTCGATGAACGGTGTTGCCATAGTTGGTTTGATTTCAAAATAACTTGGCACATAAGTAGACTACACTAAGATACATAATTCTGTATATCGATTTCAGATTTCGATTAACGGTGTTGCCGTAGTTACTAAAAAAATAAAAATAGAAATTTCTGTGAAAAACTTTCAAAATGCTACTCCTCCTACAGTTTTGGTCTGATTTCAATTTAACTTTGCACACTAGTAGACTACACTAAGATGCATAATTCTGATTTTTTATTTCGATGAATGATGTTGCCATGGTTACTAAAATTGAATATACTCTAAAAGTTTATTAATAGCTACTCCTACAGCTGTAGTTTTATTGCAGTATCTTGCCACAAAATGAGCTCAATCAAGCATCATTATGCTATTCATTGCTGTTTTCAAGTTTCAAGTCCCAACTGCTACTTTTGTCTTCATTAGTAGTGCTTTAGTCTCGACAGAGACTTCTGGTTTTCAGATACACTAAACTTCACAGATGTAACAAGCATTCTGAGAGTACTGCATAAGCAATACATGTCCCTTACCGGTATTCCTTTTTCTCTTTAGAATACAAGCTTACCGGTATTCCTTTTTCTCTTTAGAATACAAGCTGGTTTGGATCATTAATTTAGTGCAGCACGAACCCGATTTTAAACCATATTATGAAAAAAGGAAAATGCTATAATTCCGTCAAAAGTCAGTGAAGTGGAACGAAATTTTAACTTGACCTGTTACAGTAAGTTGTTAAGATACACTCACATACCAAAAAATCAGTTCAGTATCTGTTAGCGTTTAGAAAAAAAAAATAGTGCGGAAAAACCAAGTGAGACAGACTGGCAGACAGACAGCTATACAAACGGACGGAGGGAAGGATGGACTGACAGACTCCTAGGAAAAATATAGTTCCATCCAGTTCATGGTAGGGGACTTATAACGCAGGTACGATAAGGCTTCGTAGAGAATATTGTAGTGTACTCTGTGCATGCACTTCTCTGAACTACAAATGTATGAGTCATAATTGAAAGTGACGTCAAGTCACCGCATACTTGAGCTGCAACGATGGGGAGAGTGTCATAAACTTTACACCTTATATCAATCTGCATATAAAGATGCAGAATGCTAGTTTTAAATAAACTTGTTTTTTGTAATTTTTTTCAAAAATCTAAGATATCCGAACAATTTAGATAACTTTACTTTATTACTTTTGTTTAAGAGTCAGCGTGTTTGACAAATACCCTTTTTATACCCGTGGACGGACACAGAATTCATAATATGTGTATAAAGAGCCTGACGCAGGTTATTAATGAGGATTTATTTAATATCTTTTGTGGTAATATGTAAGAGGAGTTTCCCCTCTAACTGAAACCTGCTTGGGAAAAATGTATGATGGCTTTGTTTTAAAACATATGACGATATTGAGCGGAAAATACCCTCAGATTTGTCGGTAAGTTGAAGTTAATGTGAAATAAATCGTACCAAAGAAATAGTATAACTTTTCCCAAGCACATTTCGGGTTCACAAGGATGCAACGAGTTTATTTATGTGAAAACAGTATTTAATAATTGTGTTAATAATCCTCACCGAAGCGATTTATGTGGCACATTCCAAAAAGTAGAAAACAAGGTCATCTGATATAACAAATATGTTTACATATAGCCTAGATAACTCTCTATATGAATTGGGCGTACTTAAGTACATAAGTTAAAAATACAGCTCAAAATTAACTTTGATATGCAGTGTTACGTTTTAAATTGATTTTAAGCTCCGGAAAGCCATAACAGCACTGCGAAAAAATGAGTAGATAATTTGGTTTTAATAAAATTACTTATGATTTAAGGTGTAACTGAAGTTCCACAAGATCCTACTGTTTCCTATCACGGTGTATCATGGGAAACTACTACGAAAGGAATACTAACACTATATGAACCTAGTGTAAATCTCAAGTGTGGTTTTACCCCACTAAGTAACAATCTATTATTCTACGAAATATCATGGTATGTAGATAATACCGAAGTACTGAAAGGCCAAACTGTAGCTTCTGACTCGCTGGACACAGCTTTACTGTCAGCATACCACATACTGAGTTACAACAAAAAAGCTGGATCCATGGTACGTAAGACAAAACATGAGATACAGAAATAGTGCAAACATTCCATGTTATTTTCTTCAGTATGCTCTTCCTACCTATGTACTTTTAATTTTGATTTAATAAATAGATCCAATGTGTCGTTGGGGCAAAACACAAGAAAGATGGAGTTGCTTGTATAACAAAATCTAGCCCTTTGTTTTTCGCCGGAATAAAGGTAATATAAGATATTTTATTTCAAAAATATCAGAACACACACAGCCAGAATAAAAACAATTTACAATTAATACATTGTAGTAAGGGAGGCATTAAAATTAGTCCAACCATAAAAAATCATATTCCCAAAGTGCAACGCTGAGGACAATACGATATTCATTGCAATAGACGAAGTTTTTATATCTTCCTCATTATAATGCAATAAACTGTTTAGGTAAATGCAGTAAATATCAAAACGATCCTATGCCTGTGGTAAACATTTGATAAAAACAATAAGATGCATAAAGGCTTAACGCGTTTGAATCCAAACAATCTATCAGCGATTTAAAGAATCAAACTCAGTAGAAACACACTCGCAGGACAGACAGAACAATTACCTTGCATGTACCAACTCTTAGTAAGTCTTTCCACAATTTGTTGCAGTATGTGATGAATCCCGAATACATTTTTTGACTTTTAAAAACTGCTTTGGAAGAAAACTGTTATTTTTATGTATGAATAAATGATTATATACTTACTTTTATTAAATTTATTCATTTTCATTTGCAGGTTTTGACGCCCCGATTGGATATTGCCAGAGGAGAGACTGCCAATGTTCAATTGCAGTTCACCATACCCTATGTAGATCAGAACCTACGAATAGACCAATTAAATCTCGATCTTGCACCTTCTGATTTGGTTATAAACCTTGCGACTCTTAATGCTAACTCAATTTCTTGTAATGATGGAAATAACAAATTTTGTGGCATGAAAGTCAAGGGATATTCATTTAAGGACAGACACAACTATTCCACAGATGTTTGGAAACAAATCCATAACGTGACAATCTTTAATAAGGATGATCTAGACTTTACTGGTTTTGAAAGTCATATACTTTTGCGTCTCAAAACTATTGGTACCCAAGGCAACGGAAGCAGAATATTTGATCACATAACTCTACCAGATATTCAGGCAACTATTTTCATTGTCTAGAATATATTAAGAATTATTTCAATTAGGCAAGATTTATCGATACTTGCAATTGAAGTAATATGTATTGCCAGCACTACTGTAACTAAAAAGCACTGAGAATCCAACAAAACCCTGAGGAAGTACTGAGTGGTACTGAGCCCGGTACTGAAAAACTTGGGAGATCCTGAGTAGCACTGAGGTTTTCACTGTGCATTCTATTGTGCTACTGAGGAACACTGAGGTTAGCACTGTTGCTACTGTGGAAGTACTGAGGGGTACTGAGGTCATTCTGAGGCCACTGAGCTGGTACTGAGTAGCTCTGAGGTTTAATACTGTGGCTACTGAGGTAATCCTGAGTGACACTGATGCTTTTTTTTCAAAAAGTTTTTTTGTAATTTAATGTTCAAATTTCTTTATTTTTAAACCCTTTTCAAATTAAAATGTGTAGGTTCAAGTATCTTGACACTACCCGTCGACAATTAAACTGAAATTCGCCTCTTGTTCATTTAATTAATTAAATTATTTGCATACTTTGTTTGGAATTTTCAAAAGGTTTAAGTGTTCTATGCATATTTAATTAAGAAAGTTGATATCTGATTTATTTGTCTTTGATATCAACCAATTAATTATAAAAATAAAGTATTTTTGAAATTTAGTTTTTCAAAATTTATCCAACCAATGTTAAACATCATGATAAATAGTAGTTTCTGTCTAATAAATCTCGATCCACACCTGAAAATTTGATAGGTTACGTATTTGTTGTGCAAATAAAGATGTCTTTAATGTTAAATTAACATATAATTTGAAAATGAACATGGGGATTACTGAAAATTTTAATATTTCTATGTGCTTGCATAATAAAATGAACACCGACAGCTGAAAATAATACCGGTTTATTTTGCTTTAAGTCCGAGTTTTATTTCATAGAAGTTTCATTTACTATTTATTTAGCACACGCGCACATGATTACAGAAAATCATGTGTAAAGATTGAATACTCATAAATTCAAACAAGAAAGTAGTTAGAATAATTAGGGATCTCTATGTTAAACCAGGGACCTATATATTAATATAGGTCCCTGGTTAAACACGTGGCGCTAAAATTTGATAACAGTCATGTAGTTACTGAGAATTATAATATGATATCTAATAATGCAATTGTCATTTTTTTTTTGGGGGGGGGGCGGTTGTTTGTCAATCAGAATGATAGCAAGTTCACTTAAATCATAATTATGTTCATCGCTTAATTCACATGTACCGGGAATTTCGGTGTCATAGCTGCATATGTTTTCTTAAAGACATCAAATGCATTAAATGAAAATAAACTTGAACTCCCTTTAAAGAAAATCTATCATTTATTTATTTTTACTGGTTCTAATTACGCTGCAGTATTTATTCGCTGTGATAAAGTCCTACTGCCGATCGGTTAGTGTACAACAATAATAATTGTCACGAATGATTCAGTAGACTCCCTTCCTTTTATAAATATTGATACCCGTTTACAGGAAAATGAATTACTCACTTATGTTCAACTTAAAATGTGACTTTTATCTTCCTTTCATTTTGAAAAATAACTACTACCATCAGATTTATATATAAAAAAAGCTCTTGACAAGCCATACTGTTAACTCTTTTTTTATTTTATTTATTAAAAAGGGTTAATCGGAAACAATTATTTAGTAAATAATTGTGTACATGCAATGTATTTTTTAATTAAAAGAAGACTTTTATTCAAACACAGCACCGTATTCATGAATATTAATATGAATATTGTAGACAAACGGCAGCGCTTTGAAGTACTTCACTGGCGCTGACTGGTAACGGAACCTCTGTGAAGTACTACACAAATGGAAGCTCTGTGAATGCGCAATGCAGTAGCGAGAAACAAGACAATAGGTGTCACTTCAATATATATACAGACGGGCACCTGCCGGATATCACTTGCAGTCAGTTACGCAATGTTGACCCAACATGTAGACTCAGAGGACACCCTCAGATCAGCCCGGCCCCTCATTTTCATTCTTTCTCACACACTTTAAAGAAATCTAATTAAAACACAGAAAATTAAATTTTTATTTGATTAAATTTGCGATGCATTTATAATTATTTTCTATATAATCCAACTGGGTTTCAAAACTATATTTATCTATTTTATTTTTTATAAAACATGTATTTTTATCTCTACTAATCAGATCTGTTATAAACAAATATCTAAAATTACAGTGTTCGTAATTAATTAGACGTATCTAATAACCGAAAGACATTATAATTCATTATCCCAAAACCCCCTTCAAAATAAAGAAATAAACCGAACTAATCAGAAAGAAAAACTAATTAAAAGATTTAATATGTTACCAAAAATGAAAAAAAGAAAAGGAAAAGAGAAGTAACAAAGGACACGAGGCTTGTATGTTCTTTTATAATTGCCTTTCATGTTATATCAAGTATACAGTATTAAGTGTTTAGAATTAATTTGTTGAATGTACAAATTTCTCTTCAACAACCTTATACATGTATGTACGATGTACTTAAAAATTTGTCAGAATTTAGAATTTATTTTCTGTCAATGCAATTCAGGAAAGGTCGCGTGATTCACTGTTGTAAACAATCGGATGTCACCGTAAATTTCGGACATCGGGAACGAGCATCAAAATACTTTATTTTCAGTGATGGTTTGGTAAAGATTCTTAACCGGCGACAATTAACGGCATATCATATTTGTCACAGATACTAGTATTTGTTCTTCAACTAGTATGTAATATCAGTAAATGGACAGCTAAGGGCCTAGTAGTAATAGAAATAAAACTCACATGTAGTATACGAAAAGCATAAAAATTTGGAAAAAATAACGCATATTAGTTTAATGCAGTCCTACGTGTATTGTACAACCATCTGAGATTTACGGCAAATTTACAAAGTGAATGAAAAAAAAATATGCATTCCACTTTAAGAAAAAATTAGTATGATCTGATTATTGGCAAGCGAAAATATCTATTCATCGATTTATTTGATAAGACAGTTCTCGAAAATAAATGAGTAATATTACGAGGTAAATCCAGTGAAAATTAATTTTGAACAATATTTTTTGTAATTGATTTTTTTGTAAAGGGGAGGACGTTCTTAGTTTTCAGAACTTGTTTCCGATTCTTTCTTGTAACATCTAGTAAACAATAAAATATTTTTAAACAAGCCAAGCGGTAACTTGATATAAAATCTGACATTTCAGGTAGTAAGTACACGAGCACCTAATCCATTGCTTGCAGAGAATCACGTGTTTAACATGTTAAAGCCAAGTATTCATGTGACCTTGACATAAAATTAAAATAAAATTTAAAAAAGTAACAAATAAATGAAATGACAGACCGTGTAAAGTATCGCTTGTACATTTACATGTAAGTTGTATATCTTCTTTACTATAATCACATCAAACAGAACAAAATGACTACCGGTATTATACATTGTCAATAAACTGGAGGAGGGGGGGGGGGTACTGCATGACTGACGCAGGTCTGCACAATGTGTATATCATGCGCGGCCTAAAAGTTAGAGTTCAATGCACAAAAAACTTCTTTTGCAAAGAAAATTTACCTTCCACGTATTCATTTTAACATTTTTAAGAGTCAAAGAGAAACAATTACGAATTAATGTATATTCCCTCGCACAGCAAGATTTTCATACACTTCTGGTAATTGAACTGTTATCATTGCATTAATATATTTTACAGGTTTAATTGGCGAAAGCTAAAAAG
Organism: Saccostrea cuccullata; assembly: GCF_032062105.1. NCBI lineage: Eukaryota > Metazoa > Mollusca > Bivalvia > Ostreida > Ostreidae > Saccostrea > Saccostrea cuccullata. The sequence goes on along the minus strand of NW_026929140.1, from coordinate 333,016 downwards.
ATTTAATCTCTATCTGTATTATGCATAATTGTCATGGAAAAGTTTTCATTTTGAATTCAAATGTAAACCTTTCAATTAATCAATTAAGTACATGTATGTATAATGCTGACTATCTATAAACGTACGCAAAGCTGTGTACCTATTAATACCGGTAAATAATATGACTGTACATATAGTGTTAATGAGGGGGTTGGGGGTATTTTCCTGAGAATGTATTAGAAATTTAGAAATAGAAGTCAATAAACTAGAAAAACATTTTCTTCACTGTTACGAATGCAGTACATTTTGCATGTACGGAATTTCGATGTACATTTTGTATACATCTGTCAACGCGTGTAGCTTTTGGTTGTTTTCGTACATATATAGTCGTGAAAACGTTTGAAATAATGTCTAAAATTTGCAGGATACATACGCATCTCATGGATCCGGATAAAATTCGCATGCGCACCGAGCGCGCACCTATCGACAGTGACCTAGTTATCCTTGGTGAAATCTTCAGTTTGCCGTCGGTACTCCGTGATTGCCAGTATATTTTGTAATTAAATCATGCTTTTACATGATAAATATTAATTATTACTATAGTAATAACTTTATGGTGGATATCTATTTATAAAACCATGAAAATTAAACTGTCCGACTTTACATACTCGGTCATTTAATGTCGGATAGAGGAGAATTTAAAGTCGGACAGCACATTATATTGAATAAATTGTATTTTAATTGTCATATTTTAAAAAAATAGAACAATTTATTATAATGTTATTAAACTTACTGGCAATTGAAGAGTATTTAAGCTTTTGTAAATTAAATTCTGTCGATTCGCTGCATCTTTTTGGAAGGAAGAAATAAAAAAAACCCGTTTTATCACCTACCCTATAGAAATTGTTTCATTTCAGAAAAAAACAATGAAAAACACGTAAAGCAAAAACGATCTCATTTAATTTTAACAGCAACAGACTGATATAATATTACAGAGAAATGAAATACTGTATACATAAACCGAGGAAAATAAAAGAAGGGGAAAGAACGAGAAGAAAAGAAAATCTATTAAAAAAAATCAACAAAGTAAATTTTTTTTTGTGGCTTTATTTGAGTTTCATGTTTATAACTCATCACTCATTCAGGAAAAAGAAAGGTTTCTTTCTTGAAAATTAAATAAGTTACAGATTACTAATTCTAATGTAAAGATAGTGGGGTATATAGTTTTCTGACTATAACCATTTATATAAAATGGGATTAATTTTGGGGACAATATAAACAAAAAAAAAATTATTCACACGATAACCCATGGGTTTATAGATTATAGATCGCAAAACACATGTACTATATGCTAATTTAAATTTCTTGGTATATAAATGGAAAAATCGAAATAATCCACACGATTACTAAGTATATTATACGTAAAAATAACTAAATGTTCACGAATTTTTTCCCGGGCACCCGTTATCATTTTTGTAAGCTGGGGAGGGGCTAGAAAATTAAATTTAAAAAAATCAACTTACCAGAGTGAAGAAAGAAAACGACAAGAAAGAAGGAGTGGGTAATGGTCCAAACTCAAAGAAAATTCTATTTTGGAGGTTGATGGGAGGATACGTTCCATTTGATAACATCTTTCAAAACTGAATTTTATTCATACATATAACCAGATTACCCTGATTTGACGGTAATAAAAAGGTAGCGGTGGGACAAACAGCCTTTCAATGAACTTGAATTTTCAATAGTGTAAAGTAAATGTTTTTGGGGAAAAGTGAGGGGTCAGCCCCCACCCTCTGATACTTTGTGCATGCTCCACTACGATTTAACACCTAAAAAATGAAGTAAATTGGACTTTAAATGCCGAAACTAGTATGTGTCCGACTTTAAATTCTACATGTCCGACTTTCACTGTCGCTGTCCGACTTTATCAGCCTTTGCCTTTCCGTGTTTGGTTTTGAATTATAGCATTAGAAAGCTTTTAACCAATGAAAATTAAGAATAGACAAAGGGTAAAAACCTCATTATATGTGACGTAAAACTTTCCGGTTATGTGTTACGAGTTTGGAGCGCGTACCGAAGGTGCATACGAGAGGGTTCAAAAAAGCGTCCGACTTTCGCTTTACCGGGGGGGGGGGGGGTATAGGAAGTTGTATAATCCGTGGATGGAAATCGTAATATTTGTATGCATCAAGACATTATCGTTAATATGTGTAGAAAACTTGATGTGAAATTTTAATTTAAATCAAACATTAACGTAGATTTCCTTAATCAATATATATCTTCGTAACAAATTATCATCATCTTTTTAGTTGAGGAAAATTCAAACACAAATAGTGAATTCAATACTTTATGTACTCCAAAAATGATTAGAAATTTTAGATGCGCCAGGACTGATATTACAATGTGATAGAATCTCAGGTTTTTTTTTATATAATTCCAAAAAAAAACCAGAAATAATTTTTATAAGATTCAGATAAAAATGCTTTAATTTTTCAAGTGTAAAGAACTTTCCTGTTAAATCAGTATTTCACGCAAAAAAGAAATAAAAGAAAATTCCCTTATTGAATATATATTAATAGTTTTATCAATATTTTGTGTCTAGTCTACATTAATTTTATTAAATGTTTTAATCAGCCTTTATTAATGAAGACCAGCAATCTCTTTGTAAGGATGTTACGCCAGTGGTGTGTATACACCGTTTAACACAGCCAAATGTTAACCCTCGGCTGAAAACCCTCCCAAATCACATAGAATATACAAAAAATACACTAACACAGTAGCAGGTGTCTTCGCGACACGTGTCCCCACTTGTGACACGTGCGGACAGGTGCCCGTGACAACAAGGGCATCGCATTGATTGAAACTTACCTGATTAATTTGCGATGATTTTAATTTATGTTTCTATGAAATAAGCTTCTCTATATCAATTTCTATTTAATTTCATACATGTAATACAATTTTGTCGAAAATAGAATATTAAAAGTGTCAATTTAATTTAACTTTGCTTTGCAGAATACACAGATTTAAACTAGCTGACAAATTAAGTTCATGATAAATTTAAGTCAAATCTTTTGATATCTTTTTCAAAATATGCATTGTCAAGAAAATGCTTTTTAAACCAATTAAAACATATGTTAAGACGGAACTTTCATTTATACGGAAATACATTGTTCTGATGTCACGATCCAAATGTTTGCCTTCAAGTTCCCTGGAAAACCTGTTGTCCTCTTTACCCTATATCATAAGCATATGTGGTAATTATAACTGTGCAATTTTGATTGTTTAAAGAAAACAAATACAACGCAGTTAAAATTAGTTATCATAGCAAAATACCCCCGGGTATTAGATAATTGTTTTGTACCAGCTTAGCTTAAAAAGAAGACTAGAGAAACTCTTTTTTCCCCCAGAAAATGAAATTACCAGTAAAAATAGGAGACATTTGGAAAATCAAGGAGATTTGAATACTCCCGCACTTTGCTGCAAAATACAATTTTAACTCATAAAATGAAATGAGATTCAAATAAGGTCGACACACACCATATCAAATAGATGAGCATATCAAGTATTTTCAATTCATGCGAGAGTAGTCTTTACAAAGAAATTATGTGTAATATATATTATGTGTAATATATATATTCTATTTTTTATAAAAAAAATTATTACCTAGTGTAGCAATATTTATTGTTACAGACAATAATTGCAAACTCAACAAATGCATGCAAATGTTTCTTGAATATTAGACTTCAGAATATGAAAATAAAATGAAAGATATGCACTAAAATTATATGCTACTGTAAGTCATGGAATATTATTGGTGGTTCTGTAAATCAAAGATTAAAGAAATAATTATACTATAAGGAAGATATGGTTCAAAAACAATTATTTGTCTGCCCACGCTTTACCTTATTATATTTTCATATTATTGAGTTTTGAACCCCTCAGTGCCTCTCAGTATGTCCACAGTAGCCTCAGATAAAACCTCAGTATCACACAGTATCAGCTCAGTTCCCTCAGACAAACCTCAGTGCCCCCCAGTACTTCCACAGCAGCAACAGTGCTAACCTCAGTGCTCCTCAGTAGCACAACAGAATGCACAGTAAAAACCTCAGTGCAACTCAGTACTTCCTCAGTTTCTCAGTAGTAGCCTCAGTACAACTCAGGGTTTTCTCAGTACCACTCAGTACTTCCTCAGGGTTTTGTTGGATTCTCAGTGCTTTTTAGTTACAGTAGTGCAGGATATTGGTTTTTAATCTATTAAATGATTTTCTTTTTTCAGATGCCTGTTTATTACATGTACATTAAAATATAAGTGTTGCCTATTGATAAAGACTTTATGTCTTAAAAGAATAAAAGGAAAAAAGGAGAATGAGAGTTAAGGACAGATGATACAAACAATTTTTCTCTTTGGAAGAGACTTAATATCGTGTCACAAGTTTAGAAAAGGGGATAATTCTTAGAATGTTTTCTCCTAAGAACTTGAAAATGAAATAGACTTGGAAAATATTTATAATATTTCAATATAATTACAAATATGGACAAAATACATTCAGTAAAGGTTTACAGATGAAAACAAATTTTAGAATATGTTACCTTGGTGCTAAAAATGTAATTTGAACTTTAGAAAAATATATCAAGCTGGGCGAATTTTAAGAGGAAGAACAAAATGGTAAAAATCAGCCTATGGTTTATTGCTGATTTGTTGTCATTTTGTATTTCATCATAAAAATCACCCGGCTTGGTATATTTTTAAAGTTTATATTACACTTTTAGATCCAAGGTAACATATTCTGGAATTTGTTTTCACCTGTAAACCTTTACTGAGTGTTTTTTGTCTATATTTGTTTTTTTATTGAAATATTAGTAATATTTTCCAAGTCTATTTCATTTTCCAGTTGTTAGGAGAATAAATGCCATGAAATATCCACTTTTCTAAACTTGTGACATGATATTAAATGTATGCCAGAGAAAAAAATTGTTTGTATCATCTGTCCTAAAGTCTAAAATTGAATATTTCAGTTGAAAAAGGCTACTTTAAGAATTTTTTATATATCAGGTGTTCATTTCGGAACCTACCCAAGTCTGGAAAGGGAAATACTGTGGCTCTTTCACATACCTCCACATGGTCTCCTTTGATGGATAGTATGTTTAACTTCACATATTTCAAAATAATACTGTACTTTAATGTTCATTTAATTGTATACATGAAATTGTTTCCAATATTTAACATTATGCAAAATATCATAAAAATATCGATAACGTTTTTTTTGTTTTTTGTTTCCTAAAAGTGCATACGAGTGTCAAGAATATGGCATGTATATTCTCTATAGGAATACAAAATATGACCAAGAGGTACGTTCATCCTTTATGATAAAATAAAATACATTGTATCTACCAAGATATTCCAAATGATACTTTTTATCAGATCTATATCAACATAGGTACAAGTTAAACACCACATGTGTCATCCATCTAACTCATATCCAAGATGCACGTGTGCAGTAGCAGCAAGATCAGGAAGGGATGTTTTCACACTTGATATCTGCAACAACCAAAGAATAATAAATTTTCCTTTCTGCAAAGACAAAGTATTAAAAGTGATCAGAAACAACGACAAAAATTATCAAGTATGAAATATAAAATGAATAAAAACAAAAAGTCCTACTCATTTTTTTTATTACTATGTAAGTTGTTAGATGACAGCTACAATATATATCAAATCTTACACATACAGTTAAGTTTAAAAGTTCACAAAAGCTTAAACCTTAATTGAGCTTCTCTAAACACAACAGAAGCTAACACATAGTCTGATCAATGTTCTTGCAGGTCATATTTCCGACAGGGACTTGGGTGGATCTGTCAATTATACCTTGGCCTAATCCTACAACTTGGCAGATAAACATACAAATTTATCCATCCCCTTCAGATGTTAAAAACAGTAAAGGTTTGTGTGGAATTCTGGATGGAAATCAGAGTAATGATTTAACAAGAAGAAATGGCCACGTAGATTCTCTGAGTAACTATAATTACCACAAACATCCTGTTGATTTCTCGCATTCTTGGCGGTAAGCCCATGCTTTTATTCTACATGTACATGTATGTTTGCGTGTTTAGTAAGACTGCACAAAGATCAAAATTCGGGCAAACTTCTGTCCTATGAAATGAAAGATTGATGTATAAAAAGCGATGAAACATTTACAGTTATTTTGTTTCTTTTGCAATTGTATACTTCTCCATTGCACACGATCACGCCTCTGATGTTTCGGAGGACCATGTTTGTTCTGCTTCAATTTTGAATCGTTAAATGGACTTTTGAGCTTGAATACTGTCCCTTATCTCTTTATATATTTCATCGTAATCGTCGATTTCTCCGTTGAGACCGTGAAACAAGGTCCCATCAACATGAAACAGATATTTTGCTGCCCTTAGGCTGTACGTGGCAAATACATCCATAATTTGCAACCTCCATCAGCAATTGGTGTCATCTTTATATAAGTGAGAGACACTTAACTATGCAAATTGGAACATCAAACAAGCTATCAAATGAACTATCGACGTTACGATCATGTTACGATATTTGAAATATGAAAAAAAGATCCTTTATAAATGGTGGAAATTTCGACAATCGTCTCCTTTGTGTAAAAACATAAGTTATAACATGTGTGTCATGAACAATGCAGCTAGAATCCTACTCTCCTTTAAAAATGTTCTTTTTTCACAGATTCACACAAATCTTTATCGCATTTAGGGTATAGCCTTGACATAAGCGCTATGTGAGTGCAAATTTTATGATCAATTATAAAGGCCCCTTTATATTTGTGTAAAAGCCTTAAAAAGTAGTTTGTTAGGCGGAAATTATGATAAATTAAACAATTGATATATTAAGGCTGACTAATTTTGTATCGCTGAGCGAAAATGCTTTTCTCTAGGATTATATATCCTTGAAGTTATGATAATTTTAAATCAATTAGTGTATTTCTTTTTAGGATACTTGATAATGAAAACTTGTTCACTGAAAGCTGGACAGTGTATGACGGTCTGAGGTCTATTTCTAATACTATGGCAAGAGTTTGTACATGCAAGGAAACAAAAGATGATAGAACTGGTAAGAGAGAAACGCAGATTGAATGTAATTATGGTACATACAAAGACTGTAAATTCAAAATTGGAAAGCAGTTTCATTGCCTACTTCATCCTGCTGGGTCTAAACGGAGGAAACGAGATATAACACACCTTAGGAGCTTAATGAAGCGAGAATCCGAATATACAGTGGATGAAAACATATTGGTAGTGTTGATCACCTTTCACATAATGTTAAAAGCTGATTTTTTTTAACTGCAAAAAAATGTTAATTAATTTTAACTGTTAACTTTAGGTGAGGGAAAAAAGACAGGCATACGACGTTACAACGGAGATCGAAGCTCGCAAAATTTGCATAAATGCATTTGAAGAATCCCAAGCATTTCTTAGTTGTCAGCAGTACGTTAGTGATCTATCCAATGCTACTATAGATAACTGCATTTCTGATGTGATGGTAACTTAACACATTTACACGTTTAATGATAAAATAGATCCATGACAAAAATGTGACAATAACATAATATGTGAAGATAATGCTAATTTTAAGTGTAGGAAAATGTTTGTTTAACTTGTACTTTTATTCTTCGGTGATAATGCTGATGGTCATCTTTACATTCGTTTACTGATTTTTGGATTGATGATGACTTTTTTACTAGTTTGACTTGTCTTAGACTTAGACTCAGTGAAATTAGATAAGTAACAGGAGAGAACAGATAAATAAAATGACATTATATCTCTGTCTTGATGACCTTGACCTGTTCCACAACAGTCACCCACCTTTTGTTATATTGATTGGCACAAATTTGATGTCAACACATATTTAATCATTATTTTCTGTTCATATTGATTGGATGTGGAGATAAGAATCAAATTGCAAGCTCTAAAATTATTTTATTAATACAAATCAAAAGCAGAGCAAACACCGACCTCTAGGAACATCAGAAATGGGTTACAGTGTCATTAAGGAGTGCGTTTCTCCACGACCTGTCACAGCCGCCTTTTTTGCCACGATCGAAAATAAAAGACCTAAAAATTCATTATCCAATTTTTCATGTTCTTAATACTTCAATTATAGAAATGCACGTATTTCCGCAGCGTTCAGAAAATTTCACTACTGTAAAATCACATATTTTCGTGGGGTCAAATTTTCGTGGTTTGAGGAAAAAATGTTGGTTCGTGGGGATTTGATTTCGTGGATGAAGAATTTTTTAGTAGTTGTGCATATGAAAAATTGCATTTCGTGGTGGACATAAATTCGTGGGTCTCTTCATACCACGAAAACAACGAAAATTAACCCCCCACGAAAATTAGTGATTTCACAGTAATTTATTACTGTTGGGGGTTTATATTTTGAAACGTTTTAGTTACAAGTAATCGTATTCTACTCACAATGCTCCAATAAAGTACCAAAATCAACCATATGTAAGGGATATAAACTCAAAAATAAAAAAAAAAAGGTTTTATAAAATATACGCAAAACCTTTATGATAATTCCACAAATTTAAACTGCAATAAAAAGTTTAACAGAAATCCAGAGAACTCTCTACAGGTAGTTTGCAAAACACTTAAGGAAACCAAAGCATTATGGGCTCGGCCATATGTGTTTGTATTTAGAAATGAGTGCATTGAGTTTGAAGCCTTTCAGGACATTTTGTATGGAGTGATAAATGTCAATTAAATATTAAATTGGCAGCTTTGTAAGGCTGCCAAAATTGTATTCAGAACGTATTGTGTCATTTCGTTGACAGTTTATTTTTGTTCGAAAATGGAGATTATGAATGTAAGCACAGGATACTTTTACAAAGTGATTTCGCAACGAAATATAAACACACCTGTTGCAATATGAAAATACTTTATAGTTTATGCAGATGTCATTTATGAATTTTCATTTTTGATTTAAATAGGCACACGTGCGTAAATTTTGCCTTTAACCATATTTATATAAACGGAGAATTTCAAGGTCAAGTCTTTGAGTAATATATTCAGTAATAGATACACATTTGAAATGTAAGGCGAGTGAACTTTCTGACACTTTTCCCCGTCAGGAAAGCTCAAGGTCAAAATGACTTGAAATTCAAATTCAATAATGATGTCATATCTTGGCATTCACGAAAAGTTATTGCATAAGATGTAGTGCAATTTATTTTTGAAAAGCTTTTGCCTTCTATAGAATTCTTAATATATTGTATTTCCAGATGACTGGAGACCATAAAGTTACAAAGATACATATTGAAGCGGCTTTGGAGCAATGTTCTACCCTTGTTCTTTTTAACACAACCTTTCAAACTGAACAACCGCAAATAACGTACCAAGTGGAATCACTTTGTCCAAATAGTTGCAGTGGGAATGGCGAGTGTAATCGAGGTAAAATTGAGTTTCAATTCCCCCGTAAACGAAGTTTCGGGGGATATAGAGCCTTGGCCCTGTCCGTCCGTCTGTCTGTTTGTTTATCCCCAAAAACTATAACCTTGCCTATATCATTTGCCTGAGTGGTCTATGGGATTCATATTTTACAGGTGTAATCCTTGTGACAAGTCCTTTTTCTTTTTTAGGGTACTACCAAATTTGACCTCTCGACCTTGACCTTGGAGTTTGATACACATACACCAAAATTCCAAACTTTTGCTTTGGTCATAACTTTTGAACAATTAGTGCAAGGACTTTCATACTCCACATATGTAATCCTTGTGACAAGAACTTTCATTGGATACAAACAATCTTGACTCTTTGACCTAGACCTTGGAGTTTTTTTTACCTACTTTTTAAAAACTTAAAATTTGGCCATTATTTTGAACCGTTGGTTCTTCAACTTTCATACTTCACATATGATCTTTGAGACAGGACGTTTTATTGGATACCAGTAACTTTGACCTTTAGACCTTGGCCTTGAAGATTGACCTACTTTTAAAAAAATCAACTTCAAACTTAACTTTTTAAGGGTAAGGGCTAGGGTTTCCATACTCCACATTTGAAATCCTTATGACAACTCTTTTCATAGGTTACCAACAAAATTGATCCATTGACCTTGGAATTTTATCTACTTTTTAAAAAATTAACCTTGGCAATAACGTTTGAACGGTTAAGGCAAGGGCTTTCATACTCCTCATATATAATCTTAGTTACAAGTTTTTTCTCTAGAAACCAACAAATTTGACCTATTCACCTTGACCCCGTGGGTTGACCCACCTTTAAAAACGTTAACTTTGGCCATAACTTTTGAACAGGTGTTGATAGAACCTTATATTTCACATTTGTTTTTCTCGTGAATAGGCCTTACTTCGGGCATTAACATATGTGATTCGCATTTGAGAAGACTTAACCTTTGCAGTGTTTCACAAATACATCTTGTTTAAAAATATTTAAATCAAATAAAAAAAAATGGAGAGCTAAGTCAAAAACGGTGTTATGGATTACATAGTAAAAAACATCTTTGGACAAGATTTCAAATACACTTTAAATTCCCACTTATTATGTATCAATTTCACTTTACCTGAATTAGGAAATATAGCTACCTTATCATTTTTATTTTGAATCCATTTCCTATAGGTAATTGTACATGCAACTCAAATTTTGCTGGCAGCGATTGTTCTTTTGATCTGCTTGGGCCTCCAAAGATTAATCATATTTCTGACTTTGGTCTCTGTGACAAATCATATGAAGATTGTGATGAAATCACTTTGTATGGAGAATTGTTTCTTGAACATATGGATACAGAATGCTACTTTACAAGAAGAACGGTAACACACAAATAATCATGAATAAAATTAAATATATTTTTATATATCATAAATATGTTTAAGTGATGGATGTGAAAGCTATTTACACCATTCAACCGATATTTTAGGAGATGAAGACATTTATTTTTTCTCAATTATTTTTAGTCAATCGATAATGCCTAAAAGTTTGTAATTTACGGATTTCCTTATTTTGAAAGGAGGCTTACAAAGGTACCTGAGTGGTTCTTATACATGAATTATCTAAATTAAAATAATTATTTTATGTAAAGCGACAAAAAATTAATGAAAATACCGGTAACTAATACGAATTGTAATTAGCACATGTACTACAGTATACACCACAGAACCAAGGCTATTACATTAAAGCTTATCACATTTCTTCAAAGAATTTTCCGGAAAGCTTTTATTCACTCGCAAAATACATGTATGAGGGCCACTATGTAATCTGCTCACATAATCACAGTTCAGTAAAGTCAGATGCCATCGATGTAAATAAACAAATATATTGCTCCAATTAACAACAAAAAAGTAAGCTTTTACTTCTTCAGCTTGTTTGTCCTACTTTCCAAACACTTTTATTTTACCTAAGCCAAAATTTTAAGTGAGCTTTTCTGATCAAAATTTGTCCGTTGTCTGTTGTCGTCGTTGGCGTCGTTTGCCGTTATCGTCGTTGTAAACTCTTCACAATTTCATCTTCTTCGAAAAAACTACTAGGTCAATTCCAATCAAAGTTGACACAAAATTTTCTTTGGACAAAAATATTCAACTTTGTTCAAATGAAGGGTTACGCCCCCTTTCAAGGGGAGATACTTACGAAATAGTAAAAAATTAATTGCATCATTAAAAAATGTTCTTCTCAAGAACCAAAGGGACAAAAAGATGAAACCCATGTGAAATCACTGTCAAGCAGTGTAGATGCATGCAGGTGGTGAAGATTCAAGTTTGTTCAAACCATACTCATGTAGTAAAACTATTTGTTGTGTAACCAGAAGGGTTTAAAGATCTTGCCTAATTTTTTTACGACCGCTAAAAAGAAAACTGAACTGAACTCAGTGTATCAATTATGGACTTTGATTCCATGTTTTTTAATTACATTATTATTTTAATATTGGTTACACCCACTTGAGATGAAACCCATGTGAAATCACTGTCAAGCAGTGTAGATGCATGCAGGTGGTGAAGATTCAAGTTTGTTCAAACCATCCTCATGTAGTAAAACTATTTGTTGTGTAACCAGAAGGGTTTAAAGATCTTGCCTAATTCTTTTACGACCGCTAAAAAGAAAACAGAACTGAACTCAGTGTATCAATTATGGACTTTGATTCCATGTTTTTTTTAATTACATTATTATTTTAATATTGGTTACACCCACTTGATTTGAATATTTTTTACTAGATAAAAAGAGATGGGACTCTCATCTCAGAAAGTCAATATCAAACCAGTTTGGAACCAAGAACCTTATTTGAGGGATTCTGTCCTCTTTCGTATAGTGAAGAACCACACTGGATAACAGAGTTCACCTTTAAAATCAGTAACGATGGAACAAGATTCACAGACAACTACAACGTTTACATCTATCAGTCTGACTGCCAGGAGCTTCACAATAGTACGGGACAAATAAACTTTATTCTAAAGGTAATGTTTTTTTTCAAAATAAAAGAAATAAGACAGAGACTTGGTATTAATGTTAATTCATGAATCTCATTTTTCCGGCTGTGTTGATCTTGTTTTAAGTTAGATAATTTTAATTTTTATTTTTTAATCAAACAAGACTACAACAATTAGTCTCTTTTTTCAGAGTGGCTACTGTTTTATCGATGGAAAGTGTTATATAGATGGGGATACAAATAATGAGAATTTATGTGACCTCTGCAATATCACACTGGACAAATATAAATGGTCATTTAACCCAGGTACACTTATATCTTGATGAAAATCGCCATTGATGTTAAGTTATGTGTATGCACTTATGCCCTTCAACTCCATGTTGAACAAATTAATTCAATGGTTAAAAACAGGTTTTCCATATTTATTTTTTATTACGAGAATTTTAAAGGTTATCTTTCCTTGTAATGTGTGTAATTTTAAAAAAAAAGATCACCTGCATTTCCTGTAGGTAGAGTCTCTTTTATATTTTGTTAAAACACACAATGAAGGTTTAGAGGAAAAAAACATCACTTTGAGTGGGAAATGTTGCTAGTTTATATTACACATTGAATTTTTTTTTTATAACAGGGCATTGTTTAATAGACGGAAAGTGTTACGCGGATGGGGCTATAAATGGAACCAATCTTTGCAGTGTCTGTCTCTCCTCTGTGAATACTTTGATCTGGTCTGATAATCCAGGTATTGAAGTCCATGTATCACTTAAAATACTTAACTTTTTAAAAAAAAAATTTGAACGTGAAATTTCTTTCTTAAATATGCGCTATATTTTTTGAATAGGGTACTGCTATATTGAAGACATTTGTTATTTTGATGGTCAGTCAAAAGAATATAACGACTGTTTCATGTGTAACTACACGTTGGGCAGAGAAGTGTGGACATTTGCTGAAGGTTGTTTATTATTCTATTATTCAATCATCCGATTAGAATAAAGTCAAATGATACGAAAGTATATAGTTATTAATTAACTCCATCATGCCGCGGATTTTTAAAGTATTTTAAATTTATTCCATTTCATGCATTTCACTAGATCATTGTATGATTGATGGACAGTGCTTTAAAGCGGGACAAAACCAAACAACCAATGAATGCAAAGTGTGTGACCCTCTTCAAAGTAAAAGTAACTGGACTTTGAGTAAAGGTTAGTAATATTGTTGAAAAACTTAATTCTAAGGACAAAAAACTTAGTTTTGAACTTAATCTTCTTATTCACTGTTCATTTAAAAAGTTTCAATTATTAAACGATCTTTTTGCCATTTTATCATGCCGGGTATTTCTGATCTCATCTTATTTATATTATATCTATATCGATCGTATTTTCTTTAAAGAATACCAAAACTTTCATCATTTTATATTTTATCTTACTTCTTGCTATGCCCGTTTTTAATGTAAATCTACCTATTGTACTATGATTTAAATCTGAGAATATCTTAGAAAAATTATAAGTGGTAAAACTACGTTGTAAAGTTATTCATGAACGTTGTTCTTAAAGTAGGTAACGTAATTCTTTGTAAATAAAAGTAGTAGATTAAAGTTCGCATATTTAATTTTGTAATCATGATTAACTTTCACATATGATGAGATGATATTGAGAATTTTGACGACATTTTTAAAGTGACGCATAAAGTTTTAAGAATTCATTCAAGTGACTCACGGTTGCTGATTTGAGATATATAAGAAGAGTGTGTAACGAAACATTTCTGCAATTTTTAAAAATACCATCATATAATGTTCTGTAATATTCATAAACTGATCAGAGAAAACCCACATTTAATGTGACACAGAACCTCTTGCAAAATCCTTTTATTATAATCAAATATTCAAAAATGTCGCTTTTATATATTAAAAAAATCAATGAAATTCCCTTTCCTCTATGGTTTATGACCAGATATATTGATTTTGCTTCGCATTTCTTTATGATTATGTTTATAAATGTTTTATTTTTTCAATGCATGGTACTAGGGTATTGTATGATTGATGGACAATGTTTTCGGGAGGGACAAAACCATACAACAAAGGAATGTAAATTCTGTGATCCATTTCAGAGCGAAAATAATTGGAGCTTAAGTAAAGGTATATGAATTCAAGAATATGTTAACAATCAATCATAATCTGAAAAAAAAAATGATTTTTTAAAGTAATAATGTCGAAGTCACAATTGATTCCATTGTCTTTAAAAGAATTTGTCAACCGAAGTATGTTTCAATATGCTATATGTAATGATCGAAAGTTTTTACCTTTACGACAAAGAAACATTTGTACGTCAGGACTTTCAGAGGGCTTTCATAAAAACTGCTGCCTTGAGAAAAACAAAATAATTGTGAAGAACTGTGGACGGTTTATGGCCTACTGCTTGAAACCCTTGAATTTATGCGAGGATAGATACTGCTTCGGTTTTTATTAAACACAAAAAAAATAATAAAAAGTCTTAAAAATGCTGATTTAACGCTTCCAGTAGAGTTTAAATTTGAACAAAAGAATTTTTTTTTAATTTATACTTCCTCATATAAAGACTTTTTTTCAGGAAAGCCTGAACCTTGTTTTGCTGATGACGACGAGTATGTAAAGAAAAATCCTTTGCCGCACAGTTAGTATTTGTAACAAACACTTTATTTTAATGTTTTACTTTTGATTAAGATAATTAAAATATTTAAGCAAGTTTCCAGAGTTAAAAATAAAATATATTTACGTTGTTTTGTGTTTCTGCATATTTATTGATTTTATTTTTTCAGAAAAGTGGTTTACAGAAAATACAGTGATCATTGCTGTAGTCTTATTAATTACAATGGCAACCATTGGAGGTCTGCTAGTGTTCTTCCTATATCGGAGGTATGTTCTCTCTAATTAATATCTAATTAGTATTTTTATTTTGAATTTGTAAAAACATGTTCATTTTCCTTTTTCCTTAATAAAACATTGCAAAGTTTATATCATACTTCATTAATTTTCTTCCAGCCTGAAATATTAATGCATCAATTTTCCCAATAATATTTAAGGACTTTTGGAATAAAATGAAAAGTCGGAAAAGCGGAAAAGTCGTGTCAAAATTGTGATAAAGTGATAAAGAGTTGCAAATAAATTTTATTTCAAGTAAATTCTAGTACCATACAAGATAAGTACATGGTTGAAAGTAGTTCAAAGACTATAATTGCAGTTCAGGTACATATAAATTATATAGTTCTTTCAGAATTCAAAATAAGAAAACAAAAAAATATCGTTTTATGATTAAATGTTACTGTATGATACTCAAGAAGTCTAGCCTCTCGACCAGAGTTGCACTTTAAATTTGCAAGAAAAATATCATAAATTAACTATGACACAGGTAAAAGTAAAAAAAGAATCATTTCGCTACTGCAATAAATTTCCATCTAGTGTGTTATAAAAGCAGGTGCGTATTACTTTAGTATTTGCTTTGATAAAAAAATTATACAGAAGGGCCTTTTCGTATTTCAAATTGCCAATGCTTTTGAAAACTCCAACTGGTCATTTTTATTGGTTGAGGTTGAAAAAAAAAATGCTTGATATGTTCCCGGGTTTATAATAAAGCAGCTGTTACAAAACAATATTTAGTAAATGGAAAAATGCAATTTTATGTTTTAAATTTTTTATGTTGTAACTTTTTTTTCCTTTTCAGGAAACATTTCAAAAGATATTGCAATAAATCCGCCATCTATGAGAAACCAGTCCCATGCCAGAAAATGGACAACGATTATGAGACACTACATGTTCAATGGATCAACAAGGAGAATAATTATGTGAAACTTCCAGAGAAATCAGGCGGCTTTACGCTCAATTCAAAATCTACTGATGTTCACACAGTGAGCTAAGAGTGAACATCTGCACTTTTAATAATAACAACATTGTAGATGCAAATCTATAAATAATCATTAAAATTAGCATACATTTCAAAAATATATTTAACCGTGGAAGAAGATATTCAAAGAGTTGTGCGAATATGGATTTAAAGGTTTGCAACAATGACAATGAAGAATGTGCTTTTTTGCAACTATTGCCATAAAATTGATAACTAGTATTTTTCTCATTTAATTACACATTTGCCTGATTTGCTTCGTCATGAACGTCACTGAATATGATTTCAGGAAAAAAAAGTTTCCTTATTTTATAAATAATGAAATTTTTATAAGTGTTCTCTCTATTAAAATAAAAGGCTAAACCCAATTCAAACAACAGTCTTATAATCTTATTGGAATTTCATGTAAGTTAAAATCCAGAGTTTGTCAGGAGAAATCGAAAAGGCTTTATAAATTATAACATGTGCCAAAATTTTGATTTAAAATAGATTAACAATTTGCGATAGACGTAAATGCAATTTCTGCATTTATTCCATTTTTTATTGCTTAAAATCATAGATTTATATGTATTATTAAATATATACATACAGATTTGCATGCTGAAAGAAAACATGAATAATTCAATCATTCTGTGTTATCGGCGTTTCCACCAGATTAAATTCATTGTAAATTTAATGACTGTTATCATTTTATCGTTTCCACAACATCTTTTATATTAAGTAATTTTTATTATGCAGTTTTCATATGATTTGTATATGTTTGATATCATTAAAGTTATTACATTGCTTGCATGCTTTGTGTAGTCATTTGGCTCCTTGTTAATCTATGTCTTATGTTTGACATATTTGTTAGATGTGTATTTTTAATTTTTTATTCCAAAAATCCAGTTTTATTTAAAATGAAAATAAAAAATATGCATTGCGTAATTTGTCAATCTTCTGCAAACGTATTAAAATTAATACTTAGAGTTTTCGTTTCATTTACAGTTTTTCTTTGAATAAAGAAAACAGAATTTTAATAAATTGCTTTTTCAAAATTTTGTCAAAGACTAATGGAATGCACAAGATTTCTAAATGCCGACAAATAAAAAAAGAAACATCACAACCATTGAACCATTGAATTAAAACTTGTACATGTACTCGGTCTCAAGGTCGCTAAGAAGTGATGATTCATTAACGCCTACTTTAAAAACGGAATCCCAATTTTTAAGGTTTCACCCGAAGGGCCTGTGACTTTCACTTTTGAGTGCGTTTTACTATCATCCAAAGGGACTGTCAGTTTGCCTTTTTTACGTCTTAAGTTTGCACCATGGCAGCAAACAAGAATCAAGATCACAAAAGCAACGCCCTTACTACTTTCTTACCCTGACAAATTGTCAGATTTTGAAGTAAAGGTTCTCGAAATAGAGCTATTAATATGCGTGAAAGAGCATTCAACAATTACTTTATTCTCTTGTATTTAATCTAAAAAGTCGTATACATATCTCAAGACCTTTTGATTATATCACAAAGCTGAGTTGCAAAATGAAGTTGAAAAAGATCTTGAGCTTTTAATTTGTACTTTTATATTTGCATATCCTCTGCTCTCTTCCACTATGAACATATATCTATCAACTGCGTTCAGAGGACTATAGACGCACCTGCTTCTGCTATGAGGGCAATTGCTCTAACTCACTCGTGTAGAACAAGCTCTACTACACTTATAAACCGTGTTGAGAAGTATATATATGAAATGTTTCGTAAAAAGACTAAATATAAGTTTTAAATAATATTTTTTGGAAAAAAAGAATTCAGAACAATTTAAAATTGCTGTTTGATATCTTTAAAAATTTAGTTTTGGTCAATGTATTTAATTGTAATATAAAACTTTTTAAAAATTGAATAGAACTCCATATTTTTATTTTTTCGTATCATGCATACTTGTACAAAGAACAATAACTCTTCACACTTGGGTAATAACATTCAGAAAGAGAAAATTTTTTTAAGTAGTAGATCTATATCTATTTCAAGAAAAAATAAATAGAAAAAGTATTTAAAATATCACAGAAAAGCATACTGGAAAATTAAGAGAATGTGATGACGGCGCTGCTTGTATCCAGTGTTTGAGAGGGAAATACTTTCTAAATTGTGATTTATTAGAGAAAAGGAGTATTGATCAGCTGTACTGATTTTAAAGCTGTATGGTTTTCTTTACTGAAGACAGAAGAAGCTGCGTCCTTATGTAAGTCAGGATTTCCTCTGATATTCTTGACAACATCAAAGAATGCAAATATAAGTAATAAACAACGATTATTCAGTGAACACGGCGTAATGAATAGCAATAGCTCCGAGGGCATATTTTCCATGATGCGCTAGCGCGCATCATGGAATATGCCAGCAGAGCAATTGCTATTCATAACGCCATGTTCACTAAATAACGTTGTTTATTTCTTAACTAATTTACCATGCCCATATGTTTTTACATGATTAAGTGTTATGACCTTACAAAAAAAGACACATTCAGCCGGACGAGAGTAACCATTTTGTTCTAGAAGGAAAAAGTGTGCATATTGACTTGACTTTTACAGCAAACACTTTATTCGTATTTTTAAAGAAATGCTGAGAAGGACATTGGAACTAAATAAAAATCTTCCCTGTCCGAAACTCAGTTTTTTCAGTTATAATAACGGTGACAATAAATCAAGGAACTAAGAAAGAAACAGTAAATAATATTTAAACAAGATATATTTTCGTCTTATGATCTACCGTGGGATGAGTAAGAATTATTCTTTTGTGATGTAATTGATGTCAAAAACAGTGTAAATTTTCTTTTGTTCAAAAAATGACCGATTATTGAACAATAAAAAATATGTGGCTAATCACGTTAAAAATAATGTAAAAAATAAGATATAAATAAATAATGAAGCGCGTTTAGGGCCATAGTTCATGTCTTCCTGAGTTCTTAAATATTTTATTCACCATTTTAATTATTACATTTGACGGGTTGTATTTGACATCGATATTATTAATACATGTACCACGTTGTTCTAAAAATATATTGATTGGTTGATTGATTTTATATTGTTTAACGCCCCTCTAGGGAATTTTTCATCCATATGACGACGCCACCACTTGCCGATGAATATCTTTCAAAATTTTGTCTTTTTTTTAGTCATCAATTCAAAAGATATTGTAATATATAAATGCATCATCTATGAGAAATCAGTTCCATGCCAGAAAGCTGACAACGATTTAGAGACAGTAAATGTAAAATTCATAAAGAAGGAGAACGATAACATGAAACTTCCTGAGAAATCAGCCGACTTCATGTTCTCATCAAAATATATGGGTGTCTATACCGTGGGATAGGAGTTAAAATCTGCAACTACACTCTATGCCTTAAAATTTGCATAATCATAAAAATTTATATATTCAGCTTTACAAGTAAATATCTAAGGAGTCATACAAAGATTTTTAGGAACATAGATTTAAATGTCTGTAACAATGAAGTTGACGAACCTTTTTTTAAAATTGGTCATGATTTATTTTCACGAAAAACATTTTCCACAATTTCAATAATTATGAAAATATATCAGGTATTTCTCTGAAAAAAAAATCAACTAAATTCTAACAAAAATCATAATTTTTCTAGGATTTGACAGTTTGCCATCTGAAAACCGAAAAATGAAATTCTTATCAAAATCATAGAATATATAATATTTCTATGGATTTAACAATTTGGATTAAAAGCAAATAAAATGCACCAATGCAGTGAGTCCAAAATTTGTTTATGTAGTTTGTGAATGTACATTTTTATTCATAATGTATCATAATCGTTCATGAATTCACTTTTTTCAGGTACAGAGAGTATTTTCCTGCAATAGTTATCGTTCATTGAACGAAAACTCTCGAGAGTAGAAGAGAACAATACTTGCAGTAGATCAAGTCACAATTGCCTTGCACGGTCACAAAAATGGTCATTGTTTTTTCAGAGTGTAATGAGTCCAATGTTTTTTGTAACATTAAAATTTTAAGTAAATTTGAGAGAGGTACTGATTTGAAAATTATTGCTTGTTTTGCCATTGGTATATTAATCAATTTATCGCATGAATATTCGGGAAACGTGAAGATTTATTCATCCAAGATATATCATGATTTCTGGGCTGAATGAATCTTCATTTTTCACTCACGATCTTGCAGAAATGTAGAAAACCACATATATTCGTGAGTTCATATTTGAAAAAGAAATATTGTTATGTGGGAATTTGATTTCTTGGGTTAGAAAAGTGTTAAGTGGTATCATAAATAAAATTTGACATATGAAGGTGGTCAGGAATTCAAGGGCCTCTATTTTTCTTCTCTCATTGAATATTAATCCCACGCGAAAATTAATGACTTCAAGTATTTCTGAGTTCTTTTTAAAAAGCGTTTCTATAAAGTCATAAATTATATATATAAACATTGAAACGCTGTACCAAAACAAACTAATTAAGTTTAATCTTTAAAATATAATACTCAGATTTTATGCTCATGTATTCGTTCGAGGAGTCAATAAAACAATAAAATGTGATCATAACGAACAATATTCAAGCTTAAAATCCATTTAAACAATATAGAAGGTACCAGATCAAACACAGTTACCCCAAACATCAGAGGTTTGACTAGGTGCCATGGAGGAGTGAATATCCAAAAAGTTGGATGTGCTGTTTCATGATAGAAGGAAAGCGAGAAAATAAATAGACAATGCAATTAAAAGATAATGACCCAACAAAACATATAAAAAATACCCATCAACATTTGTATTAATGATATATTATATTTCCTGATAAAATCATTGTAATAAGCAAAAAGATGACTTCAAAGAAACTGTTGAAATCCTTGTTTCATCAATTCGTTTTGTGTTTTAGAAATTACTCTTCGTTTCTTGGGAAAAATAAAAAAAGTTTTAATCAATAGAGATACCGTTTTCATAAGGTCATTGATCAGAAAGAAATAACTCAAAAAATATAGAATATTTATATTTCCTTCACAATTAGCTCAGTTATTCGTCCTGTTTTCGGAACTGTGTTTTTTTTCTAACGAATACATAAACACATTGAAAATTGTATTTTCCTTTAAATGCTAACTGTGACGTCAGTTACATGTACTTGTCCATTTTCCCGTATTTTCTTAAGTGGAGTATTCTTTCAGAAAACATACTCTGCATGCATCGCCCACAAAAATTTTGTGATATGCGATTTTCTTAAGCAGTTCACATAACATATCCAAAAATTGGGTGACGGTGTCGGACACTTTTTTCTTAAGGAAAATAAGCGCAGAAATGAGTTCATTCTGATGTTTTTTCTGCATTCATAAACTCAGAAATGTACCAAATTGATGACATCATTTTTTCAATATGATCCCCTTTCATGCCATATTCTTTAATAATTTTTCATATTCATCTGTGCAGTACATAACACTTGTTAGAGCCAACTTCATAACCTTTTAAGAATATTGAAATTTTGGGAACAATAAAGACCAATTGTACCTTCTTTTAGAGCATCCACATACAATATACATTTGTACCATAACTTGTACTTTATTTCTACCTAAAAAAAAAACAATGTCCAAAAAAGCCACATAATGTTAAAAGATGTACCGTTAGTACTGCCTTCACTAAATGATACCCTGTCTTCCAAATGATTATAATGGCAAAGTCTATGTTTTGCTTTGTGAGCTGTGAGACTCGATTTCAGCGTCATATTAAAACGTAAAATAAGAGGTCACAATGACATTATGTGTTGAATAATCTTTGAAAGTATCAATGTATTTTATTAAGTGGTATTGCAGGAGTTGCGAATAAGAGATGCATTCGCGTCATTAGTATAGAAAAAATGAGTGTGTCCATGTTTTGCTATGGGAAACCATAATTATGTGTCGGATCAAAAAGTAAAGTTTGAGGTGCACCATGACACTATGAGACAAAGGTTCTGTGAAAGTCATTTCATTCAGATGTTGAAAGAGTTTCGGATAAGACATGGGTATTCCAAAGAGCAACACATGGACGGACGGACATCCCGATCACTATATACCCTCCCTCTTTTTAAGCGGGGAGGAGAGTATTATCATTAAAAGTTTAATTAGTCAACACATGACCACAGGCCAGGGGCGTAGTATCCGGGGGGGGGGCAGGGGTGGCCTGCCCCCCCCCACTTTTTTTCCAAACCTAACTTACACTATAGGAAATGTTGATTGAAAGCCTGGTAGGCCCCCCCCCACACTTTTAGAAATGTACTGAAAATGTAGTATAAGAATTGGTACTAAAAGTAGTTGACACTGAAAAAAGTTTACCTTTACCCCCCCCCCCCCCCCCCTCCCAAATATGTTTTTAATGTTTGGGCACTTTATAATTTTCTTTTTTTTTTTTTTTTTTTTTTTTTTTTTTTGCTTGTCATCTTTTTCAGGTAAGTAAAAAATTTTTTTTTCTCCTGGGTGCCCCCCCCACTTTCAAAAACGATGCTACGCCACTGCAGGCAAACATTTTGACAGGACATACCTTGCAGTAATTTAGTTCGTTTTAAAATAAGTTAATTTTTACATCGAAATTCAAAATGTGTAAACTGAAAATGATAAAATTGTGATATTTCCTAGAAGTACTAGAAAGGACATCGAAATGCAGCTGCAAGTCTGGTTCCACGATTTTACGCTGACATAGACAAGAAGCATTTAAAAAAAATAAACGCATTCAACAAAATTTCCAAGTTATGCCATTCCGAATTTTAATGGGTGATATGTTTTAAGGAAAACTGTTAATTTCAAGCAACCACTTTCAGTGAATCTAGATTTGCCGTAACAAGAATAAAACATTTTTTATTCCATAAGTGTCATTTATTCAAAATGAAGATAAACCCATGTTATATGAAAAGTACTGGAGTCAAAAACACATTTTACATTACTTCATGTATTACACATATCAAAATAAAGATAACGTTGACCAAAATAAGTACATATTTAATTACAACAAACTTACGCCACTGAATCGGCCCCCTAGAACTCAATGATAAAACGAAAGCAAAAGAATTATGTTTATTGTGGATGCCATGATTGACCTCGCTCTCTTTTTCCCTATCCTTCAGCAATGTTATAGTTGTGTTGCCCTTTTTTATGACCACTTGAAAAACCAACAAATTTCCCTTTTTTGCATGTTTTTGTTAATTTAATGTGTAATTTAATATAATCAACAAATCAGTGTGCAAAATTTGTTCATACATGGAATTTTGTTTTTAGAAGGACAATAGCTTTTAAGTAAATGCTTGTTTAGACATATGATACAGGGACAATTCTTAAATATTGAAAGGAAGAAAATGTCGAATTGAAGGAAGTATTTAGATTTCTTTTTATAATTTATCCTTGTTTTCTACGCATTATCATATTTTTGCCTTCCCCGTTATACAATTTCATTATCTTATATAACTGTATTAAACTGTTTATGTGATTTTATTTACATTTTCCAAAGTCTTTCTCTTAGAAAAACTAGAAATAAGGTAATAGTCAATTATTCCTTTAGGAGGTACTAAACACCCGTGAGTTCTACTTTACCTCATTTCTAAAAAGTAGAGTATGGAAAAGGGAATACTATCACTAAATTGATAAGAATGAATGGTATTTGTAAGAAAAATAATGAGTTTTGGCAAGTTTTCTTCATAGAATCCTATATTTTGGTCATTGGGAGTTTAAATTTTAGAATGTTTTTATGCTGTCTAAGTGAAATATAAAGCGAATTAAAATTTGTTATTAATGTAGTATAACGTTTGTTCAATAAATAACAAAAAATCGTTGATAATAATACATTGTAATAATATTTCCAGTATATATTCTTTTTAATACTTACAAAAAAACTCAAACAGAAATCGGTAACACCAATTTACAAGTAAATAAAAAATCTTTACTAACATAAAGATATTTAAAGTATGTTTGTTTCTCAAATATCTTTATCATAAAAAAGTTTTCTCCTAAACACGATTTTAATTACCCATTTGAATAATATATTACTATTGATAGCTCGTAGACAATGGACGAGATTTCGACCAGGTAATAACTATGCTCAAAATGAATAAATTTAAGTAACGTATTCACTGCTTTGTATTACATGAGGTTAAAGACATGTTGAAATTGGTAAACAATGTGTCTTAACTAGGGAAAAACTATAGTCCCATTCAGTTTCACCGGAAGGGGAGTACAAGAACCTGTGGTTTTGCACTTTTTTGAAAAAATACCAAATGAGTGCGTGAATGTCTTAATTTCTTTATGAATGTAAATAATAAGTATAACTCTTTGTATTGACCATAATTATATTTTGTTTGTCCTGCAAAATAAGTGTGTGACCTAGTCTCTATATATGAAACATGTCGATTAATTTTTAATGTATCGTACAGAACACACTAAAGTTTTTTGTCCCCAAATGCAACATTGAAGCATGTCTTTTTTTTTACCCATAGTAAATTTTTGTTCATATGTCAGAAAATTTTGGGGTTTTTTTTCTTATGAAAAAAACACAACCAGCAGGTTAAATATTTTAACAAAGTAACATTCTGTAAGTGATTTTGTACCCTCTGAGATTTACGAATGTATAGATTTGAAAAAACTGAAGGTCGGCCTCAACTCAGTATTACTAGAGATGAGGGATTTATTGTGCTCCTTAGGATAGTATTTATCTTCAATAACTTACAGTTAGAATGAATGTTAGAATGAATAAAGAACACAGTAAATTACCATTCAAGATTAAGCCTTCAATTTTTATTAGTTCCCTACGGGTGAAACCGCTTGGGTCTATTGATTTGCTCTGAGTCTGTCCGTTTGTCTGTCTCTCAGACTGTCTCACTTGGTTTTCCGTTTTTTTAAACGCTTGCAGATATTAAGCTGTGTATTTAAATGCACTTTGATGAGCTATTGATCAATTTTGAATGCCGTTTTGCTTTATTGATTTTTGACGGAATTATGGCGTTTTTAATTTTTCATGATGTGGTTTAAGATCAGGTTCCTGTTGGACTAAATTAATGATAAGTATAATTAATTAAAAACTTGCTCGGTAGCTTTATAATAACAACGTAAATGAACGTTCTATATTTGAATTATAAATATATTCAACGAACCTGGGTTAACGACAAAAGAATCTTTTGTCTATTGACAATATACAACAAATTAAAAAGAGGGGAGACAAATCTAAAGTCACATGTAACTCAGTGCATACATGTACTAGTTCCGAATGTCAACATGGTAAAACTGAAAAGAAAAACACGAAAAAAAAATGAGTTGAATTTTCGTCTTTATGTTTATTTTTTCTTTAGGAAAGAGGCATGCATAACCTAATTTTTTTTAATATCAAGCATGTTTACCTAGGTCATAATTCAAGTTTTGCACGAGAACGCAATATATTGCTTTCAAAATAATTAAAAGAAAAGAAAATGTTCCTCTTAATAGTTTTGTTAGCTATTTTCAATGCAAATCATTCTGTATTCTTCTAAAGCGTTTCGAAGCGGTTTTCAGTCTACAATTTTTTGCTTAAGTATGACAACATAACTGTGATGAGGGCTTACAACTCCTGGATAATATGTTTGACGGTATGACCGATGAGGCTTTCAATGCTTACCATCAAAACACACTTGGAACATTGATCAACTACTTCAAACATCCAGTCGCATGAGACATCCCGCCTAGCTGTGACGTCACAGACCGTAAATGAGCTTGTCGGAGCTTACTAAGACAGTTGAGCGTTTGGTAAATACATGACCGAGAGCAATTTTTGAAGACAAAGATTATATAGTACTTTCTGGTTGTTTTAATGCCCTATTTACACAGAGAGTTTAATTCCAAATATATATTAGTTAAATTTGAATCGCATTCACACGGGGAGTTTAAAGCGCCTTAGTTTGATTCGAATTAATTTACTGCGCATTAAATTACTTCGCATTGACTCCATGTGAACTCTAGGCGAAGCTAATTCGAATAAAATTTGAAGCATGCGTAGTGGCAAAATTAAGTCAAATGCCACATGTCAATGGTAAATTTTCAGTAAGTGTGCTATATTTAGTGAAAAAATTAGGTAAAATATGTTAATCACTAAAATGTATGTACAGACACTGTGGCGCTATGTCAAATGCATCTGCTTCTGCATTAGGTGACGTGATTTTCAAATGATGTCACAATACCCCTACTGACGCCTGACTGTAGAATTAAAATTTCAATTCGTATAAGTTTACTTCGCATTAGCTGTCGTGTGAAGGCAATTTAATTTGCATTAGTTTCATTCGCATTAGTTTTCTTCGCATTTATTTATGCCCTTTTCACACAGAGAGTTTAACTCGCAGTAAATTAATGCGAAGTGAACTAATTCAAATTAAATTGCGTTCACACGACAGCTAATGAGAAGTAAACTAAGGCGAATTAAAATTTTACTTCTGCAACCCGGCGTCAGCATGCCTTTTATGACGTCATTTGCAAATCACGTCACCTTATGCAGAAGCAGATCCACTTGACTTTAAAATGGCAAAGTGTCTGTATACACATTTTTTAAATGATTTACAAAATTTTCCTTAGTTTTTCACTCAAAAATTGCAGAAGTACCTATAGCTGACCACCGACAAGTGGCATTTGACTAAATTTTGCCATTATGTATGCGTCAGAATTTAATTCGAATTAGCTTTGCTTAGCGTTCACACGGAGCTAATGCAAAGTAATTGAATGCGTAGTAAACTAATTCGAATTAAATCAATTTGCATTAAATTCTCCGTGTGAACGCTTAGCGAAGATTATTTGGAATAACTTTACGTTTAATTCGAATTAAACTCTCCGTGTGAACAGGGCATACAATTTCTACAAACCTAAAGCCTTTTATTTTTTATGTTTTTTATTTATGTCCCGTTCACAAGAAGAGTTTAATTCGAATTAAACCTAAGTTTACTGTGAATTAGCGTCGCTTAGCGTTCACACAGAGAATTTAATGTGCATTAGTTTAATTCGAATTAATTTACTGCGCATTAAATTATTTTGCATTGACTACTTGTGAACGCTAAACGAAGCTAAAAATTTGATAAATTCGAATTTAATTTTGAGGCATGCGTAGCGGCAAAATTAAGTCAAATCCCACACATTAATGGTCAACTTTAAATGCTTGTGCTATTTTTGATTGAAAAACTGAGGGAAAATATCATATTAATCAATAAAATGTGTGTACAGACACTGTGGCGTTAACTAAAATGCATCTGCTTCTGCATAAGGTGACGTGATTTTCAAATGACGTCACAATACCCCTGCTGACGCCTGCATGTAGAATTAAAATTTTAATTTGTATTAGTTTACTTCGCATTAGCTGTAGTATAAACACAATTCAATTCGCATTAGTTTGATTCGCATTAGTTTCCCAGGTAGCACAAAACATTTTCAAAACATCTTATTGGTGTTGTAAGAAGGTTTTTTCGAAACATTTCAGACTAAACATTTTAAAAATATTTTTAAAACATTTCCTCTTCACATTAGAACATTTTAAAAACATTTTAAAAATGTTTTCAAGAAGCTTATGATTAAATCCTTTTGGAACATTTTTCTAAAATATTTTTGAAAAGTTTTAAAAATGTTTCAAAAGGTATGTTTAGCTTTCAAATATCAAAGATTTTATAATTACGTTTTAAAAACGTTCTAAAACATGAAATGAAACATTCCTTTTCCATAAATCTGAAACATCGCATGAATACGTTTCTGAAACATTTGGAACGAACGTTGTCAAAATGTTTTTGAAACATTCTTAATTCATTTAAGGGTATTTATAGCTTCCAAATATTAAAGATCTTATAAAACGTTTTAAAAACGTTCTTAAAACATGAAATGAAACATTCTTTTTCTGTAAATCGGAAACATTGCATATATACGTTTCTGAAACATTTGTAAGGAACATTTTAAAAATGTTTTTAAAAAATTCTTTATAAATATCTTTGTTAGTTAAAAACATTTAATTCCGGATATTTTTCGGCCTAGGCACTGAAAATGTTTATTTAAAACATTAACTAAAATAATTATTTTTACTACAATTGAAACATTCTAATTATAGTTTTTGAAACGTTTTTTGGAAACATTTTCAAAATGTTTCTGAAACATTTATGTAATTGCGGCACAAATTAATTCATTTAGTAACTTTTAGAGTATGTTGTGAGGATTGATTTTAGAACATTCAATTTAATGTGTTTTCTTTTTTTAAAGACGTCATTTTTCATTGGTCCTGTTATTTTCAAAATGCTCTTAAAACATTCAAATAATGTATGATTGCGATTTTCCTAAAATGTAGTTAATGAAAAAAAAGAATACATAGATAGAATAGTGTTGAAATGAGGAATTGTAGTAATTGCTTAATTGAAAGATTTTTTCCGGTATTTTTTAATGATTTTTAGTTTTGGCTTATTGAATAAACAGACATATATAAAGTCCTATGATTAAAACAAATCAAAAAATCAATAAATGAAAGGATAGGCAAACAAAAAAATTAAAATATAGATAAATGTATGAAATCATAAGCATTTAATAAAACTCTTAATGTCTTTTTTTTTTAAAACAAAATGTTCTTCATCAAATCTGTGATCCACTCCCAGAATTAAACTCTAAGGCATTAGATAGGGATTGGCACACTGGTCAGTTTCAGTGTCATGATAACATATTATGCAATTCTCCTGCTGGGCAGCGCGTTACAGAGGATTTTGGAAGTGCAAAAATAGATATGTAAGGATATTTAAACCAAAATTTATTTTTGTAAAACTGTAAAATGTTTGCATTGTTTTAATACTATTTGAAATAAAATAGTTTACGGACCTCTGTATACTAAATTCAGTTTGGCTTCCTGTTTTATCAATAACGTGAGCAATATTAATAATCTATTTCAAGGGCATACTCTAATTAAAAAAAAAATGAAGTAATAATTTTTCTACGCATCTTGGAATTTTTTTTAAGTGCTGCTGCTTTGAACATGATTCGCATATTATTATTTTAAATTTCAAGTATATGGACTCAGGATGAAATATGTACATATGTATGAACTTTACAAGGCATTTTATGTACTTATTAAAACAAGTTTTATATTTCACAAATGCACTAGAATTTTTTATTTAAGGGGGCCGACTATAGTTTCCATTGCGCAATACTTCGCGCATCATAGTAAAATGAAGCGTATTTACCGTTTTAATGCAATTTTTTTCGCATAATTATTAAAATTAAACAAAAGTAAGAAATTATAGGTATAAAAATGTAATTACAATTTGATATAACTGATTTTTAACCGATTTTGCAACTGATAGGTAGGTTGACGTCGTTGTAGTATGTTTTTGACGTTATGATAATCTGTAGCACTTAAAGAAAGGGGTAATAAAATATTATCAAAGAAAAAGTAATAAACATACGCTCTTGAAATTCAAAACAGAGAAATTTGAGAATATCTCCAATATTTTTATTATGTTTTCATGTGAATCCATTGCGTACGTCATATTTTGTAATACTCTATAAAAATGTAAAATTTGCTAAATTTTTGCATTTTGAGATGCTCCCACTGGTAACAAGACGGTAGAATTTTGCGTTTCTTACATATATTGTATAATATAGTATTACTCATCAAATATTGTAGTTTGAACAAAATGTCTATTGTAGTATTTGTATAATTTGCTTTAAAGTGCTAAAAATTGGCATTTTCCTATATAATTCTATAGTAAATGTACCTGTATTTTGAGACGGTCCCTCAAAAATACTTAGACGGTAGATATCCCCCAAACTTTGTATGTACACTGAAGTTAATGTAAGTTATATGTGGTATAAAAATGAAGAGTTTCGCTATTGTAGTATTCACACAATAACACTATAGTCGGCCCCCTTAAGACATATTTCTTTTATTTATATATATTATATATTTATTATTTATATATTTATTTAAAAAAAAATTGTTAGGATCCGTGAGGTGAAAAAAACTGAGGCACCCAAACTTGAAAACCCTGCACACAAAAACGGTTTAATTGAATCAATAATTAATTCCCTCACGTTGCGCAATTTTCTTACTTTAGAAAGTTGACTTTGCTTTTATTTTTTGAAAAAAAAACTTTTTAATTTAATTTCATATTTATATAACTTACATTGACTTAAGTGTACATACATGCATTTTTGAGAAAATCTTCCGTTCACGAATTTTATGGGTTGTCTCAAAATACAGGTGCATTTACTTAAGAATTATAAAGGAAATGCCAATTATACAAATACAACAATAGGATTTTAGTTGAAATTAGAATATACGATGATTAATCATATAGCATACATTATAAGTAAGAAACATCACAAAATGTCAATAATTAACGAATTTTGTTGTTGATATGGAAGACTACAAATTATGACGTATAAAAATAATTAATACAAAAAAATATTGAAAATAATTGAGAGATTCTCAAATTTTTATGTTTTAAATTTCTAAAGCATGTGTATGTATATAATACTTTTTCGTTTTATAACATTTTTACTTCCCTTTCTTCAAGAGCTTCATTTTATCATAACGTAAAAAATACTATTACGACGTCAATGTACATATCAGTTGAAAAAAATTAAATGCTTATTTAACTACATGTATATAACAGAATATTGCCATTATATATGTATTACATGTATCACAAATGCTGTTTAATCTCAAAGGGCTAAAGAAAAAACCCATATCTGCCTTGCGTATTCATATCATTCCAGCAGGATCAGCACTGCAAGTTGACATGGCTATAATTAGTGCTACATAATATGGATATATTTCAAGTTTTCACAAAATACTAAATGTACATGTATATTGAATGTTTTATCTAGAATTTCATGAATTTGAAAAAAAAGACTCGAGTCTCTAGCTATAGATACATGTAAAATATTGCTTTCAAAATTTTGAATAATGATTATTTTTAATGATTCCCGGACTAAAGAAAAAAATACCCTATGCTGTCAAAATGGTGATTTTCCAACCTGTATCTTGTAAATAGATATACGGAAATATTTTTTTTTTAATTTGTCAGAAGGAAAGCTTTCATTTGTATGACCTGGATCTCATATTTGTTTCCTCATTACGTAATATATACACTATAGGTAACATGCAAGAGGTCTATTGCTCATTAATGTTAACAGGGGGACAACGGATAAAATCAATATCGAATGACTGAATATTGCAAGCTATCCTCTCTGAGAGTCAAAGATGGAAGTCTTTTTCTTGTTTCATTTCTTTCTGTTTTTCACAATAGTAATTAAAAGTAGTAAGTAATTTTTACATTATAATTATACATGTATTTATTCATTTAAATCATTAATTTAAAAATCTTCAAGTTCTTTTGTAATGTTTTTACTCTAAATGTTTAAAAAGTGATTAGTAAAAGAAAAAGCAAAAGAGAAATCTTACTTCTGCGTTTGAAAGTTTCAAAATTATGCGAGTTATCATTTATTATTTATTTGTTACACCATTTCCAGATATTTTTGCACGTTTAAAAAATAGATCTATTTCCAGACCAAGAGGACCCATGTTCGGATAAGGTTTATAAAGAGATCCCTGATTTGGCGAGAAGAAAGCCTTCGTATTTCATGGATTCTGCTCCCCTCTGTGACTACGACCTAACTTATGGATGGTACCGAGGAGAATATTCGCAAATGCCGACGTCTCCTCCATCATTGGCTAACTGTGGGACGCTTTATCCCTTCTGGTTAAATGGTAAGTTTCCCAATACAAATCTCTTAAGTCAATAAACCAAATATTGGAATGAAATTGATAAAAGTAAGCTTTTTAAAATTTGATATTGAAATGATATAAAATTTAGAACTTTACTTAAACATTAATGTTGTTCTTGAAATTGATTTGATAAAAGTTAAGTATACTTTTGTGAATTCAGTAAATTGTATGAGAAATATAAATTAAGAGAAAATAATATAGTGTCAAAGCAGTGTATTCATAATTTTTGTTTTTATGACGCCACAAACTAGTCCGATTTTATGTCTTTTTTCAAAAAAAGGACAAAATGGACAAAATTTCAACAATTTTAGCTTTAAAATTTATAGAGAACAAGTTTGTTCAGGAACAATATTGACATATTTCATTGATATTATCATTCTACACATTATATCAAAATATTGATCCTGAACACACATGCGCTCGGTGACTTTAACTCAATATATCGACAAAATATTTTTACATTTTTCTGTAAAATTCATAAAAAAACTTACATTTACGTCATGTTTGTGACGTCATTACGTACATATGGCGTCATTACTTATGAGAATAATTAGTGCTTTGAAGTCAGCATATACTCCCCTGTTTAAGAACTTAATCAAATATACTTCCATCAAAGTTTGATTGGGGGGGATATTGGTTACCGAATAAAGTTCTTTCATTTTGTGTGTTTTTTTTTTAAATAGAGTTAGTTCGCAAAGTTTTTGATCACAATGAAAAAAAGAATAACTATTATATATTATATATCACCTCCGCACACCAACTCATCCTCACACTCTCAAGCACGTTTCGCTTAACGTCAGAGGATATGTTCAACCGAATTCAGAACTTTGTGAAATGAGTAATTAATTCGGGTTATAGGAGTTGCGAGCTTTTATTAACCCAATTTCTTCCGCATTCGATTACTACCAGACATTTTCTTTCTGCCAGCAGTTTCTCAGTCTCAAGTATTTTAAGTATGTGATACATAGGCATATATGTAGTTTGCAAAAGAAGGTAATGAGATAGGATTTCCTTTTTAGTACACGTGATAATTTTGATTTTATTCATGATAGTCAATGACATTTGTCACTCCGTGTGTTTCTTTCTAGGCAGTTCCTATCTATAAAAATGAACTTTTCCCTTAAAAATAAAAAAAAAGAAAACTGCAACAAAGGTCATTAAATCTTAACGTCAGTTTTTCTTTTCTGTTATCTGCTGGATTACAATATTATCATTACATTATTATACCTAACCGTTGGTAAATATATTAATTCGACTTGAATTCAAGTCGTAAAAATACGTTATTTTAAATACATTAAAAATAGTCTTATATATTTCTTTTTTTTCAACTAAGGCAAACACCCACCTGTGAATGGTATGAGTACCCTCGACGCCTGCAAAGTTGGATTTGCTAGTGATTGTGTCGATAAGATCGAAATAGAAGTTAAGAATTGCAATACTTATATGGTTTATAAGCTACATCCGGTGGATTCCTGTAATTCAGCTTACTGTTTTGGTAAATTTTAATGATAATAAAAACATGTTGATCATGAACGTCGAAGAAAATTGCATTGATGTCGAGTGAAATGATTGTTCATGGAATATTTTTCTATGCTGCTTTTCTAACAAGTTCGTAATGTTGTAGAACCAAGCGGAAAATGTAAGTCTGATTCTTTTTTCTTTTCCAATTGTGGATAGTCAAGTACTTCAGATTTACATAATGTGTAAATAAGTTTATATCATTTTGTATTGATTTCACTCTGATGACAATTTTTTTTTAATTTATCAGTATATCATTGATGCTGCAATCTTAATTGTTCTAAAAGCCAACATATACCCATTAATATTTACTAAAGATTGAACAAAGTGAACTATTTGACTTTATACATCGCAATATGAATTCCATCAAATCAAAGCAGCTGAGGCTTTCCAATGCATGGTACTAACACGCAAGAATTGTTGCCATTAAACCCAATAAAAATCAAAGTACTGAAAGTACTGAAAAGCGGTTAGCATGCTTTCATCTAATATATACCGAAAAAAGTGCATGAAATGATGATATTTAAGTATGCATATCTTTGTCCAATGTTATCAGAGAAAAAATAACAGGCATTCTGTTTTTGTAATACTTTACTTAATAGTAAAACCAATAACATTCCAAACTGATGTCACAGATGGATGCAATCTAATTAAAATTAGATGTTCCGAATCCGCTACTGCTTCTCAAACATCTAACAACATCATATTTGGGGTCATGTAAGAGTGAATCTTCGATTAGCCAAAGAAAACGGTTTATGATTCCAAAATTACTTTAATTCAACGTAAGACAGTATCAATAATGATGATATGTAGCCGTGGAATTAATTTGAGAATTGTTTACCGAGGCTTGAATCTACATGGCCAAAGTTTTTGTGTTTACTAGTACATGTATTCATAATCGAAAGGTCGCTCTGATGTGACCCCGAATGGGATGTTAGATGTTTGAGAAGCAGTAGCGGATTTGGAACATTTAAATAAATTTTAATTAGATTGAAATGCATGTTTCAAAATTTAAACATGAGATTTCTTCAGTTTGAAAGACAGGAAGTGCATTTTTAAAAGTTCTCTCTTGGTGGCATCCTATCGTTCTCTGGATGAAAACAGTTATGTTGATGTTGAAATTTTAATTGTCTTTCATGCTCTATTGAATCTGAAGTTAGGTAATTGTAAAGCCTACTATAGCAAACAACTAAAAAAATGACAAATTAAATTCTTTAGAATAATGGATTTGGAGTAGTGTAGATCTACAGCTGGCTAGTCAGAGAAAAAAGGATGACTGAGCAGAGACTTTGTAAATGAATTGATATCAAAGAACTCCAGTTACAAGTGTAGGCTCATCGCGGGTATAACCTGTCAACGAGGGATGCTTACTTCTTCTAGGCAACGGATCCCACCTCTTGAACTTTCAGGAGTCAACTTTTCTTCTTAAATCGATCATTGATCATTCTGTATTTTTATACAGATACTGAATACTTCCGTTTAGTAATATTACGAACTACTACTTGTACGGGAAGACTGGCGAGTAAACAAGAGTATCAAGCTTTATGAAATGTACTTTATTGACTTTTCAAACAAGTAAATGTTCGAATAAAGTAAATGGTATATGAGAATCATTTAAAAGAAGTCTTGCACAATATGTCTAGATAAGGACATAATGTGTATTTGCCATATACTCTTCATGCAACATTGCTCTCAAATAAAACATGTGAAAAGGAAAGTTGTCTAATCAAAAAATACTAGTATTTAAAAATTCAAATGTACACTTAAAGTCAGTGTAACTTAAGAAGTTATCAGTGTCTTCAATATGTCGGTTAAACATTATACACTGATTTCTTTTCTACCAATGTGTCTCTAAACACCTGTATCTTAATTTAATTCTTCTGAAACGCTCAAAATAATGATCGACAAACTGGACAAATTCAAATTTAAAAAGTATTTTCACAGCTAATAATACGTTCCCTAGGAATTGATCAAATTTTCAAAACTTATAAATAAACATTTTTAATCAACCATACAGAATTACCGAAAAATAAGACAAAAGAGAAAGACTGTATTATTTGTCCGGAATTACCCCGTGTCCACAATTGGACGGATCTCCCCTAGTATAAATTTTAAATTTTTGCTAATTGCCAAGATTTTTCATACCTCATTCTTCTGTGAATAATAATATCGGTTGATTTTTAGAAGAGGGTCAAAATGCCGATTAAAATTAATATATATTTATCCATTTTTTTTTTCAAAATTAATTTTACTACTTTAAGTGCCCCATTATTTTTTCAAAACTAAAAGTAAGCGATCCCTTATGATCGTTTGTACTTGTAATAAATTATCAAAGACGGAGCAGAGAATTTACCCCTGGGAGCTGAGCTTTTAAAACTGTTTATTAGACAGAGAAGAAAACAAACGTTTCATTGTGGAGGCAATCCTATTGTTTCCATAAAAACGTTACAAAAAGTGTAAAACTTGCAGATGTATTCGGTGTTTTTATAAAAACGTTTTTCAGGTATGACTTGACTTAATAAATGGTGTTTCTTAATACTTTGGCAAGGAAAATCAAACTCGATCGAGAGATTTGCTGATGTTTTTGCAGTCTGTAATAACCTTCAACCTGCTGTATAATTAACCGTATCGTTCAACTTTCAAAAATAAACTAACAATTGCTATAAATCGCGATCGCACTATGTACATGTAATAAGGACGAAATTCTCAGTTCTTTGAAGTTAGTGTTCTAAGTATTGTCAATGCTTTGGTAAATACTAATAAGAATTCGATATAATCGTTGTAATAGCCACTCTTCGTACACAGCATATTGTCAGTCTTTCACCAGGGGGCGTATCACGCCAACGGTATACAAATCATAGGAAGCGCTTTGCTGAAGTTACCGTTGTCGATAGGTAGCGCCTTGTGGAAGTTTCCGGTTTTGGTTGCAGAAGGATAAGGTTACGTGCGATAAAGCGATGTCGATAGGTAGCGCCTTATGGAAGTTTCCGGTTTTTTGGAGCCCATGCCATAAAGCGGTTAGCTAGCTAACCGCTTAAAAAGTGTCTTTCTCTGAACTAGCCTCAACGGGCTTCCGTACATATGGGCGTCCTTAACCGTTATGAATCGTGTACAAATATATATTTGACTAGC
This sequence comes from Saccostrea cuccullata, assembly GCF_032062105.1. NCBI lineage: Eukaryota > Metazoa > Mollusca > Bivalvia > Ostreida > Ostreidae > Saccostrea > Saccostrea cuccullata. Next base: position 296,376 of record NW_026929140.1, on the reverse strand, counting down.
AAACTTGTTTAATAAGAATGTGTTGAAGATACTCTTTGCACCTATGAATATACAAGAACAGTTCTTTCTCTATCTTATTTTGATGAGAGATTGTATGTAGTTTATCTTATTTTGTATATATTGCAGTAAAGAGTGGAAAATTCCCCTTCTCTCATGGATAAGTTAAATTTCTTCTGAAAAAATATTGATAAGAAGTGAAATTCAGACTTGAACCCAGCACTTTACCTGTAACAGAGACCACGAGCAGCATGACTTACGTAACAACCTTTCATAATTACTTTGCTTTGTACTTGCTCTGATCAGTTTTTTTGTGCAGCATTTAAGAATTCATAAGTGTCGGTCATGTGATCGCCAAAGTCACGTGACATCACGAAAATGCTTTATTATGATACCTGATTAAAATCTTATCACAAGCTGACTTCATATTCAAACACACTATCCATATTTAAATTAAAATCTAACTCATAATAAAATGTTTATTTTTATGCATTTTAAAGGACAACATAACTGTGAATCAAATTTCCGTTAAAGATGCATAAAAAAAATAGCACACTCTTAAATGACACGTAGGCATGGTAAACTGGGGAATCATTTTTGTGCGAATTATATGTCAACTCACTTTTATACGAGGGACGTTCAATAAATAATGTCATCGGGGCTCTGAAAGAAGCAAAATACCCTTTTGCAATGATTTAGTCTTCATGATTTTACTTATTAATCCTTTTTTATTAAAACAGATGCCGTAAAATTATTTTTTATTTAATTTTTGATTGCATTTAGAACTCATTTTTGGATATGACCCTTAGTATACTGGAAAATGGCAGATCCAATGATTTCCTGGACTTGTTTCTTCTTTCTGAAAGGTGGTTTTTCAAGTTTGGAAATAGAAACACGTCAAAAGGGCAAAGATTTGGCGAATATTGCTAATGTGAAAAAATATTAACTTTCTTTTTATCCCGAAAACCCCTTTACTCTTCAGGGGCACGGGTTTGGACGCTCCTCATGAAGAAATTTAATGTAGTGGATCCCTGATTCTAGGTCCTTCCTCTAATAAACCTTTCGATTTTTTTGCAAAAAAATCGCTTTCTAGACTCCCCCAGAAATTAAACTGTCTCCCCGAATACAAAATTGAACAACAGTACCACTAATATTTAAGAAAATTGCATATAAACCTGTCTTTGTTCTCTTGCTTACCTTTGCTCTGGTCGGACCATTGCTGTTTTTATCAAGTTCATCTTATGGAAAATTTTGTATTGAGTGTTTTAAGCAATAGATTCATGTTCCATTATCTGTTTGAATATGAAACAAACGTGGATAACTACAATTACTGATATTTTAAAATAATTGTTTAGACATTCCTATACGGTCTCGTTTTCACTCATTTTTTCAAAATAAAGGGTGATCTTTGAGTACCAAGCTCTTTAACCGTCAAACGTTTCTTAGAAACATTGTAAACTTCTCCCGATATGATGTCTATCAAATTTGCTATGTGTCTCAAAGTCAGTCATACATCATTAGATATTATTTGTTGAAATTGGGCAAATAGTACATAAGTAGTTATATTTTTTGTTGCCAAGGATGGTACCCATTTTTGATGCCCATTATATAATTCTTTATTATTGAAATCCACTTGCTTATTTGTCTATAAAACAGGCAATGGTTGATGTAAATGTCACATATTTCAGTGACCATTTCTTTGGGATTTTTAACACGCTTTACAGCAGCTTTAATGAAGCTTTTATTTTTGTCCCCCGCTTGAAAAGTGGGGGATATTAATTTGGGTTTGTCCGTCCGTCCGTGCGTCTTTCTGTCTGTCTGTAACGCTTTCGTTTCCACACGATATCTCAAGAACTCTTTAAGCTTTTGCGATGAAATTTAGCATAGCAATTCCCTATGGACTAAAGAAGACCCCTATTGATTTTGAGGTCAAAAGGTCAAAGGTCAAGGTCATAAATAAGCAAATTCTGTCTGTTATAACACTTTCGTTTCCACACGATATCTCAAGAACCATTTGAGCTATTGCAATGAAATTATACATAAGAACTCTTTGTAGTCTAAGGAAGACCCCTATTGATTTTGAGGTCAAAAGGTCAAAGTTCAAGGTCGTAAATTTATACATTCTGTCTGTGTGTAACACTATCATTTCCGGACGATATTTCAAGAAGATTTTGAGCTTATGCAATGTAATTTTATATCAAAACTCCCTAGGACCTCTCTCACCCCTCTCAAAGTGCCCCGCCCCGTTTGATTTATTAGCATTTATAGTATTACATGTCGCTATTTTTAGCACAGGGGCATGAGGAGAGTTATTGCGTATAAAACAGGTTCTTGGAGGACGTTACATGTATGTTCTTATTACAATTATTAGAACTGTTTAATAAAGGCTAAATAAAACAAACACTGTGGATTGTGTAAAATTTTGACAATACCGAACATGAATTTATACATGTATGTGACTTCATGATTGCATATAATTTGCATCTTCATAGAGCGGCCCCGTGGTCTAGTGGTATGTCTATCGCTTTACATGTGAGAGGTCCCGGGTTCGATTCCCAAACGATTCATTCTCTTTTTTTCCCCGAAATATTTTTTTAACTAAATAATAGTATTCAGCATGTGAAATGAAAAATTTATGAGGTGTGGCTTGTACAAACTCATAAGATCATCATTACAGTGTGTTAAATATTCCATATAAAAAGAATCTTCTATACACATAATAAAGAATAAGCAATCAAATCTTTATATCCATATTACCATATTTTATTTATTTCAGTATACATGTACATACAAATTCAGTCAGGGGGATCCGACTCCCCACTCCCCCCGAACTCTGCATTGTTTACTTTTTCCCTAAGCGGGGGGCACAAATTCTCTGAATTAGCTTGTCACTCTAGTTTACTGATTCTTTACCATTCATTTATAATGCAGTGTCTCGAATAGCCCTTTGTTTCCCAGCTTCTCACGATGAAACTATGTGATGAAAAGTGGTCACATAAACTGTTATCAATTCATTAAAGATTCAATAATGAGACAAAGTCTAGCTTAATGTCATATAATTTCTATGTTGTATGTTATCGAGCTTATGACATTATTTATTGAACGTCCCTCGTACATCTTTGTGCTGCTTTCAGCAATTACTTATTGCAGATGCGTGAAGCTTTTGCATACACTTTATTAAGGCATGTCATATGGTTGGGTTCATTTTTATACAAATCATATGTAAACTTTTTGCTTATCTCAATCTCTCAATAGAGGGCGTTTTACGCTCCCCTCCAACACCCCTGTTATCGTCTAAATTACAAAAATCTTGTAAAACAAAAATAAATTGTAGATTTCCAACAACTTGGTATTCTTTTTTGAAATTGAAATTAGAAATATCAATCTGTAGCACTTCTTTTGTTCTTTCAAAATTTGGATATATATTAAAATAGCTTCAATATATAAAATACATTTTCATTTTGAAATCAAGGAGACAAGGATAGAAAATATTTACTACCAGCGAGCTTAAAACACGTTACATCATTGGCAAAACATACAAAACAATCAATGTTTACACAATGTTTGATGCCATTTAATTATTTGACAATCCAAACTACTTTTTAAACGACAACAGAGGTGTAAACGGAGAGCACCCTCTGGTTAGAGCTTCCATGTAGTTTCCCGTAAAAGGAAGCCTAAAGATTCCACCAAGTTTCCATTCCACGGAAACCACTACGCTTCGATTCCATCTAGTTTCCTGATGCTGGAAACCAGTGGAATCTTCAGGTTTCCCATTACAGGAAACTACATGGATGTTTGGGAAACTTCAGGTTTACAGAGGTTTCCGTTGTTTGGGATACCTTATGGAATCGGAGCGTAGTAGTTTCCGTGTCACGGAATAGCCTGGCTTCCGCTGCAGAAACCACTGGGAAACATGATGTGAATTTGAGATTTACATGTGGTTTCCCTAAAGTTTCCCATGATGGGAAACCGCTTTTTTCACCTAGTGTTAACATGACTGCTCGTATTCAAATCAGAGCAGCAGCATAAATAGTGAGCATCGGCTCATGGATTTCTCATATATAATATCATATTTTTTTCTGTCTCAAATATCTTACATTAAGTGGATAGTTTGGTTTCAATAAAATAACTTATTATTCAAGGTGTAACTGAAGTTCCACAGGATCCCACGGTTTCTTATCATGGAGTGTCATGGGAAACGTCTACGAAAGGAATACAAACAAATCATGAGCCAAGTGTTAATCTTAAGTGTGGTTTTACCCCTCTAAATAACAATTTATTATTCTACGAAATATCATGGTATGTAGACAATTTTGAAGTACTGAAAGGTCAAACTGTGGCTTCAGATTCACTGGACAAAGCACAGCTGTCAGCATACCATATACTTAGTCACAACAAAAAAGCTGGATCAATGGTATGTAAATTATAATGTAATAAGGTACAGAATGAATGAACGTTTCATTATATTTTCTTCACTATGCTATTTCCTACCAATGTATCTTTGTTCTTATTTTTTTTCTTTAAAGATTCAGTGTGTTGTGGGGGCAAAACACAAAGAAGACGGAGTTGTTTGTATAACGAAATCTAGTCCACTGTTTTTTGCAGGCATTAAGGTAATTGATAAAGTTTTCCATAAATTTCAGGAGGCCTAAACACAAACAATCATGATATTATACAATTAGTGCATGATATATATTAGGGAAACGTGAAGATTTCTTCTCCAATAAAAAAAATCATATTCCCCGAATCAAAGCCAGAATAGAAATATGATATTTTTCATGGGCAAAGAAATATACACGTCTTCCTCTCTATCATGCAATAAATTGCGTTTGTTATACAGAATCAAGTACAATACACGGGTATAAAGAACATCCAAATAATAACGTACGTAAGCATTAGATAAGAACAATATAAAACAAATGTTAGTCTACCAATAGCCACGTTTTATAAAAGAAAAGTTCGTGACAAGTCATTGTGATTTAAACACTGGTAACCTTAGAATCTCACCCATTAAAACACTTTTCAAAATGTGTATATTTAACAGTTTTGAATCGACAGAATCAACCAACGATTTAAACAATCCCACTCAGTAGAAAACATCTCAGTTGCCGCATTCTGGCGTCACAAACGCAGTGCAAACACAAACGCATGACTGTCTCGGCCAAACATATTCTTTTTTTCTAGTTTAATTTATTTGACGTATAATAATATATTTTCTTTTTCATGGCAAATGTAAAAAAGAGTTATAAATCGTGAGTATAGTTCGCCTTCTACAAAATTACAATCCTCCTGCAGACTTTATTGTCCTATATCAAGAAAATTGAAATTCCAAATTATGTCCTTACACAATAACTAAACATTGGTAATATCGAAAGAGATTTAAAGATACAGACATTGAAAAAAGCAGATAATGTATAGTAAAAAGTATTCAAATTTTATTTGAATAAGTTGCTAGTAGTCGTTTCTCAATTTGTTGAAGAATAGGATGAATTCTAAAACCGTTTGAAAACTGCTTTCAAACGAAACTGTTATTTTTTGTATCTTTTCGTTAACAGGTTTTGACGCCCCGATTGGATATAGTCAGAGGAGGGACTGCCAATGTTCAATTACAGTTCACCATACCTTTCGTAAATCAAAACCTTCAAATAGGCACTTACGACGAAATTTCTGATTTGTTTATAAACCTTGCAACTCTTAATGCTAGTTCACTTTCTTGTAATGATGGAAATAGAAACTATTGCAAAATTAAAGTCAAGGCATATACATTTAAAGACAGACACAACTATTCAACAGATGTTTGGAAACAAATCCATAACGTGAAAATATTCAATAAGGATGATTTAGACTTTACTGGGTTTGACAGGAATATACTTTTGCGACTTGAAACTAGTGGTACACAAGGCAACGGAAGCAGAATATTTGATCACATAACTCTACCAGACATTCAGGCAACGATTTTCATTGTCTAAAATATAATAAAATTTATTTCAATCAGGCACAATTTATTAATGCTAATACATGGTAGTATCATAATGCTAGTATTTGCTATTAATCTATTAGATGAATTTCTTTTTACAGCTAATTATACATCTATAACATTGAAATAAAGATGTTGCCTTTTGACAAGGACTTTATGGTTAAGAATTTAAAGAAAAAAGAAGAATAACATTTGGATTTTAAAACTGAATAATTCAATATGGCAAAAGACTAGTGTAAGCAATTTTATTTTGTTTTCTTCTGTCAGGTGATTATTTCGGAACCTACCCCAGTCTGGAAAGGAAGATACTGTGGTTCTTTCACCGACCCCCACATGGTCTCTTTTGACGGATAGTATGTCAATATAATATGAATGATTTAAAAAAAAAACAGCATGAATGTATGAATAATTTTTTGAAAGTTTTACAATGTACAAAGTGTTATAAAATATTCATAACATTAATTCCTTTTCTTTTATTTTAAAAGTGGGTACGAATGTCAAGAAGATGGCATGTTTATTCTTTATAGGAATACAAAATTTAACCAAGAGGTTTGTAATCTTTTGTGATCAATATATACTACACTTTATTATATACATGTACTCATCAATTTCCCTTTTTTTTGTTACTGTTAATTTTACAGAGTTTGATCCGATTTTCCGGATCACCACACTGTGGTTTTCTGAATCCATATCACCACTCTTTGAAACTGAAGCAAAAATATGACTTTTTTTTCTTGCGCGTTAAAAAGTCCATTGTTATTATGCTTTGTTTTATGGATAAATATTATACAATTGATCTCTTAAGTTTTATTCTGCTATATTTAGCTAGTTATAAGGGGGTATATAATAAATTTATCAGTATAACAGTAAATTGATCCGAAGAGCCGTATCACGTCTCGTTGACAGGAGTGGATCTCAGATCAAACTCGACGCTTTGCGTCTCGTTAGATCTGATGATTCACGCCTGTAATCTCGACGTGATACGGCCCTTCGGATCAAGTTACTGTTATAATAATATATATCATGTATCTATTGATGTATTCTTCATATTGCATTTACCAGATCTATATTCATATAGGTACAGGTTAAACATCACAAGTGTTTTCCTGCTTACTCATATCCAAGATGCACGTGTGCAGTAGCAGCAAGATCAGGAAGAGATGTTTTCACTCTTGACATCTGCAACAACCAAAGACTGATCAATTTTCCTTTCTGCAAAGACAAAGTGATAAAAGTGATTAGAAACAACGATAAAAATTACCAGGTATAAACACAAAGTTAATCAAACAAAAATTCTTATTCGTTTCTTAAATAAGTAACTCAAATTACCCATCATACTGTGAATTTTAATAGTTCACCAAAACTAAAACCTAAATGGAGCTTCACTGGCCATTCGTTTTCAAATGCCTGTTCGCTTTATCATTAATTAAAGTAAGTTTAGATTTTCTAGCATGAATGACCACATTTTGTTCATTTAGAAGATAAACAGACAAGAGGCCTAGAGGCCACAGCGCTCATCTGAGCACACTAGCTAAGAAAAAGCACATATCAGATCAGAACTGAAAGTTTACTTAGGTTGGAGGGGAGGCTTAAATTTAACCCCCAAGGGGTCATGATTTGAACAAATTAGAATCAAAACTACTTGAGGATGATTCCATATAAATATCACTAATCATGGCTTTGAAGTACTTGAAAAGAAGATTTTAAAAGATTTCCCTGTATATTTCTATGAAAAACTTGATAAAGCAATTTGGCCCAATGGTATCCCGGGGGTCATGATTTGAAGCTTGAATCTACACTACCTGAAAATCATTCCACATAAGTTTCATCTTTCCTGGCCCAGTTGTTCTTAAAGAGAAGATTTTTAATGATTTCCTTATATATTCCTATGTAAACCTCGACCTTAATGGCCCAAACCTCGCCCCGGGGGTCATGATTTTAACAAATCTGAATCTATACTATCTGATGATAAGTTCACATGAATTATATCTTTTCTGTCTCAATGGATATTTTAAGATCTTACCTATATGTTTCTATGTAAAACTTTGATCGGCCATTTTGGCCCCACTCTACCCCCGGGGCCCGGGGGTCATGATTTGAACAATCTTGAATCTACAATACCTGAGGATGATTCCACATGAGTTTCATCTTTCCTGGCCCAGTGGTTCTTGAGAAGAAGATTTTATAGATTTTTTTCCTATATATTCCTATGTAAAAATTTTAACAGCCATTATGGCCTCCTCCTACCCCCAGGGATCATGATTTGAACAAACTTGAATTTACACTACTTGAAGATGATTCTACATGAGTTTCATCTTTCCTGGCCCGGTGGTTCTTGAGAGATTTAAAAAAAAATGCCATTAATTTTTCTCTAATTCATAATTATTTCCCTTTGGAAAGGACGTGGCCCTTCATTTGAACAAACTTGAATTCCCTTCACCCAAGGATACTTTGTGCCAAGTTTGGTTGAAACTGGCCCAGTGGTTCTTGAGAAGAAGATGAAAATGTGAAAAGTTTACGACAACGACAACGACGACAGACAACAGACAAATTTTGATCAGAAAAGCTCACTTGAGCCTTCGGTTCAGGTGAGCTTAAAAAACGATAAATAAATACGCACGCTTACTCTCAATTCCCGACTTATTTGCAACCGTTTAATTAAAAATAAATAGTAATTTGGCTTTAAAATCTTTGTTCAACACAAAGAACAGTTCATTGGTAATTGATGAATTGTCTTAATACCAGCTCTCAGTTAAGTATCCATCATTTTAGCTCTTGAAAAATGGTAGACGATATTTCAATTGAAATCAGACTTTCAAGCATCACCATATTTTTAAAAAGTCTTGGATATGATTAAATAATCTCGATATGTTTTCTTTTGATTTCGGCAAAAAAAAAAAAAAAATAAACATATGAATAAAATATAATGTTTCAGTTCTAAATTGCTTTAAAATTGGTGGAAAATAAGCATTTTTGTCGATTTTTGTCTAAAAACATATGCCCCTCCCCGTGGAAACACAAAAAGAAATGGTATGTTTTTTTCTAAATAACAGTCCATATTACCTGCAAAAAGGAATTTTTGTATCACGAGGGGATGTTTCAAAAAATGTTCCCGTTTTCCGTTGATTTGTACACTGGAAAACACAAGCTTTACCAAAATGTTAGAGTTATCTCTCTTTGTTTTTCCAAATAAGTACTTTTTTATGAAAATCTATATACCATAAATCTGGAAATTTTTACTGTAGATAAATTTTTAGCAAATTTGGGCCTGCATTGCATTCGCAAAATTATTTTTCTTAGAAATAAATCAACATGAATTTTTTTTTTTTCAGAAAGTTGGTGTCTTTTTTTAACTCAGTGAATAGGCGTCGGTAAGCACTGGTCATTTTTAAAAAGAAACCCGAGTGTTTATACTACTGTAACTGCAAGCTAATTACCCGTGCGTGTAAATTGCCCTCATGATATGCAATATTGTCTGATGGTATGTCCCTTTTTAATTAGATTTCCAAGAAAGAGAGACCAGTTATTTTATTTAACCATGAATCAACATGGGCGATAACTCGAACTCATTGCATTTACTAGGGAGTTCCAAATGTAAACACGGCGTGTAAATTTTAGGTGAGAATAAAAAACAGAAGTTAAGAAAATTAGCTATATTTTTCTCTTTATTTGGATTATATTTAGGTTAAAAGGCATACACAGCCTCTAAAAGGTTTGTTTTAATTAACTTAGAAGTCACTTCAGTGCAATTCCATTTGTATGTTTATCTTCAAAATTGTTTCAGAGCGATTCTGCAATTTCTTACCACGTTTCGAGTATATTGATGTTATTCTAACTGTGCACACTAATTTGAAACATAAACTGATATAAATATCTTATCTGATTTTTATTTTTAGCACCAGTTACAATTCGCCATAAAAAATTAATCAACAGCTCTTTCACCCAAATTTGCAAAAATAAATCGTCATAAAAATTTCCAGATTTACGGTAATTATCTATGAAAATATTTAAAATTCATCAAATATGTTAACTTTTGAAAATTGAGCAAGATGTAGGCGGGAGGATCAGAGTACCTTTAATGCTAGGGTCTTTTCAAACATTCAAATATAAATCAATATCGATAATTGAAAAACCTTTTTACAACTATAATTTTACACTGTCTCAAAATCCCCAACACAGCTAAAGTTCGACATTTGGGTATTTCACTATGAAATAAATCACTTCCTGTGTCTATGGACCAAGAGACAGATATACACAGGTAAACTACAAGCCCCCAGGGCATTCACACTTGTAAAAAAGCCAAGCTCCTCCCTCACCTGGAATTTACCACCCGGTAAAAAATTCCTTCCTATAAGTATCAAGAAGGTACCGTTGTTAGAAAAATTTAAAGTTAAGCACTGACAATGGCTCGTTGACATGAACATACAGGTGATGTTGTGATAAAATCCGTCCGCTGTCATTCAAAACATACAAAAAACTAGAGCAAAGCTCGTTGCAAAGCAACGAGTAGGTCTTCCGTCCTGTTTGACCGGAAGTAACTTTCATTTTTAACAAAAATGAGAAATAATACCCAAAAATGCTTTGAATCCTCTAAAGCTATGTTAATTAAGGCAAAAATAAGCCATTTTTTGCTACTTCCGGTTTGACCGGAAGTGACGACGACGCACGGAAAATCAATTTTTAAGCTCCCAGAGACATATGTTACCCAAAAACTTGTAAAAAACGGCAAAAATACGCGTTTTCCGACTACTTCCGGTTTGACGGAAGTTACGACGCTGGATGTATTTTGAAGACTCCATTAGATTAAGCTTGGCATTTTCAACAACTTTGCTCATTTGATGTATAACAAATTCTCAATACTTTTTGAGATATCTGGAAAAAACTTTTAGCCCCTCTAGATCCCTTAATTTAAGGGTCAGCCCTTTTGCCTACATTTCATTTGAAAGATCTTCCAATTCTGCACAAATTATGTTCTGTATTATTTAACAACATATTTTTAGTTTAGAAGATAAAAAGCAAAATATGAGTAATTTTTGGTTCTTTTAAGCGTTCTAATTTTTGACTCCTATATAGCGCCATTTTGAATAGAGAAATTTGAAAAACAAAAACCGATGTGCACAACTTCAATCCTTCTTTTATCTAAAATCAGTAGAATTTCTACTCCAGCTTTAGCCGTCTCTGAGCCTTTGTCTGGAAACGAAATTCTATAAATTTTCGTTTAAAGGGAAATAACTCAAAACCGGAAGTGACTTTTTGAAATTTTAGTAAGCATTCTGAAAGAGTATAGTAACTTCTAGTATCTCTAAAAATTTGAGCGAAATCCGTTGAGAAATTAGTGAGATATGAGGCCTCAAAGTTACGGTCTAGGAAGCAGAAGAAAAAAAAGAATAACAATCTTTACCAATAGAATCAGTAAAAGGTCTTCCGTTGAAACGGAAGACCTTAATTTTACATAATGCCTAAAATATAATATTTTTGGATTAATTCTAAAAATAAATTTTATGTTCTGGAAACAGATATTCAATATTCATTCAATATTGTATTAAAGGATCGATGTATTTGAAATCCGCAATAAATTTGGAGAAGTTTCGGTTGGCAATCACATGCCTATGTGTGAAGTCATGATCATCAGGTTGAATATCACATATTTCTTACATGTATGTTTGATTTATCAAAATGGTCCTTTTATTTAAAAGGTACTGTAGAAGTACTTTTTTTCGCGTGGTATTAATGTACGCGATCACAGATTTTCCGCGGAAATTTGTCCAAGCGTACTTAATGTAAATGCAAGGCATATAGTGACAGTGTAAGAAATCCGCGTACTTTTCTACCCGCGGATTAAACAGAAATTGAGATTCCGCGGAATTATGACCTTGTGGAAAAAAGTACGTCTACAGTATAAGTATTAAGAAAATCTGCATTTTAAATGTATCAGGCGCAACTGACAACTTTTGTAAATAAAATTCTTTTAGTAATCGCAATTTTTAAGTTAAAAGTCCGTTGTCAATACTTGTTAAGTTTATTTGGTCCCGTGTCATTTTTCTAAACAATTGTAAGTTTATCAATAAATGCAACAACCATGATCAAAACTGTATTTGGTTCAAAAGAAAAGGAAGCATAAATATTGTATATAAACACTGCAAGTAGTTGAGGAAAGGGTCATCGTTAAAAATGTTTGATTGCTTTCTCCCGACAGACTGGCTAAAATGACTCCAAGCAAAACTTTTTTAGCCTCCAGAAAGCAATTTTTTATGTATTCTGGACGAACGATTTTTTAAAGTTTAGCATCGAATTTGAAAAACTCTAAAGCAGCATTTTCTTACCTTATCTGCCGATGCGATTTTATTGCGAATACACTTCATTTAAAAAAACCGTAAGTTTCATTTTAACATAGCAACCAGATTGCTGTAGGTCTCAAGAAAATGTAAATCTCAAATTCTCTCACACTAGATATATATATATATGCTTGAAGTAATTTTCGATCCCCATTGAACTAGGATATTCGAATTAACAGTAGAAAAGATCATTCTAGCCAAAAAGTGTCCTCGCATTATTAAACGTATAGGCAGACAACTTAATAAAATTCTTAAAAGATAAGGGTGCCAAGAAGTGTCCATTTTTATGCCAACCATGACTTGCGCCATAAACAGCAAACGTAATCTGATGAAATCGAGGACAAATAATACTGAAAATATAGCGGAATTCCACTATAATAGTGATATACCTCTAGTGCAGCGGAATGTAAGACCCCCCAACTCTTTTATACCTTTCACTCATAAGTCAAATTTAATTAACATACTATATGTCTAAATAACCATTTCAAAGAATTTCATGCATTGTTTCAACGCACTTTGAAAAATTTATGCAGTTTGAAATTTTTTTTCAAAGTGCGTTAAATTTGCGACCAACTCAACGCACTTTGAAATTTTTTTTTCAATGTACGTTAACAGTTTACATCAATATATTTTACAATGGAAACGCTTGACACTTTGAAAAAAAATATGTAAAAGACAAATTTCTGATTTCAGATTAATGTAATGGAAAGCTTTGATTTTTATTTATCTATCGATAAACTTATGCATTCATTTACAACTCGGGAAGAGCAGAAGACGGGTAAAAGATCTCTGAGCCCAGAACTTTATCTTTCCATTATACAAGCGTCGGTAGCAAATAAAACAGGGAGCAGAGTAATAAACCCCAAAAAGGGTAACCTGCATTTTCAATGCCTATACGAGTATATTCTTCCAGAGGACCCTTTCCATGCCCGACCTTCATCCGGTTTCGATGCCTATGCTATTCCATTTAACATTTTTATATATACAGTGTATTTACTTACCTAGTATTGAAAATTTCAAAGAATGAGTTATCTTTAAATAGATGAAACCTAGAAATTTTTATGTACATAAAAGCGTATGATAGAGAAAGAAATTTCATTGTTTTGACAAATCAAATTACCCCCTTTTCTTAAGAATGAATGTTATGCTTTAAGCTGTTTACACCTACAGCCCTTACACATATACTTGTTAATAAAAAGAAACGAAGCGAAATAATGATATTGAACAATCATCTTTCCATTTTTCTAAAAGACTCATTATCTATTATAACATTGATCAAAACCTAAAATATTTAAAACGCCAATATCTCATGTCCTGAAGTGACCTTTTCATAAAATATGTTAGCCAACCAGGATCAATTATTTATCACAACGATTATTTGTAAAAATATTTATCAAGCTTTACATTTTTTCAAAGTGCGTTAACATGGTCGATATCAACGCACTTTAAAACAATTTTTTTTTTCAAAGTGCGTTAGTTGTAACAATGCATAATCTAAAAAAAATCAAATTAACAGACAGAAATATAGATCAAAGAGGAGGGAGGGGAGCTCTTTTATTGTGATCTAGATTTATAACAATTGTCAATCGGAATCAGGCCATGTACACATGTGCATCAAATAACGTTCAAATAAAAACCACCAAATATTTCCTCCTTTTCAAATTCCTTCACTTTGAAAATAAATTTTGTGGAAAAAGTACTTAAGCTTTCTTGTGTGACCAACAAAGGCTAAAGAGCTAATAAAATATGTTTCAAATGACTGATTGGCGTACATTGTAACACCTACCCTATTCAAACGTTTCCCCCTCTCTCTTGGTAGTATGATTGGATTTAAGGCATGCCAACATCAGTGAACAGAAGTGAAGGAAAAACTTCAAGAGCACTGTGCAGCAATATATTTAAGAAGTGATGTGAATCAGATGTTGATATTAAAAAATTCCAAAGAACTATTGGACTATTTGAAAACACGATATTTACCAAAATCAACAGCTAAAAAACTTACGACTTGTCAACTTTATATACAACCTTTCCCCACGATTAATTAAATTCTAAATCCCCGGCTTTTTGATATCATTGATAACTGATATTTCAATAAAAATGTAAGTCGTAAATTTACTTACCTGGACATTAGTCATTTGCAAAATTATACTCACAATCAATAGAAACACAACACCCTAATTTTAGGATGAAAATTATATACGGAATATAACTATGTACGAAAAGAGTTAGGACATTTTTTACTTTGCCAAATCAGGTATTTAACGGTTGAATGAATTCCTTTCCATTACCGGAAGTTGCCTTTTAGCCCTCTTCAAAATCAAAATTTTGTATTTTTAATAAACTTTTAACAATATTTTGGGTTTTCAAGGTTTTGTAGTTGTTAATCATAAGTATTGTACTAAAATCCCAGGAAAAATGCTGTGATGCCTATATTTCCTCAAAATGACTGATAGCAAGAAGGGGGGTGTTTTAAGAGGTATGTGTTACTTTCTACGGTTTAATGATAACATTAATACTGAATTTGTTTAGTTAAAAAGTAAATTTAAAAAACATTTATGCTTCATTTAAACGTTTAATGTCATTTAAGATCTTACCAATAACTCTTAAAACATCCTCCAATCCGACCATTCATTTATTTTCTCCCTCGTTTCACTCCTCTGCAATAAATATTTTATTCAAAGCATACAAATCAAACTCATAAATTTTACAAAATAAAAAATGTAAGGGCTGGGAGGGCACGGGAAGCCTAAGACACAAAACAATCTGCGGTTCTTTGTAACGAACGTCGCATTAATCGAACATTCCCCGGTAAAAGTATTTAAAGTGGGCTCTAAATCGCTCGTGCATGAAAAACAGATTCTTTAGATACGAAGTTTCACGGAGAATACGTAAAAACGTAAAGAAATAAATTTATTTACTCCCTCCTTCACTCCTCCGCAAATTAATATTTTCTTGACTAATTTATTGAAAAACAAAGAAAGAGAATATACTGTAGGTTTGTTGTGTTCGTTACAAATAGCATTAGTTAAAGGACATTAGTTGTAACAAAATAATTTTATAATCCAAGATTCATTGAAACCAGAATTTTACGTTCAAGACTGACTTTTACATAACCGTCTTTGGCTTTATCCATGACCCACCGACCATGTATTTTAAGCAGTTGATCAGACACATTAAATTATTAACAGCGGCTGTAACTTCGCCGCTACGTAAACTGTGTAAAGCATATTTAGAACTGTCAAGGCCAATTTCATTTAAAGAAGACAGCGATATTTCCCTACTTCTTGTATATGACAGAGGTTTAAATTTATTTGAAGCTTTGTATTTATTGAGGGATTTTACGAAATTTACAGCTGTAAACATGTTATCATTGGAAGACTTATTTATCTCTAAAATATCGATGTATTTGTACAAATCGTTTCCAGTTATTGCGATTATCATCGAATTTCCTCTCCTGTAGATATTCGTTTTGCTTCTGGGAATTTTAATTTCGATGTGAGCACTTTCCCATTTGATATCACAGAATCGAATATTTGATAATTCACTGAATCTAAAGAAACCAGAAAATCCCAATAAACACGTTACAAAAGATCTTAATTTCAGTACATTAGAAGGATCCTTGAAAGAAAAAATCCATCAATTTACGTAATATATCTGTAATGTTAGGTTCTTTTTTGCTGATAGGTTTTGATAACATGCGCCTTCCACCTTCAAGCACTAGTTTGAGGAAGTTATCTTTGCATGGATTCAAATTTGAAGAAAATTCATGAGTCCAACTTATACTGTAGAAGTACGCTTCCATTGATACCCTTTGTTGCACCAAACCTCTCATTAAAAGAGCAACAGTAGACACTGATGCAGGAAGATGCGTAAATGAATGCTTCGAACACCAGTCTCTTAATTTAGAGAAATCTTGTTCGGTGACTGAGATTTTGCATTTCTAACGATTCGTGGCAAAGACTCCATTATATCGCTATATAAGATCGACTTAAAAATTGTCAATATTTATCCATTGGCCTTGATAATTCTTCAAAGTCTGAAATATATAACAATAAAGCACATTAAAATTCAAACCAAATTTGCACGGTTACCAATAATAGCCACAATATTATATCACACATATTTACAAGCAACTTTATCATCAACAGCAAAATAGGAGAGCAATCCTCCATGATTAAACTCAGTCATCAAAATATACGATTTTCAGAACCAGTATTTTAGACTATAATCTTATGTTAGCATTGCAATATTCAAATCTAGGAGAGCAGTCCTCTTTATTGGATAGCAGTCATCCAATCATTTATTTTCAGTATGCATGCATATTGTACTGGTTAGCAGTCAACTTTTGTGTACTAATCTTAGCAGTCAACTTTGTGTACTAATCTGTCCATATTTCACAATTAAAGCATTCAAATGAACACATGAGATATAGTGTTACAGTGTGACTTAATTACGAAGCATCCAATCCCAGTGCTATAGCATTACTGAATAATTTGTGAGCTGCAAATATGCTATTTTTATGAGAACCCGAAATGAAAAAAAAAATATTCGTTTTTCCATACTTTTTAATATCTTTCTCCTTATTGGATAGCAGTCATTCAATCATTTAATTTCAGTATGCATGCACATTGTACACTGGTTAACAGTCAAACTTTGTGTACTAATCTGTGCATATTTCACAAACAAAGCATGCAAATGAACATATAAATATAGTGTTACAATGACTTAATTACGAAGCATCCAATTGCGGTGCTATAACATAACTAAT
Source organism: Saccostrea cuccullata (assembly GCF_032062105.1). NCBI lineage: Eukaryota > Metazoa > Mollusca > Bivalvia > Ostreida > Ostreidae > Saccostrea > Saccostrea cuccullata. The sequence continues at coordinate 279,296 of NW_026929140.1, read as the reverse complement.
AAATTTGTGAGCTGCAAATACTTTATTTTTATCAGAACCTGAAATGATTTTTTTATGCTCATATCTTTCACAAACGACAAAAGTTTCACATTTTTGTCCATCAAAGAAGATTAAAAAGCTGCTGAATTTCATTTAGGAACGATTAAAACACCATATACACTGTAGAACCGTAATTTAATAAATGTTTAATTGGCCTCCCTATCAAAATAATAAATGGAAGGAAAAATCCAATTCAAAGAAGAAGGTATGGTTTTAGCTTTATTGCGCCCTAAAAATGTGATGACATCAAAAAGTTTTGAAACTGGCTTAAATATTAGGTAAATAAATGACTCTGATAAATCAGGAAAAAATATGGCACGAAGATTTACCATTTTGCAAATATGACGTCATTAATGTGAAGCATTTCTTTATTTTCAACAGAAAAAGCCTCAAAATGCCACATTTCAAGGGTGATTTTCCTTTAGAAAACAGTGTCCACAGCCGTCGCCCACGTTAATATTTTGATATTTTGTGCAAAATTCAATAACAAATTGCATATCTCAAGATCTTTGTGGGCGACGGCTGTGGACCATGGTATCTGAAAGAAAATTCCATTGAAAATTGGTGTCTTCTGCAACTTTTTAAGAAAATACGAGAAAAAGCACATGTTTATGACGTCATAATTAGCATTTTAAAACACATGTGAGAAAAATGACTTGTATGATTTTTCTGCATTGAATTTCAATTATTTAAAAATCATGAGTTTTCAACTTTTACACCAGTTTCATTTTTTAGAAAATCACAGGGCAAAATTTGCATGGAAACCATACCTTCTTCTTTTGTGACCAGTCGAACGCAAATGCGTCGACACCGCTTGCTCTAGGGATCCAAAACAAAGAATTATTTTTTCACTTTGACAGTTTTTCAACTCGCAAATATATCGCAGATGTAAGGTCCTAAACCTTATTGAAAAATGCAACAATATGATTGCTTATACCCCAATCGACAAAGTCTGCTTTTACGTTTTGCTCCCGTGGAACTTGAGCTACAGAAAAAGTGTATATAGTACAAACAAAAGAAAATAAATCCGAATTCATGGTGCCGATCTGCGAAATTCTAACAACGTTTTGATTGTCTGTGTAAAATACATGTAAATGTAGTTTTTCAAATTTATTTTTCTAAAACACCACCAAAAATTTTCACGAACATTTCAACTGTTTTAAGTTCTCTAAAAGTTGAACTTCGAACTCTCTCTGGTTCGTCCTACATAACGAAAGACTTTCTTAGTCGAATCTAACATCACTCCACCCCATGCAAAATCACCAGCATCAGTAAAAACAATGCGTTCCGGTATGTGATACCATTGAAAATATCCCTGGTGGGAATATAAAGTTTTTTTTTTAAACAAAAACTCTAGCTCACATCAGACAGGAAGTAAAAAATTAATATTTTCTAATTGTTATTAGACAAACAGACCCAAATGCAAACTTAAACGAAATAATACTGAATACTATTGAAGCGAAATCTCTAGCAGATTTTTTTTAATTATCTTGCTACACAAAACTTTCTAATTTATGTCGAGGGATACCAATACAATCGCCTTCAAATTCCACTCGAAACCGAGCCACTCTAACTCTAGCTCCAAACGCTCTTACATGTACATGTAGCATCATTAATATGAAAACCAGCATGTAACAAATCTTTTTGAATATTCTGTAAAATTAAAATACTGTAAAATCACATATTTTCGTGGGGTCAAATTTTCGTGGTTTGAGGTTAAAAAGTTGGTTCGTAGGGATTTGATTTCGTGGAGGAAGATCTTTTTAGTAGTTATAAATATGAAAATTAACATTTCGTGGTGGTTATAAATTCGTGGGTCTCTTCATACCACGAAAACAACGAAAATTAAACCTCCACGAAAATTAGTGATTTTACAGTACAATTTTGTTTGATCGCAAACCCAGCCATCGTCTAAATACATTATAACTCCATATGTTTTTGCTCTCCAATACAATACTAACGGTCTTTTAATACTTAAGTAAAATATATTGTAAACCAACTTTTATTCACGTGCGAGAAATTTTCGCTAAGTTCGCGAGAGCCTCGCCATTGCGAATTTTTCTCGCCGCGAACCGGTCCTTAACATGTATGGTTCTATTAATAACAGATTCAAAAAGGCTTGATCGCGAAAATAATTCGTCGCGAACCACTTTATCCCTGGTAAATCGCGAAATAAAGTCGTCGCGAATAAAAGTTGGTTTACAGTAACCAGCACTGTAGAGGCCGAAGGGTAGGGCTTTGAATATGAAATACCGCTTTGAGCCATTGAAATTCCAGGGAAAAATTTACATGATGATATCCACTTATTAAATGAAATTTGATCGTGAATAAACCTTTTTCGGCAAATTTGAGACCCTCTGAAGCCATCTCGAATTTTAAAATTTTTCTTTAACACGCATGCATTCACTTATCTAAGATCAACAATAAACCTTAGCTCTTCTTCAATGGCGCTGAAACGGTTAGTGGATTTACATAATGGGGCGGTTCAAATCATTCAATGGCTATCTCTTTTCACAGAAATTCTAAAATGTATGTTTTAAGAACGGGAGGAGGGGGGGGGGGGGCTCTACAATATTAGTTTGTTGTTAGACAAAGATAGAACTTCAGAATATGATATAAATTCTATACTATACCATATTTGATAAAATTTAAAATATAATTGTCTGCTTTTATAGCATTCTTCCAAATTCAACAGATTTTATTTTTGAAACGATCTTAACTGAAACGATTGACTTTGCATCAGACACTGTCAAAGTCAGATTTATAATCTAATAAATGACTATCATACTCAACTTCATTCTAAGCCTCGCAATCTCTCCTCGTTGAGCTGAAACTGCTGTTTAATTAATAAACTGACAGCGTCAATGACATCAAAATCCTGTCCAAAATTGGAGTTTGTCTCTGTACGTAGTTTTTGAGGTACATCTCTATTAGAAGTTGAACTTGAAGATAAATTTCTGTAGAAATGCCAAAGACACAAAACAACCTGCCATTCTTTGTAACGAACGTCGCATTAATCAAACATTCCCCGGTAAAAGTATTTATAGTGAGCGCTAAATCGCTCGTGCATGAAAAACCAGATTCTTTAGATACGATGTTTCACGGAGAATACCGAAGTAAAAACGTAAAGCAATAAATTTACATTTGTATTACGTGCTATTCCGCCATAAACAACAAATGCAGCCCGATTTCTACCATGCTTTACGTTTATTAATACCTAAATCTGTGCGAAATTAATATTCTTTGGTATTTTTAAATGCATTTTTTTTCGGATACTGCAGTCGAATTTTCTCTAACTAGGCATGGTAAAGTAACTCTTGGACTTCCGGTGAAGAAACAGTCAATTATGCTGTTGAAACACATGAGCCTGCTGAGTCGTTATATATTGTATGTTTGCATCTGCAGCTTTTCTTTTTCTTTTATTTAGAGAATTTTCAGTTAAAGCAATAAAAATGCTTGAATGAGTCATTTAGAGGAAAGAAAGACGTCACATCCGGGAAAAAAGACAATTTTTCCCTGAATTTTAGTACTATACTTATCATTAACAGCTACAAAACCTTGAAAAACAGAAAAAAAATTGTTACAAATTTATTAAAGATGCAAAAGTTTTATTTCTGTTAAGAGGGTTAAAAAGCAACTTCCGGTAAAGGAAAGAAAATTATTCAACCGTTAAATACCTGATTTGGAAAGTAAAAGATGTTCTAACTTTCTTGGTTCATAGTTACATCCCGTATATAATTTTCACCCTAAAATTAGGGTGTTGCGTTTCTATTATTTGTGCGTATATTTTGTTAAAACACATTTTGACTGCAGAAACAAGTACACTGAAGATGACATAAAAGATGCTAGAGTTTCTGATTGACTATGTCTATTTGATTTTTGTAGACCAGGTCTTCCAACAATATATTGAAATCCCCATGGGTACCAATTTCGCTCTGTTATTAGCAGACCTATTTTTGTATTCATATGAAGCAGAACTTATGCAAAAACTTATACCTGAGAAGAAGAAAACACTTGCTGTGGACTTCAACTCGACATTTAGTTATATCGACTGCGTACTGTCAATTAACAATGGCCCGCGTGGTGCAGTGGTAGAGCGTCTGCTTTAGAGTTGCGAAGTAAGGAGTTAATCCTTATGTCGCGGGTTCGAATCCCACTTTGGGACGTGGAGATCGGTCCTTCGGATGAGACCGTATAAACCGAGGTCCCGTTTCGCAGTGGGTGCTGGCACGAAAAATATCCCTCCCTGCTCAATGACCTTGAGTGCTGAGCAAAGGAAAAATTTGCAGCTCTCCGCCGGCAAGTATTTGCATATCCATATGAGTGAAAAATTCTCCAGAGGGACGTTAAACAATATACAATCAATCAATCAATTAACAATGGTAATTTCCATTCCGATTTCGATACGATATATCCGGTTGAGTTTCGGATTAAAGATAACGCAAGGTCTGACACAACTGATTTATACTTGGATATTTTACTTGAAAAAGAAATTAATTGTAATCTAACAACCAAGTTCCATGAAAAACGCGATGACTTTAACTTTTTTATCGTCAACTTCCCTTAATTATGCAGTAATATACCTTCATCACTTGCATATGGAGTTTATGTATCTCAGTTGATTCGATACGCAAGAACATGATCTACTTATGATCAGTTTCTAAAACGAAGTGATGTTTTGGAGGTTCTTGTTTTCTCTGTTTTGTATTGTTTTATGGACTTTTGATCTTGAATACTGTTCGTTATCTCTATGTTAACTTGACATTAATCTGATTGTATACAATACAGTTGTGACAACGGACCGATGACAACGGTCTGAATTTTTGTATCTTGTTATGACAACGGGCATAAATTGAAATAAGTAAAAAATTTCAATTTAAATTTGTTTTCATCTTCTTTTTTTTTTGAATATACATACCACTTTGATTTTATACTTTCTGTAACACTTGGTATGTATATTATATTCTGAATACAAAAAAAATATTTCAGAATGAAGATCAATGAAATTGTGCGATTTCAACAGGGTTTAATATCGCCAAAGCACACTCTTCTTTTATTACTTCTTTAAGTGGTTGAAATTCATACAACACCAAAAAGGCTGTAAGTCGTGTTTCCTATTGCAAAATCAGACATAGTTTTAAATAATTTAACTTGAAAAATAAATACTCATAGTCTGTTTTCTCAAGTAATGACACCGGACGGATTTTATCATAACCTTACCTGTATATTCATGACAACGAGTCATTTTCAGTGTTTAACTTTAAATGTTTCTGACAAAGGTACTGTCTTGGAACTTAACGTGGCCGTGATGTCGCAAATTTTTAGTTTGATGTGACTTGAATATCATTATTGTTTTACAATACATCAAAGAACTAAACAACTTAAACTTTAAACATGCTTACTATGGAATCAAACTTTTGCGTAAAGTAAAAAAAATGTATGTATATTCACAGCGTAAATTTATAAGCATTTGCCTCGCAAAACATGCATGAACAATGATCGTTATTGCTTTATAGACTAAAATAGATTTACATTGTTCTCACAGTACACAGTAACAAAGTAATGAATAACGAAATGTGTGCGAAGATATTTACACTGTAAATCTGTCGGATGCATTTGGGTATCACCCGTGATCAGCCAAAGACGATCACAAAAAGAACTTTACCAATTTTGAAACCAATCTTAAAGTATGAATATTTAAACGCATGATTGATAATTTGATTTGCTTGTTAAAATATAAAGTGATTAAAAGTTCACTAAAATAACCAATTTTATGAAGAGCGTTTTGGCAAATCTAAACATTAATATGTATAAATTCATCTTCACCAAATCCCTGCATCCTTTAAGTATATTACAATATGATTGAACATAAGCAAATTCATCATCTACGAATGTTCTTGCAGGTCATATTTCCGACAGGGACTTGGGTGGATCTATCAATTATACCTTGGCCTAATCCTACAACCTGGCAGATAAACGTTAAAATTTATCCGTCCCCTTCAGATGTTAAAAACAGTAAAGGTTTGTGTGGAATTCTGGATGGAAATCAGAATAATGACTTAACAAGAAGAAACGGCCACGTCGATTCTCCCAGAAGACATCCTGTTGATTTCTCGCATTCTTGGCGGTAAGTCCATGTATGCTAGCTATGCAGGTTTATCAGGGATGCATCCAGACCAAAATCACATGTGAACTAATTTTTCCCCTTAAATAAGAGAATGATGTCTAAAAAGCTAGGCTTAAAATATTTACAGTAACACGTATTTAGTATCTTTTGTATAAGACACTGTGACTTAAAACTAGGTAATCCTTTGGATGAGACAGTAATTAAACAGAGCCTCAGCTAGTACAAAAAAAAATACTCTACTGCACCAAGTACACGTCCTGTACTTGGTGCAGTAGAGTATTTTTTTGTACTAGCTTAGGCTCGGTTTATTTAAAAAAAGACGCTACTATGTGGCGACATTTGAAATGTGAAGAAAATGCCGTTGTACTTGTTAACAGTGAGAAGTTTAATTGTAACCTTTAGATATTTTATTTTTTTTGTAAAAATAATTGCCGAGTTCATGAAAAATGTAGCTAGAATCATACTCAATTGCTATGGAAACAGTTATTTAACACTTCCACATAAATCCCTTTTGCTTTTTAGGACAAGGCCTAAACATATTCGCGAAGTACGTGAAACACGTAATCAAATGAAGCATTTTTCTTAATAATAATGCCAAATCTTTAAATACACGTAGTCCTTTTTGTTGGAAATTATACTTAATGAAATAAAAGATGAATGAATACATACCTATTTTGTTTCTTTGAACAGGAATGTCTTTTTTTGATTACCCTTCCTGTATTCTTGAAAATTTCAAATTACCTAATGCTTAAAAAAATCCTTTTAGGATACTCAATAATGAAAACTTATTCACCGAGAGCCAAACAGTGTATAACGGCCTCAGCTCTATTTCTAATACTCTGACTAGAGTTTGTACATGCAAGGAAACGAAAGATGTTAAAACTAAGAAAACTAAAGGGCATATTGAATGTACTTATGGAACATACAAAGACTGTAAATTCAAAGTTGGAAAGGAGTTTCATTGTTTACTTCACCCTGCTGGGTCCAGGAGGAGGAAACGAGACTTAACACACCTTAAGAACATGATGGGGCAAATGTCAGAAAATAACACCGAGGAAAAAATATTGGTACTTTTGACAACCTTTGCAATGATGTTAAAATCTGAATATTTCTAAAGTTTCAAGATTTTTCTTGTTAAACCTTTTTAACTATTTACTCCAGGTGAGGGAGAAAAGACAGACATACGACGTAACAACTGAAACCGAAGCTCACAGGATATGTATTAATGCATTTGAAGGATCGAAAGCATTCCTCACTTGTCAGCAATACGTCAGTGATCTATCCAATGCTACAATAGATAACTGCATTTCTGATGTGATGGTAATTAAATGCTTCTATATGTTTATTGATAGATTTTTCTCAAAGATGGCGTCTGAAGGGAAAAAGTCCAGTTCTTCAATGATTAAAGATCACTGCTGAATGCTAATACTTTTTATGCTTGTATTTTTCCTCCTGAAATACTGCAAATGATTTTTTTCAATTCTTTTTTAATGGTGATTTTTATATTGAAATTCATTTTTGAACAAATAACGGTTACCTCTAGTTGTAACTTATTCAATATTGACATTAAAACAATTAGGGTATTATTATTTAATAACAATAATATTATTAACTACCATTAATACATAATATAGACTTAGACTAAAGAACTTGAATGAATAACTAATTAGCACGATTAGATATAAAGATTTTTAACATATTATTGTCATTATGTTAGAGTATAATGTTTGAATTTATGAACTTTAACTTAATCTGTTCTACAAGAGTTATTATCCGTTGGTTTAATCAATAGAAATTAATCTTTACTAAAACAAATCTAATGTCGGCGAACGTTCTCTATTTATATCTTTCCTTATGAATGAAATTTAAAGCAATTGGCAATTTTTTTCTCAAAGTCCATTTAAATTGTTAAAATCGTGAGCAAAGCAGGTACGAGCCTCCGAAAACATAATAGGTTGCAGACTTAACATTCGCATTGTAATTCTGTGATTCTCTCAAGTAATATCAGCTCAACGTTTGAGAGAATAATGCATGTAAATATATATTATTAATTATAACAGTAACTTGATCCGAAGGGTCGTATCACGTAAAGTTTACAGGCGCGGATCATCAGATCTAACGAGACGCGAAGCGTCGAGTTTGATCTGATGATCCGCGCCTGTCAACGAGACGTGATACGGCTCTTCGGATCAAGTTACTGTTTTAATGATAAATTTATTATATGCCCCCTCATAACTATTAAAATTACAAAACAAAATTTCATGTATTTTATTGCAAGCAATTGTTATGCGTCTTTACCTTCCAAAGGTTCAGGAGAAAGGAATGTGAAAATCAAACCCGACTTTTTATATACTACACTTGATGTGTCAACCAAACCCGACCCTTAAAAGCTAACGTTCAAATAACAAATACTTGGGACCTATAAACTAGTTTATAGGTCCCTTCAAATATAATTTTCTCGTAAAATAAAGGCATCTATTTTGTATACACAAATAGATGCTATTATTTATACAGAGAAAAATGACACAAAACTCAATATAGAATTTATATTTATTTATTGTGGCGAGTATTGGCCGTGGCACAATACAAAATTGTGGGATGCCATTTCAATTGGGCAAACCACCAAATTCAAACATCAACAATGTGTGTTTCTTTTTTCTAACCGTCCCGGGTTAACTGCGGAGGGTCAGCACACATACAAACTGTTCAAATCAATCATTCAATCAATCAATAAGTCATATCTCAAATTCCAAATATCAAGCATATCAACTTATTTTATCAAATCTTGCATATCATATATCATTAATATCTCAAACTTCATAGATCAAACATCTCAAACTTCAAATATCAAAATTTTTCATATTTCAAACCTGTACGATGTAGTACAGTTCTAAAGTATATATTACTGTCACCAAGAGTAAGCTTATTAGCTTAGTTTACACTAGCATTAGCATTTCAACAAGGTGACAGTTTATTACAAGTTTCACACAAACATTCAGTTATCAGTTGACTTGGTGTGCGCAGAGGCCACATGGCTGCAAGTTGTCACAGCTTGCAGTCACCCCACACATTGGGGGGAAGCAAAGCAAGTCAACTGGACCACGACCAATACTGCCAAGACCCCCCTTCCCAGCTAGATCCTTGCACACATCTTGATTCCTAGATGTGCATATCCTTCAGAAGACTTAGACTAAAGTATTTTGAATTTCCATTAATTTAGAAAAGGTTTTACAACATATAAGGCAATCAAATCTTACCAATTGTGATGTATCTCACCTAATTCCTCAATGCCTAATAAAGCTTTAATTGTCTTGTAAAAACTTACCTGTCTATAAATTCCTTCTAAATGTCTGAGCAACCTTGCAATGCTCTTTACCACCATAATTTTTCGTTTCTCCATTATTCAAGGCAAGTTTGATGTAAATCGTTGTAGTTAATCAAAATTAAAGATCTGGGTTTTTTAAAAACCAAATAGGGTGAGTTTAACTCAAGAGAACTACCTATATGATAATTCCTGTTTAAAAATTGCTAGGAAAGCCATGTCCTGCTGTTTGAAAAAACCAAATTTTATGTCTGCGAAGGCGACTCATTCACTCTCTAAATAGCCAATTTAAGCAGAGGAATTTGAAATTTTTAATCATATTCAATTACAAGAAGGTACAACACTATTTACTGATGGTTACAAATGCCTGTAAAAGACAATACTATCCTTCTGGAAACATACTGGTCTTGTTTAATGATATTCCAACAAAAGATACATTAGCTGAAACATGTAACAAATTTACTAGTATTCCAATTTGTATATCATAATTCAGTTAAGCTGCCAGGAAGATATTTGGCACTTTATAGATGCCCATTTTCAAACTAGGATTTTTTGACTGCAATTTCATTACCCATGCTTGCAATACTTGTGTACTTGGCTAATCTTATTTATGTGCTAATTGACTAAGTCCCTTCCCTCTTACATAGATTCTTTCATTAAATATTATTAATGCCTGTGATACATGTATGTGCATCTGAGCTCTACAGCTCTATATGACCACATTCTTCCACTGTGTAGCCCAAAATGCAAAGCAAAGTCTAAAAATTCTTAAAGGTATAGATGTTTGATTATCAATTACATCAAATGGAAATATTTTATTTTATTTATTTATTTATTTTAATATTTATTTATTTATTTATTTATTATATGCAATGAGCCTGAATATACGTATTACAAGTGCGTACTGCTATCAATATGTGCTTGATCCTTCTTAATTGTATTTTGATTGAAAAACATACACCAAGTGAAATTCGTTTTAAATGCAAGCCCAAGGGACAATGCGTAGTCCTAAGTTTTAAAGTCCGCATACTAAGAACAGAGTTACAAAATAAAAGCACCCTTTGAGGAACTTTAATAGCCCGAACAACTTAAAAATGAAGTCAAATGCACATTCAAGGTTGAGCAATCTGTATAAAAATCCAAAAACATATGAACTTTCTGTGAGAACTCTTTTGAAAATTGATACATTGTTAGGGATTTAAGGAACTTGCATAATTGTGTCACTTCTTGTGTGTAAAAATAACCAAATAGCTTAAATAAGTTTATTTGCAACATACATTCTGTTGCATGTCCTATAAGTTAACTTGGATTCTTAAGTAATTGTAATTTAACTTGGTATTTCCAACACTGTTATCTTAAGTAACCTGAACTGATCTGGAAGGTCTTGTCTACCTACATCTAAAAAATCCAATATCTCTACTGAAAGCCTTTCCTAATCCCAAAAGTCTAAGAAAATGAGATTTGACTATTTCTTTTTCGCTTTAATTATCAAAAACCAAAATATATTCATTTATAAATGATTACAAAACATTCTTGACATTTCTTGGATTATATATTGCAATTTCCAACCTTTCATTTCCACTTTATTGGGTCAAAACAAAACTATCCTAGTAATTCCAGTCTTAAGCAATGGATGGTTGATGGTTATATATAAATATATTGTATTTTCCTTTTCATTCAAGAATTAATATGAATTGATACAGTATGCTGTTTATCAATGAATATGTCCCCTCCCCCCTTTCTCATTTTCACCTCTGTATTACTATATTTCAATAACCATTTTGTTTCCAATTGAATAACTAGCAAATAGAATCAACGACCAGAAAAAGTACAGACTTGAGAAAGGCATTTTCCAGAGGATCATTGCTCCCCGACCCCAAATTTAGATCTCTTTCCTTCTTGAAGTCAACTATAATGAGTAGGATGCCCAATTTCAGTGTAAATCTATAAAATCTATGATATGCAATTGACCTTATCACTTGCCTTATAAATATCAAGGGCTTTCACAACATTAGATAGTAATATTTCATGAATACAAAGATCTCAACTCCAGGAAAATTGGATGCATTCAAATAACTATCACAAAACTACTCTGGAAAAAGTTATGTACTCCATTCTCCTTTTTATTTACATTCATCACAAACTTGAGATATATACTTTGTTAGCCTGAATAATGTTGGCATTAATGCCTAATAGTTTTGAGCCATGTTGTACGTAATGCCTAACAGTTCTGAGTCATGCTGCAAGTAATGCCTAAAGATTCTGAGCAATGTTGTAAGTAATGCCTAATAATAGTTCTGAGCCAGGTTGAGCCATGTTGAACGTAATGCCTAGTAGTTTTCAGCCATATTGTAATTAATGCCTAATTGCTCCAATGAAGCATGTAATGCTCAATAGTTTGAGCTGTATGCCCATTAGTTCTGAGCCAGGTTGTCATAATGCCTAATTGTTCTGAGCCATATTTTAGATAATGCCTTAAGCCAAATAGTTCTTAGCCATGCTTTACGTAATGCCTAATATTCCTACTCACCAAGTTCTATTCCTACAATCAAACTAAACGTTGCAACTGTTTACATTACATACCTGAATATCTATAAAAGAAACATTGAATATAATCTCGCAAAAGAAATTTAATGGAAATGTGCAATGGGTCTGAAACATTCTTCTTATGTTACATATGAAAAAATTAAGCTGCTGTATTATCTGCACCTAACATTACAAGAGCATATCAAAAGAATCTATTGGGTTATTTTGACCGTAGTTTTAAACAAATTTCAGGCAACTGCAAGTCCTTATTTTGAGAGATCTCAATGTAAAATTTTATGATTTGAATGTAGATCTGCGGCTATTTTCGGAGATTATTTTATTGCAACCTAATTTGTAGGATTTACTGGTTGTTATATTTAATTTTATTTTGTTTGCCGCTTGATTTCTGGTACTTAGTTTTTTCCAGTTAGCCCCCCCTCTTCTCTTTTGAAATTCTTTTTCAAAGTTCAAATTTCTCCCTCTTATCTTGAAAGTTAACATTTCTTAAACAAATAGTTATAGAAGCAACATCAAAAGCTATGCTGGCAGACATTGCTTATAATTTGGTGTCAATCTACAGTGGAAAAGACAATTCAAGTATACATGTATACACACTCAACTAATTAATGCAATACAAAGGTGATTGATGTACCTGATATACTGGACTGTTAATCTGTGATTATACTTATTTCAATGTTCGGTTTTCCAAACGATTTGAAGATAATTTTCAATGCCTTTCTTTCACTTGTGGTCTTGTATTTGGGTCCATGTCCACGAGAAGCTCCGACCGAGTATCCTTATTGTTGTTCACATGCATAGGGCCTATTCTAGTTTGCTTTTGCCGGATTTCGAAGCAGTATGAAACAAAAAGAGAGTTATAAATGTTAATAACCAACATTACATAATTGTAAAACAATACAAAGGTATAAGTGAACGATTTTTTAGTATAACCACATGCCCGTCGTCTGCTTTGTCAAGTGTTTGAATCCAATCTCATCCGTCATAATTAATGCACATCAATAGTAATAACAGCGTTAAAATGGTTGACAACAATGCATAATTGAGAAATGGTACAAATTTTAAAGTTACAAAACAAAATTTCGTGTATTTTATTGCAAGCAATTGTTATGCGTCTTTACCTTCCAAAGGTTCAGGAGAAAGGAATGTGAAAATCAAACCCGACCTTTTATATACTACACTTGACGTGTCAACCAAACCCGACCCTTAAAAGCTAACGTTCAAATAACAAATACTTGGGACCTATAAACTAGTTTATAGGTCCCTTCAAATATAATTTTCTCGTAAAATAAAGGCATCTATTTTGTATATACAAATAGATGCTATTATATACCCCCTCATAACTAGCAAAATATAGCAAAAGAAAACTTTAGAGATCAATTGCATAACATTTATCCATAAAACAAAACATAATAACAAGAGACTTTTTAACGCGCAAGAAATATAACGTCATATTTCTGCGTACAACGTCATCAGTTTCAGAGAGTGGTGATATGGATTCAGAAAACAACATGTTGGTGATCCGGAAAATCGGATCACGACGTCACGTGATAGCGCAAATTCAACAGTAAAATTCGGTGATACACATTAGGTATATAATAATAATATAAATAGCATGGCGTGTATTGTGGAATCTACAATTCACAATACTGGACAGATGTTACGGACATGTAATATACATGTATATGCTTGAAATGTACATGTACAAACCTGTGGCTGTGCTAAATGATTCTCAGGATTTGTGTAATATCAATGTTTTTAGTAAAATAATTCACAAAACAGACTTAAAATATACTCAAGCAACATACATTAATGTGACATTCAATGATCATACGTAAAAATATGAGATTATCAAAAGAAACCGATCAGTAAAATAATGTAATTATATGTTTACAGCTTTAAGCAAAAATTATATCAGTTATGAGAACAAATAATGTATTCTGGGTAAGGTCAGGGTGAATTTTATGTGTGTGTTATTATTTTATTTATTTATTTTATTTTTTTTTTTTTTGCATAAGATTAGAAAAAGAGGGGCATTTAAAATATTCATTTATACATATATTATTAATTTATAATGTATGTGAGGCACAATATACTATTTAAAGCCTTTTGATCAGTGTTTTGGTCAGATATATTTTAGTTTTCATTGAAAAGTAAATATAAACAATGAAGAACTTTATACACATGGAAACTGCAAAAATGTAGGTCATTTTGCCATCTTAAGTCTAGGTCAAGGTCTCTGTGAGAAGAGGTAAATTTTCTTAACAATTGAATCTAAAGTATAGTGAATTGAGGATCATCTTTTGTTTATATTTGATCAAGCTCATTATTCCATTCATAAAACTTACCCTAAAGCATTAACAAAAAATAAAGTAATAATGGCTGACATTTTTAGGGGAGTATATCACTCTGATGTAGAATATTGATAAATATTGTGGATGGAATAATTCTTTATTATCACAAAATACATGTCACACAAACTTTACAATGTTTTTTATTACAAGTATTCTTATATCCTATCTAATGATTTTGAACTAAAAAGAATGCATACCTACAATATACAGTGCTTAGACTTACAGTTGAATACACGAAATATTAAAATCTTCTCTGGCTAACTAGAGTTGAGGTTAAATTATAGCTTTACCCTTTGTCCATTAAGGGTGCACCACTGGCGAGAGGGTACAGTTATGTTATGTAGTATAGAAGAAATATGTATGGGCAAAGTTGCATGAAACTGAGGGAAATATTACCAAAAGTGTTGTCAATTATAACTTTGCTTCATTTAGTCATATAGAAGGTCATGGCTATTACACCCCTAAAACCTTAAGCTACATTTTTAGCAACTAAATTTTGATGACAATTGCAAGTGTATTTAACCCAATTTTTCTATTCAAACTTATAAAATTTTATCTCTATCCACGGTCACGTAAACAAGTGAAGTTCAAAATCACCTTATTTGCAATATCATAATGAATTCATCTGATTTCTTTTCAAGGAAATAGAAAAAAGTACATTCAAATGAACAATAATAATTATACATCATCAGGCTAATAACGTCAGTTAAAAATGAGATTTTTACAACGCCCTAATATACTTTAAATGTCGTTTAAAATAAGACTTGAATTTACGTCCCTTTCTTTTAATGTCAGCTATAGCTAGGGTTTGTGTTGACTTAACCTCATATTCGATCATGACTCTTAATCTTGGTAGTCAAGTAAAGTAATTGCATAGAATATACTGTGATTTTTAACTCCGGAAATTATAACTTTGTTCTTCCAAAGAATTCTACATAAATTGTATTTTCAGATGACTGGTGACAATAATGTAACTAAGATACACATTGAAGCAGCTTTAGAGCAATGTTCTACCCTTGTTCTTTTCAATACAACTTTTCAAACCGAACAACCGGAAATAACATATCAAGTAGAATCACTTTGTCCAAATAACTGTAGTGGAAACGGCGAATGTAATGGAGGTAAAATACATATTCTTTAATCATATATTTCAATTTCAATAGTAACAACAAAAAAAGTTGCAAATTTACACATTCTACGAATAAGTAAAATATCGTTGAAAAATATTGCTGATAGACATTTTACTTTTCTCTTTTATCTTATATCATTTGGGGGGGGGGGGATTAATGAACTTTCATTACTTTTTGTTATTTCTGTTGGCACAATGAACCAATGTAACCTGTCTTGAAATCAAGTCTTAAAACAGTAATTGGGTATTTTTTTTTTAAAGTAGATCTCAAAGGCGCTTTTAAATACACAATTTTTATACTACCTTACTAAGGAAAGTTACCTTTATTACTATTTATATTTTGATTTATTTCTATAGGCAATTGTACATGCAACTCAAATTTTGCTGGAAGCGATTGTTCTTTTGATTTGCTTGGACCTCCAAAGATTAATCATATTTCTGACTTTGGCTTCTGCGACAAGTCTTACGAAGACTGTGATGAGATAACATTGTATGGAGAGTTGTTTCTGGAACACATGAACACAGAATGCTACTTTACAAGAAGAACGGTAAAACATGAACAGTCATGCATTAAAATAATAAACATGTGTGTTTTCAACATAATTAAGGTTAATAGAAGGAGATGGGAGTTATTACCATGTACACCATTCAAACGATTTTCCAAGAGCTGATGATTGTCATTCTTTTCAATCATTTGAAGTCAAAAGTAGTCACCCGCGTGGCGCAGTGGTAAGAACGTCTGCTTTTGAGTCGTGAAGGAGTTGATCCTTTCGTGGGACCTGAAGACTGGTCCTTTGGGTGCAGGGACGTAGCAACAGGGGGGGGGGCAGGGGGGGGGGGCTGGGCCCCCCTTCTTTTGCCAACAATACTTTTACTATTTAAAATATTCATTGAAAGGCTGGTTGCCCCCCCTCAACTTTATACGAAGGCAAAGTAATATGAAGGAAATATAGTATTGTAAGCTTTAAGAATTGGATATTGAATGGAATTGGTAGTGAAAAAAGTTTGCCTCAACCACCCCCCCCCCCCTACGAAATAGGATTTTCCACTTTGGGCAATTTTCCGTTTTTTTTTTTGCCTGTCAACTTCTTCAGGTAAAAGAAAAATTCTGTTGCTGCCCCCCCCCACTTTCAAAATCGATGCTACGTGCCTGGGGTGAGACCGTATAAACCAGTGCCCCGTGTCGTCGCAGTAGGTGCTAGCAGGAAAAAGATCCCTCGCCGCTATATGGCCCTGCTTTTGAAACATACGTCAGAATTTGTAGCTCTCCACCCGGAAGTTGTGGCGTCTTCATATGAAAAAAATTCTCAAGAGGGACCTTAAACAACAAACAAACTAAAAGCACATGTCTGTTTCACTCGGGGACATTTTTTTAAGGAGGATTACTGTTTCTGAAGTATAAAAATGAATTATCTTTAACAGTTCTATGTAATGTGACCTTTTAAAACTCTAAAATAACAAAATACAAATTGTAAATGTAATATATACTTACAGCAGACAACATGGAACCATTGCTATTATTAGGTTTATCAGAGATTTTAAGTCTTTGGTTGCTTTCAGCCTGAACATATCTAACACCAGGAAAGAATATACCAAAATTAATCAAAACTGACCTATGTTCGAAATATTTTGTCATACTTGTACAAGAATAATGATTTCCTTAAAGACATATATGTAAAGAGTTTTTTTGTACTTTGTGTGATTGATCACGGAATTTGTTTTCAAATATCATTTTGTTTCATTATTAGTTACAAATGATCTTACATATTTTCGTTTAGATTGAAAGAGATGGGACTCTCATCTCAGAAAGTCAATATCAAACCAGTTTAGAACCAAGAACCTTATTTGAGGGATTCTGCCCTCTTTCGTATAGTGAACAACCACACTGGGTAACAGAATTCACCTTCAACATCAGTAACGATGGATCCAGATTTACAGAAAATTACAATGTTTACACCTATCAATCTGACTGTCAAGAGCTTCACAATGCCACTGGACAAATAAATTTTATTTTAAAGGTAGTTTTCTTCATAACAAGAGACTTGCAATATCAAATTGTTATTATTCAAAAATTGATTGCCCATAGAATAGAAATGTTTGATAATGAAACTGTAATAGATATCTTGTAAGTAACAAGTCTGCAACAATTTTTTTTTCAGAGTGGCTACTGTTTTATTGATGGAAAATGTTTCATTGATGGCGATACAAATCTTGAAAACCTATGTGACATTTGCAATGTGACGCTGGACAAGTATAGCTGGTCATTTAACCCAGGTACATGTACCTGTCGATGAAATTCCTACATTGATGTTTTCACAAAACTACATGTATTTATGCCGTTGCACTTCAGGTTTAAAAGAAAAGAAAAATAGTTCAATGGTTTAATAAAACTTTTCTGCTGGATTTTTGTTTCTAATCTAGAGAAGATAAAGGGTTTTTTTGTTAATTGAACATAAAAAAGAAATAAAAGCTAATGCAGGAGAAGTCACTATAATATTTTGTTAAAATATACAAGTTAGGTTTGCAGAATGAATGACAGCACATTATCTAGAGAAAAAGCAATTGCTACATGTAGCTTGTACCGACAATATTTTTTCTTAAATCACAGGTCATTGTTTAATAAACGGCAAGTGCTACGATGATGGGGCTATTAATGGAACAAATCTTTGCAGTATATGTCTCCCGTCAGTTAATACTTTAAACTGGTCTGATAATCCAGGTATGTAAGTCCATATATCAGTTTTTATTTACATTTTAAATGTCTTTGTCCGAGATAAATTTACAAGTACCGGTAGTTATTTAATGTACTTTATTTCTACATAGATGTATTGGTTCATCGATAGGCGCGGTTAAAAAAAGGGGGCGGGGCGGAACAAATAGAGACAGTAGCAGGGCTTGTAACAAGTGAATTTGCGGAATCAATACAATATAAATATAAGGATTAACTGTCATATATTTTGCTTTCAACGCGATGATCAATCAAGTGGCTTGCGTGATAGTTTTATGCAGTAAAGGCAATAAAGGCATTTGTATGACGCCAGTCATTCGATTGATCACATCATGAAATAAAAAGAAATTAGATAGTTATTCCTTACAGCAATGTTACTCTTTTTAAGATATTTAAGATATGGAGATTAACAATTATGCTTTTACATGCGTTATTATGTTTTCTTACATAGGGTACTGTTACATTGAAGACATCTGTTATTATAATGGTCAGTCAAAAGAAAACAACGAGTGTTACATGTGTAACTACACGATGGGCAGAGAAGTGTGGACATTCGCTGAAGGTTTGTTAATAATTCTTTCATGCAGTCCTCTTTAATTAAAAAAAGAATATATAAAAGCAAAAGATATGACAGCAAATTAGTATATGTAAGTTTAAATATATTTTGTTACATTTTTCATAAGTGGATTCAATTTATTCAACTGAATGTTTTTCACTGCAGATCATTGTCTGATTGATGGTCAGTGTTTCCAAGGGGGACAAAACCAAACAACAAAAGAATGTAAAGTTTGTGATCCTCATCGAAGTAATAGTAATTGGACCTTTAGTAAAGGTTAGTAAGTCAGTTTAGAAATAGGTAAGCTTAATTTTTGAAGAAGGTAACACAAGTATTTCTGAAAAGGTAAGATTTAAGTTCACAAATTTTATTTCCAGACGGTATGAGTTGATAATTAAAACTTGGCAACATTTTTAAATGATGCAACAATCTTTTTTTTGAATGCCTGTAAAAGACTGAGGATTACTTATTTTAAGAATATTAGGAGAGTATATAAGAAAAGATTTTTGGGAAGATATCTTTACTAAAATCATTCATATAACATTCGGAAAAAACAACAGGAAATATATACTATGTATTAAAGTGTCGAAGGACACTAGATCACATGTTTAATAATGTGATAGTCTTTGATAATATATGTACAAAACCTGATTGAAACCACAGTGCTTGTATAATTTTTGACAGTTTATTTGACTTCACTATCTTGTATAAAATAATTAAAATGTTTTAAACTTTCTTGTACATATTACATGTAACAAATTGCGGAAAACATTAACCCACTCTCTTGTTTTCCTACACTGCGTGTTCAACAACTCACTGACGTCAAAGTCAATCTCTTAGTCCAGTAAGATAAAATGTTTAATTTTTGAAGAAGGTTTACACAGGTATACAAGGTAAAACACGGGCAGTGTTATAACATAAAGAAGGATCATGATCAGAACATTGTTGATTATTTTGTAATTGATTGAACACCAAAATATTTTTACATGGTTGTTGACGGAAATTTTCTGTACGTATGTCTTATTTCACTGATTTCTCAAATGTGTCACGTTGTAGTTAGTTTTTCATGTGCATTTTAGCATGCTTATGTCCTGTTAAACTATGGCCTGTGCAATATTGAACTCGTTCAATATTTTCTTACGGAATCAATGAAATTAAGAACTTGCATTTCAACGTAAGTTTTCAAATTTTGAATGATAGAATCGTTTGCGAATTAAGTTTTTTGTTGATTAAGTTTTCTAAAAAAAAGTA
Organism: Saccostrea cuccullata; assembly: GCF_032062105.1. NCBI lineage: Eukaryota > Metazoa > Mollusca > Bivalvia > Ostreida > Ostreidae > Saccostrea > Saccostrea cuccullata. The sequence continues at coordinate 259,246 of NW_026929140.1, read as the reverse complement.
CCTTATTTTTCCTCTCCAGATGCAGTTAAAAAAAAAAAAAAAACTTGCTTTTTCAAATGTTAAACCCATTTATACTCAATTTTTTTTTTTTAAAAGACACATGTAAACTAAAATCTGATGTCATATTTTTACCTATGCTGAAAAAAATCCCATTATGGAAAAAGTAATGGGATCAGAAACATGGAGAATCAAAACTCCACTTATGCACTGTAGGGCAATGTATTTGCCCTAACAAAAAAATACTATAGTTAACACTTTGAAAACTTTAATTTACTATAGTGATAACTTTGACACTTTGAAAAACTTTGACGAAAACTTTGACACTTTGAAAAACTTTGGCGAAAACTTTGACACTTTGAAAAACTTTGACGAAAACTTTGACATTTTGAAAAACTTTGGAGAAAACTTTGACACTTTGAAAAACTTTGGCGAAAAATTTGACACTTTGAAAAACTTTGGCGAAAACTTTGACACTTTGAAAAACTTTGGCAAAAACTTTGACACTTTGAAAAACTTTGGCGAAAACTTTGACACTTTGAAAAACTTTAACACTTTGAAAAACTTTGGCGAAAACTTTGACACTTTGAAAAACTTTGGCGAAAACTTTGACACTTTGAAAAACTTTATCGAAAACTTTGACACTTTGAAAAACTTTATCAAAAACTTTGACACTTTGAAAAACTTTATCGAAAACTTTGACACTTTGAAAAACTTTATCGAAAACTTAGATACTTTGAAAAACTTTATTGAAAAATTTGAAACTTTGAAAAACTTTGTCGAAAACTTGGATACTTTAACACTTTGAAAAAGTTTATTGAATACTTTGACACTTTAAAAAACGTTTATCGAAAAATTTGACACTTCGAAAAACTTTATCGAAAACTTTGAACCTTCGAAAAACTTTATCGAAAACTTTGACACTTTGAAAAACTTTATCGAAACTTTGACACTTTAAAAAACTTTATCGAAAACTTTGATACTTTTAAAAACTTTATTGAAAACTTTGATACTTTGAAAAACTTTATTAAAAACTTTGATAATTTAAAAAACTTCACCGAAAACTTTGACACTTTGAAAAACTTCACCGAAAACTTTGACACTTTGAAAAACTTTGGCGAAAACTTTGACACTTTGAAAAACTTTGGCGAAAACTTTGACACTTTGAAAAACTTTAGCGAAAACTTTGCCACTTTGAAAAACTTTGACAAAAACTTTGACACTTTGAAAAACTTTGGCGAAAACTTTCACACTTTGATTTACTATAGTAAACTATAGTTAACTATAGTTAACTATAGTATTTTTTTGTTAGGGTGCTATGCAAGTGAGTTAAAGTTAAATATGGGCGTTTCTATGCAAATGAACTAATAAAATGCATACTTAGTACCCACAGCACATTATGAACATTCTTTCCCATTCAAGATATTGAAACGAATTATGAAAACTTCGTCAGTGCAATGGCATATTCTATTTTATTTAAAATATATGCATTTGTAGTATCTTCTTATTAATTATACAAACATACACAGGGAATATATCTTCATTTCTGTATGAAGTTTGTCAGAGGTCCGAGGTCAATACATGGCCGAATCACACAGCGCAAAAACGTATACATATATAAATATAAAATAACTTGCTCTACTTGCTTTTCATGCATAAAAAAATAAACCAAAAAAGCAAGTAAAATAATTGTTTTATTTATAACGTAAACAAGAATTTCATACATTATTGGCGATCGATTTTAAATGTGTACATAGAGAATATACCGATAGAAACTATCCTTTGTTTACAAGTTTTATGTCACTTTTGTCAGCTGCACAGTCTCTGACGTTTATCCTTAAGTTGAATCTTCATTATAAACCATACTTTTTTTTTTTAAAAAATTCTACTCACGATAAATATGTAAAACTGTTGGAAAAAATAAAAGCATTGCAATCACGCCACAAACAGCTGACAAACACCTCGGCGCTGTTCAATGTAAGCTGTCGCCAGTGTCTCCGTGTTTACATCATAAATATGCCTTTAGTTACGGAAATCGTAAATTGTATGTTTTTTGTATCAAATTTAAGAATTGATTGCAAATTATCTGGTTCGGACCAGTGTCTCCATCCATCGAGAACCATCCGTTCCTTTTAGGCGACCGAACTTCCTCCAACTTTTTATCATCAATCTTCGAAAGTGTTTCCTACGTCTTTCAGCATTGATTATCAATTTTCACAAATAAAAATATTCAACAACAACAATCGGTTCACTATCACTGATCACAAGTGGCCTTTCACAAAATATTGTCTACGAAATGTAGTCCTTCGCCTGACGAATTTGAAGCGTAACCGCCTTTCAAGCCGATTAACACCTTGCGTACTTTTGTCGGAAATCTACGGCGACCGGTTCGTGCAATATTTATATATATTAAATTGTCCATCTCAAATGTATATATAAGTAATTAATAACAAGTTTATAAACTTCTTATTTCTTAATGAAATAAAATATAATATTAAGGACAATATTCTTTAAATTATTAACCCTTATCCTGTTAATCGCGACTCTGAGTCGCGCTGGCTTATCTGATCTGCTGCTGCGGATCGCGACCTCAGGTCGTTTTGAGGGGTTTCCTCATCTGATGCTTGTTTCCCTGCTATTTTTAGCAGAGCATCCCATTTCAATGAATGAAACAAGTATAAATATAAACCAATGGTTTAGAATTTGTAAAAATATACACCAATCAGAAAGATTCATGTACATAATCACCATCCAAAATAGATGGTACTCCAGGACAAAGAAATATTCCAAAATGGCTGACCTAAATATGCATGCTTTTAGTCTCCGGAGCTTTGTAAGAAAGGAAAGAAGTTTATACACTAAAAGGAATATAATTAAGCTACTATCTAAAGGTATAATAATGATATTTAATGTATCATTATAATTGATATTTATAACATTTAAATAGTTATTCGGACTTATTATCCATTATCCATACTGTTCAATTTAAATCGAGGTAAATGCAATAAATTGTAGGAATATAGAAATAAAATTTATATGAATAAAAAGCTCTTTCTTTTCTTCTTATTTATAACACAACTTATGTGTTGATTGCATCAAAGATAAGGATGCTATAAGCTGATAAGTAAAGGAAGTATGTATTCACTGCGATATCTGTTTACACTTAACTTTCGCCGCAGCAGTGGAACTGATAAGCCATAACTTTGACCGCAGGATAAGGGTTAAAATTGCTGCACTATTCCCATGATGATTCTCAAACTATAAAATTTTAGGAAACGTACACTGGACTGTGAATTTTTATCCTATTTCAACTTTAAATTGTACGAAGAGTAACTAAACAATACGTTATATCGCGATAACCTCGCAGAAACTTTATCTAACTCACTACCGCTCTTTAGCGGAGTGGTCGAGAAAGCTCTAAATCTCTCGGGCACATGACATTGTTTACAGTAGTGACTATTGAATGATTCGAACAGTTTTTTGCCGTAAGTACAATGTATTACCAAAGATTTAACTCCAAATAGTAGATTGTCAAATAAGAAAAGATTAGAACATTTTATCAGCTTTAAAATATGACGATTTTCAATGAAAATTTAATAAGAACAGTAGGCTTAGTTAAAAATATCGTTAAGAATGTAGCATTTTAGCATTGTTTAGCAAGGTATTCTACCAGGATTTTTTTTTACTGATTTGCTCTTATAAATTCTATAATGATCGATCTTGCATTGTATTCAATAGCACATTTGCCCCAATCCAACAGACGTTTCCAACCTCCATCGCGAAAGAGCTCCGCTAAGTTAAGTTATCGCGATATCAAATATCGCAGTGTCGTCGTTTGTGCAGCAATATCTTAAATTTTTGGAATAGTCTGCGTCTCTTTATACCTTGTTTCTGTCGAACAAAATAAGGTATGCCCTTTGCCGAAGCGATTTTGTTGATGTTTTTTATAAACTTGTATTGCACAGGTCGACGACGTAATAATCGGACGTACATGTAATAATGTGTACTGGCTATCGCATGTCGTGGGTACTAAGAATGTATTAGAAAACACGTCTTAACATTTTCTGTGCGTTAGGTATAGCAATTATGGGTTTATTTAGATATTTTGCATAGAAACCTTCATACTTAGCCTTAACTCAACTGCATAATATTTGTCACTCAATATCTCCAACATAAGGCTAGAAATCTAATGATATAAAGTTCTGCTTTAAGGTATGTAAGACATACTACATTAAAAATATACAAAATACGAAAGAAAAATGAATGACAAGTATTTTTTCAGCTAAAGGTCCCTTATTCCCTTAAATGAAAATATTAGGTAACTGAAATTAATTGAATATAAGTGAAAACAAATCTAGAAACAGTTGTGACATTCCTCCTTATAGGAGTACATGATTATAAACTGTTTAAAGAGACACATACATTTCAATGCCACACAGGGCCTCTTTTAGAATCCTTCTATTGACATCTGATACACCAAAATGTCGCTTATGCATTTAAAGACGTTTTCATTAATTTTGTTTCCTATGATTTATTTCCGTTTTTATTAAATTATTTTTATCTAGGGTATTGTTTTGTCAATGATTCCTGTCTGAAAGATGGGGAGTCTGAAAAATCAAATCCATGTTTGATGTGCAATGTATCCACCAGTCTCTACTCCTTGATTCCAAATCCCGGTAAGATTCGTTATTTAAGAACTATTTACTAGATAATTTTTTCATCATTATATGATAATATTTTAAATCATCATATGCTTGGAATATCAAATATAGATTACAATGCATATTCAAAGGGAAAAATACGCATTCACTCAACAGACATTGCCAAGAGATAAACGTATATTTAAAAAGTTTAGGTAAAATTTACACCGTTTTCCCCTAAAAATAGCATATATTGAGATATATGTCCAGTGATTTCATTAAGTTTTGGAATAGCAGGAAATAATTTAAGAACAGCAGGAAACCCATTATCGGCGAGGGGTCTGGGGGCCGCCTTAGGCCCCCAGGGGGTCCAGGGCAGAGCCCTGGTGGGGGGCCCAGGGGGGCGAAGCCCCTCGGCCGAAAACGAAAATAGCCATTTTTGAAGCTACTTTTCCTGCCTCTAAGGCCATCAAAAAGTGCAATTTTTATCAAATGTTTACCACTAAAATCTGCTTAACTTGATCTTAAATGGTGCCATTTTGAAGACTCTCTATTCAGTAATTTGTAAAGATTCAAACTATAATTTTTTTTCCTCATTACCAATTTAGAGCTAATAAAAAATATTAAATGTGCAGTCTGTGCTTAATTTTTGTAAGGAATATACTGTATATTTACTCCCTTTCACATGTCTGTATATTTTAATCAACCTTTAATGAAAACAACCATCAAAATTATATTTTTTAATTTCCTGTTCATGCATTACACAAATTAAGGAATTTTAGAATTAAAATTCATCATCTGAATTCCAATCAGATTCACTATCAACACTGAATTTTTTTCTATACTCCTCTGCTTCCCTGAGATTTTTTGCTATTTTTAATTGTAGAAGAGTATTTTCAAAAAGTTTGTCTTTATCATGGTCATCATCACAGGTTGATCCAACATCATCAGCTTCTTCTTCATCATCAACATCTGTGCCATGTGATACATGTAATACTGGTTCGGACTCAGTCTGGACTTCTGCCTCCATATATGTTTTCCTGCTATCCTCTCCTGTACCTATTAAATTTAATTTGAAATCTAAGAAAGGTCTCAAATTAAATGAATTTAGATATCAAAATTATCATTATTTTTTTTTTACCAATTCTACTGGAAAAAATTTTACCTGAAGTCCTACTGGAAGGAATCTTCCTCCTTTTCTTGGCAGAGATCCACATTTCAACTGCATCAGAAACTAAACCATCACACTTCTCTGTGCACAAGTCTGGACCATTGACAGCAATATGTAGTAATCCATTCAACATATCATTTTTTAGTCTGTTTCTGAGATCAGTTTTAATGATTTTTACTTTTGAGGCACCTCTCTCTAGCCATGCATTAGAAAGTGGCATTGTAAGTACCAATTCTACAAGTTTTGTAAGGTAGGGGCACATGTAATTATATTCGTTTTTATGCTTCATAATTTCACTCAAACACCATTCCAAAGGAGTAAAATCATCTGATGCAGGTATTTGACACTTTTTTTCTGCAATATGATATTTCATCAGGTGCCATTCTGCTTTTACTTCAGCAAGGGACTGGGTGCAACCTTCTGAGAGAAACTGCTGGTGAATAATTTCGACAGCATCGTCACCATATGAACTGAAGCTTTCACTGTCCTTATCAGGAATTTGGCAGGGATTGAAAATATTGAGAGCAACTAAAATTGGAACATCAGGAAAGCGTCTTTCAATATTTTCCACTAATGCAGAAATATAGTTGCTAAGTGTCTGTCCAAGCTGGTGTTCAGTATTCTGGTTTATTGTGATATCTAGTAGTTCAAGCCTTCCACCTTCACTCAATTCAGATTTAGCCAACTCAATTGGACTTCTTTCACTTCTTATCTGTTTCAGTTCTTGAACTGCACTGTCTAAAGTAGGCTGAATTGTACTAAAATTAAGATAACTCTTCTGAAAAATCCTACTTATTTTCCCCAGAATTGGTAAAATTGCATGAAGAATGAAGAGCAAACCTACAAAATGGGCAGAATGCATTTTCTTTAGTAATCCATAAGCAGCAGCATCACTTTCAGAAAGTTCACTCAGAGTTTGAACTAAAGGAATCAGATCGTCCATTGCAGCAGCAACTGATGCCTCAAAACTCAACCATCTGGTTTTACATGCCCGTTTCAGAATTTTTACACATTTCTTTTTTTCTGATGAATCAAGTACAAGGCTTCTGTAGCCCTCAAGGTGTTTCAGAAAACAAGCCATCTTCTTTGGGGAATAATGAAATAATTTCCAAAGCTGTAGCATATACGTCTCAACATTCCCTACACACTTGAGATTAGAATTGGTGTCTGTACATGCTAATGCCAACCGATGGCATACACAATGAGTTGCAATCAGACATTTGTTCATATGTTTCAGTTTAGCACTTAAGCCATCTTTTTTACCAATCATCACACTTGCACCATCTGTACACAAACCAGTTATCTTCATCATATCTAGATTCATGGCTTCAAAATTTTCACAAAGCACCTTGAAAAGAGTTTCAGAGTTTGCCGAGTGTGACTTTTCCAGTAAATTTGCAATGAAAAGGAAATCTGTTTGAACACTCCCAAGCTCTTGGTCAAAGTATTGAATGTACACAATCATCTGTTCAAGTGACGACACATCAGATAGATCATCAATCATTAAACCATAGCAGTTTGAAGATTGCAATTTTTTTATTAAATCATTTCTCAAAGTATCTGATAAAGTTAGTAAAACTTCTCTTTGCGACCCTGCTGATCTGTGACTGAAATATTTCAAATCTTTCAATCCAATATGTTCCATGAATTTCATTAGTTTGTTAATCTTAAAGTTAGCAATCATCTGATCTGCAACAAACAAATGAGAATAGAAAGCTTGGAATAAAACTTCATTTTTGATTTCTAATTTTCTGTCAATTTCTTTTTGAAAAACTGAAACTCGATTGAGAGATTCACTATATTTTGCTGCTTCATGACATTTTGTTTTCAGGTGTTCCTGCAAAGCTAACTTTCTAAATCTTTTACTTGGTTCATCTGCAAATACAGCTGATCTGTTTCTCGGATTTTTAATATTATGTTTTCTACAAAGTAGACAGTAGACTCCTTGTTCCTCAACGAAAACGAAATGCCATAATCTTGTAACCTTACAGAAAGACAATTCTTTTGAGTTCAGCCAAGCATGATCAAATTTTTCCTTTGATTTTAGAGAGCAACAGTCACTCCTGCGGCAAAGCATGAAGTTATGAATCTTTTGAGAAATATCATTTTTTTCAATGTCAGGAAAACAGGACTCAATTAATTTTAAATGTTCATTTTCTGAAAGACTTGTACATGTCAGGACAGTGGACACATCACAGCTACTTTCAGACTGGGTCAGACTGGCATTAATTACATTTGTTGAGGATCTTTCCGCTTGTGTCAGCTCATTTGGTTTGCAAATATTTTGATTTATATCAAGATTTTCTGAGTCAGTACCTACAACTATAAAAAATAAAACAGATAAGAAACGAATGAAGATTGATTTAATCAGTATACCAATCAACGATAAAAGTTTAGAACTGCAAAAACATAACATCTACTCTAGGGCAATTTATTAAATATATTCAATATATTTATTCGGGAAAAAAGAAGTTAAAGTCTGAAAGAGATCAACGTAAGTACTTCCAGGTAATCTACTTCTTAAATGTAGGAAAATAATTTGACTTTCCTTTTAGAACGTAATAAAAATCACAAGAAGTTTCAAGTTATGTCAGAGGAAATTCTGGTATATCACTATACATGTGCCTTGAAAGAATGTCGAATCACGGAGTTAAATGTTAAATTATGGGGAAAAAATATAGACTTATGTCTAAAAAAAATATACATAAAATACTGTTACTTTACCTCGCTTAGTGACGGGTACCGGTAGAAAAAAATCGTTTATTTTCCTCTTCGACATTTCGATGTTGTGTGACAAATGGTGGGAACCAGTTCACGTTTATTCTGTGTCATCGATATGTAGCTATATTGACGCCATAATTTCAAACGCAGTAATGATAGGGATTTTGATGTTAACTAAATCGGAAGTTAATTCGTAATTCGGCAGATTTTTTTTTTTTTGAAGACGGAAATCTCAGCCGGCAAATTTTCTACTACAGGCGGTTAATTTTGCCGGTTGCCGGCTCTTATTGAAAACACTGATGTCAAAGTAAAAAAAAAAACAGCATCGACCCCACCTTTTCCTTTCTTTTTTCTTAAACCTTTACATTGTTATTAATGCATCCATGTGCATTTCGGACATTTACTTAATAGATACATCGACACATTCATATTCTAAGGTACTTCTGAAATAAACAATGAATTTGAATATAATCTAGATTATTTTGTTTTTATTTTTTGTTTGTCCGTTTTTGTTTGTTTGTTTTTGTTTGTTTTTGTTTCGCAAAATTGTTGCGTAACAGCGTAGCGCAGAATGGGTTTGACCCCCCAGATAGCCATAAATAAAGTCACGCAGGAGTTTACATCAATTTCGCCTTTCCAAACAAATTGAACAAAAGAAATTATGAATATTTATCGTAATTGACAACAACTATGAACTGATCTGATACATATCAAAATTTAAAAATGTTTTAAGGTGGTATTTTCATACAATCAGTTACTAAACTAAAAGCATAACAATTTTAAAACTGAAGGTCTCAACTTGTTCAAAATATGACCTCAACAATAAAAAGAGTTTCATGTAAACACTGCTAATACTGAAACTTTATATATACAGCAGTAATGAACATGTATATTATCTGTAAATGCAGAAATGAAAATGAACAATTGTGCTGTACTTAGTGGTATTTTTACTCAATTTAGCAGATGTGAAGCAAAACAGATTATTTTTCAAATACTCCCCAAGAAAAATTAAACAAACTAGTTGTTCAAGAGATCATGATAAGAATTAAGAATATCACATGTACTCTCTATATAATATACTCTTCAAAAAAAAAAAAGAAACGCATAGTAGAATTTTAGTGACACATTGAACATTACGATTATTCAGTAAAATGATGCATTAATAAAACAGAATTGTGGTAATCAACAGGAATACTATCTAAATGTCATAATTACTCAACAATTTAAAACTATAGTCATTTTAAGGCCATTAAAGATCAATATCTGGTATGCCCCCGCAGACCCAAACGATAGCCACGAACGGCATGTAATGGAAGCAAATATGTGTAATAAAAACTGTAAAGGAATACTCTCCCACTCCAAATGTCGAACTTTGGTCAGCTGTTGCAGAGTCTTGGGATGCGATTGTCTTTGGCAAATCATGTCAATCCATTTTGTCCAATGCTGCTTAATTTTGATTAAATCTAGCGATTTAGATGACTGTGGCAGAAACAGGTCGCTGTTGCTTTGCAAGAATTGGAGTGTCAAACGAGCCGTATGTGGCTGTGTATTGTGAGATTGCAATACGGCTCCAGGATGCTGCAAAATTAAATGGGCATGTGTAGGTAGAACATGGTTAGAGTACCTTTTTTATCAAAGTCCATCAAATTCGAACCAAATCAATATTACTTTCTTATAATACCGTTTTCCATTTCATTACACTACCACCACCAACTTGTTTAACGTCCTGGAGGCAGTTATCTGTCTAACATTCATTACAAAGCATTAGCACTCTTAAACTTATAGAAGGATTTCAGATAAACATTCTTTACAGGTAGCTAAACCAAAATGTTCAGTAGTGGTGCTGTAGTCATACTCTATTGATCTGAGATCTTTGAAGTCGATATTTGGGGTGCTGTGGGGTCAGAACAATGACATGAATAATCCTCTTACAATAATTCGTAGTCAACTGAAAATTCTTGTTAGATAAACTGTGCAGTTAAGGGATTGCTAATGCTTTAGATGACGTCATTGCATTACATTCATGCAATTTACGTAATCTTCTGAAGTGATGCTGTGCTGCTGATGTCACATATTTTTTGCGAACATTGGGTGTTCGATGTTAATGGTTTATGTTTTACAGGTTAGATATCGCGCTGTGCGTAACATTAAAACCTCTTGCAATTGTAGATTGCGGTACCCCTGCATCCAGTCGCCCATTTTCCTTTTTGTGCTTTGCACCATTTAGATGCAGCATTTTTAGGAAGCGTCATTTTTCAGATAAAACCAGATTCAGAATATCGAGAACCCTTGCTTTTGATAGCCCCTTTGTGCTTGAAGGAATTGCATCAGAATTCAACAAATGAAAATTGAGATCAAGGTTTTTGAAAATCGGGTCTTTTTGTCTATGAGACTTGTAGAATAGCTGTAAAGTTAACAATTGCATTAAAAAAGCACTCGAATAAATCATATCCATATAAAAATAAGAGGTATGACGAAACTATCATACGTTTTTCAGGGCATTGTTTCTACTATGCGTTAATTTTTTTTTTGAAGAGTATATTAGAAAATGATCTCATGCCTGTCTGAATTAAAAAAAAAATAATGTAATATATTTAAAATTGAGCATAGAAAAAAAGTGATTTAAAAAATGAACTTATTTTCAGTTCAAAACCTATTTGAAAACAATGTATTATCCATTGGAAAATGATCTCTTTGTTTAAAGAACTGTTGCTGCCTTAAACGAATAAACCCTTGACAAAGCTACTTATAAATGACCGTGAGAAAAAAAAACAGGTCTGAAAGATTTTGTCCGACCAGGCAGGGGTTTTGGTACGCAAAATTGTAAACAAAAAATCAAGATGATATCCGGAACTTTTTGAGGAGGTTTTGTTGATTATTAATTTGCGAAGCTTAATTGACCCAAAATTGAAATAATTGTTAATCTGTAAACGACTACCAATGATGTTAAGATATATAAAACAAAAGACAGTACTCTTCTGATTTATGGGAAGTGAAGGCAAAAAATTTAATTTTTTATTTTAATATAGTAGTATAGAGGCGGTACATACAACCGATTAGCATTAAAGTCATAAAACGATTGATGTAAGAATATTGCTATTACCTATTAAGATATCCAATGGCCCCAAATTAAATTTTTTTTATCATGCACAAAGGTCACGTAATAATTGATGTGCATTAATTTGCATTAGTTGTTCAATGATACATATTATTCAAACTATTTTACGTAAATGATTATATTTATATTTGCCATGATTAATCTGATAAACTTCGTTAAAGTTTGAAGTGATTAACCTAAGAGTTACCGTTTGAGGGGCAAAAATATAGGTCAAATTAATTGTATGTTGCTCAGTAAGATTCAAACTGACACCCCCCCCCCCCCCCCCGTTTTTTTGTGATTTTGAATCATGTTATATGAGTACTTATCTCAAAGATGCTTCTAGAAATATGGATTTATCTCATTTCACGAATGACATGCCTTAAGATAACAAAAAGGAATCCTATGAAGACAAATACAATCCTACCAAATTTAAACATATACTAAAACATACATTCCTTTATAATCATCAGTAAACAAGATGTGTTTGTGAAACACTGATGCCCCCGTATGGCAACATAGCTAAGATTAAAACTTTTCTTAAATGCAAATTTAATATATTGGTACTAAAAGTAGGGTATACTCAGTGGAAATACAATTGTGAAATATGAAAGTAGGCCAAGGTTAAAGTTTTTTCGTGAGTATGGAAATTTTCAAGGTCAAGGTCATTGATATCTAATGAAAGGTCTTGCCACAAAAAATACATATGTAAACCATGGAAGCCCTAGCCCTAACTGTTCAAAAGCTATGGCCAAAATTTAAAAAGAAAATTAAAGTACGTCAAAATCCAAGGTCAAAGGTCTTGCTATTAAGGCCAAGGTGAAGTTTTTTTCATAAGAACAAAAAATCTCCAAGGTCAAAAGGTCAAAGTAATTGGTATCCAATGAAAGGTCTTGCCACATATAATACATATGTAATTTATAGAAACTCTAGCCCTAATCGTTCAGAATTTATAGCCAGGGTTAAAAAATGGAAAATAGGTCAAATTCTAAGGTCAAAGTCAAAGGGTCAAAGGTCTTGCTATCAAATGAAAGGACTTGTCACAAGGACTAAATATGTAAAGTATGAAAACACTTGCCCTAATCCAGTCACGGCCAATGTTTGCTTTTTAAAAGTAGGTAATACTCCAAGGTCAAAGGGTCAAAGTTCTTGGTATCTAATGAAGGGTCTTTACACATGAATTACATATGAGCAGTATGAAAACTCTATACCTTTTTGTTCAAAAGTTATGGCCAAGGTTAAAGTTTTTTTTACGAGTAAGGATGTATCCAAGGTCAAGGTCTAAAGGTCAAAGTTGTTGGTATTCAATGAAAGGTCTTTCAACAAAGAATACATATATGAAGTATAAATATCCTGCTTTCTACTGTTCAAAAGATATGGCCAAAGTAAAAGTTTGAATTTTTTGTGTAAAAGTCAAACTCCAAGGTCAAAAGGTCAAATTCGGTGGTACCCAAAAAAAGGTCTTTTCACAAGAAATACACATTTGAAATATGAAAGTCATAGCTCAACTAAATCAAAAGTTATGAGCAAGGTTAACGTTCTTGCAGACAAACAGACAGCTAGACAGACAGACAGACAGACAGACAGACAGACAGACAGACAGACAGACAGACAGACAGACGGACACGACAAAAACTATATACCCCGAAACTTCGTTTACGGGGGCATAAAAATTGAAGATAATATAACTTTTCTAATTTGTAGCTTACTGTAATATTGGAGGTTTGTGTGTGGCCGATGGTAAGGAGGACGATTTGAACTCTTGTTTATTTTGTAATACTTCAATCAGCAGGGGGAACTGGTCATTACATCAGGGTAATGTTATAATATTATTTGAAAAATATCATAAATATAGTAAATGGATTTTAACATTTATCATACATTAAAAAGTGTACATTTTGTGACATACGAAGGTGATCAAAAAGTTCGCGAACTAATTGAATAACTTATAATTAAGAAATGATATATGGTTTCAGTGTAAAATTTTTTTCAAAGTAGTGTTCTCCGATATTAATGCGCATTTGCAACCATTCTGCCCATGCGCGGATCGAGTGACATAGGCGGTCACCGGGTCACGTGACATGCTTCTTAGCGTTCCGTCACAGAAGCTTAAAATTTTTTCCGACTCTTATACTTCCCACCATGCAAGTTATTTTTTACAACAGAAACAGCCCCTTTGTCAGAAATAGCCTAAATTCGGCAACAGTATGGGTGGATAGTGATATCCTTTTGCAGAATGAGCATAATGACCATCAAAACCTATAAGTCCTTCGTCTTTTGAACGTCGTTTATTTCATGTGGATATGGGTGTCTTCACTTTATAATATCTGATATGTTTAATGTATAAAGGAAACAATATTTTAGGGATTTATTAATTAAATTATTGTTAAGATATTCATCCATTTTTCTAACTATAACTTGGCGACCTTTCATATCAAATTGCTTAACAAAGGACACGTCTCTCTCCCAGTTTGCTTTCACTGGGCAACAAGACAAACATCATTTTTAAACATCTCCCTTCCTTCAGTTTAACAATCAATCTAATTAATGACAGAACTTCTGGCAAGTTTTTTGTCTTCATAAACCGTTTACAAATTATTATAATCTTCAAGGGGATTTCCAGGACATACCTTTAACTTCACAGGCGTTCGTTTCTCGAATACAACTAAGTCAAGCATTTTTTGTCACAAGTGATCTACCTCATGACATCATTTTCACAAACATGGCGCAAAACATTCCATTACATATGCTTTTTACAGAACATGTGTGTGACTCTATGTGTGCTAAATTTCATTCTAATCTAAATTGTGGTTTTGTAAATATAGAGATAGTTTGCGAACTTTTTGATCACCCCTCGTACATGTAACTTTATGGATCTTTGCACCAACTGCATATTGGGTTTCAGTTTTTTATAGTGGATACGCATAGCACGTTGCGTCTTTATCAATTAGATTTGGATCTGCTTTGCAATCTATTGTTTGTCTATAAAATAAATAAATATTGGTAAACTGACGAAATAAAAAATAAAAATGCGCATGATGATTTTCTTTTCAGCATTTTACATCTTCTATTAAATGGGCTTTTTTTAAGAATGCATTATTATAGACTATTGTATGATTAATGGGCAATGTTTCCGGGAGGGAAAAATTCATACAATAAAGAAAAGTAAATTCTGTGATCAACTTAAGAGCAAAAAATAGTGGACCTTGAATAAATGTTCATGAATTATAGAATACTTTAAAGCTGAACACTTCTCATAAATAGGCACTGTCAGACGGGTATACAAACCGTTCGATTTCGTTTCACCCGAATGCACACTCGAAACTCGTGGCAGACATGTAGTACTTCTTGCGTGGTCTTAGAATTTTTGCGTTTATTTCTTGTTTTTATGTGCATTTTCTGTTTGTAATTGATGTATTGACCTGTATTTTTTATGATACTTTTGTCCTGTTTTGGAAAAAATACGTTAACCGTGATAATTTCATCGCGACCGAGTAGCACGGCTGTGTAAGATGTACGTCTACACTCGTCGAATCCCTACAGCAAAATACATTGAACTGACAGGCGATCTGCTCCTTATATATTGGTTGTAGGGAGAGCGTTGAAGAACGGGAAATATGGCAGACTATGCCTTTTTACGAGTAGTGTTCAGCTTTAACAATAGATCAGAATCTGAAAAATTTATTTTTCATTAAAGTAGGCATTCCTTTCAAATTTAGTTTTGATTTCAATGTATTTTAAAGATTTTGTAAACCACAGTATGTTTCAATGTTCCACATAAAATATCGGCAGTTTTAACCTTTACGTTGCTGCTGCAAACGCAAAAAACGATTTTTTTTCTTTATGATATGTAAGAAACTAGTTTGTCTTAATGTTTCAATCAAATTTCTGATAATTTAGGATATTGTTTTGTCAATGGTTCCTGTTTAAAAGACGGAGGGTCAGAAAGAAACAATCCTTGCTTGATGTGCAACGCTACTGCCAGCAATTACTCTCTGGTTGCAAATCCTGGTAATATAGAAATTTTAATGATTATTACCTAACCCTCAAATTGGCATTATCAGCTCTTCGAAAACCTACTCTACACTGCACATTTATAGTTCTGCTTCTACGGTATTTTTATGCAGTTTGAGTGATTTGCCTCTATATATAATTCTAGTAAATAAAAAAATTACAATATATCACTCAATTAATTATGAATTTAAGTATTTTTCACATTTTAAAAGGCCAAAATAAAGACAAATGATTTGAACATGTTATTTACATGTTTTATCTTCGTGGATGTAGATAACACTGATTTCTGTTCACTAATACTGTGTTGTGTTTGAAAATATTTTCAATATATATTTTTTATATTGAAAATTAAATAGATAGGCTCAACATTTTTATCTTTATTCAATATAATTTTCTCAAAGTCAAAAACATTTTTAGGGAGGTTCCTAACCAGTTTATTATTCTGTGTTCAAATGTCAATTGTTTTCTTTTTTACTTTATGGAAATAAAGTCATACTTTAAGAAATATGTTTCTGACTTATATACACGAATATATCCATTTTTCTTGTCTCGATGTTTAAAAGTGTTGCTTTAAAAGGCATAAGAATATTTTCATAGGGAATTGTGTATCATAAATCGAGACTGTTTTCACATTCTGTTACATTGTGTTTTAGAAAGTCTACTTTTTCACTTTACAAATTAACAGGGCAGAAAAAAGTATAGCAAAACATTCTCTCTTTTCAGCTTTCTGCAATATAGCAGGTTTGTGTGTGCCTGAGGGTAAAGAAAGTGATTCCAGCTCTTGTTTATTTTGTAATACCTCACTCAGCATGGAGAACTGGTCACAACATCAAGGTAATTTTCAGTAAATAAATTTAAAAAATAAGTTCACAGTAATTTTTATCTACAATAAAGCGAGCATTGTGAGAGTTCACATCCAGAGCAAACCTAAAGCCTTCAAATAACTTTATTAATTTAATAACAGAAAGTACATTTTAATTTTGCTGCTAATTAAATAATATATAAAATTTAGCTGACTGTGTGTTGTGAAATACAGAATTAACTGCAACTGAAAGCTCAGAAAAACCTAATAACGAGCGTCATAGATTCCCTTTTAAATTGTTTGCATGAACGGAATTATGATAAGAAAAGTAAAATATAACAGGGTTTTGTCTGATTGATGGTCGATGTATCCAAGAGGGACAAAAGAATACAATGAATGAATGTAAAATTTGTGATCCACTTCAAAGCAAAAGGAATTGGACAGTGATTGCGGGTAAGTAAGAATTTTTTCACGCACACCTTGAAGTTTATGTTGTTATTGTATGCAAAGTGTTTGAATTGTCTTTTAAGAGTTTCTATGAAATGAAGTAAGACCCAAATTACCGGTACAATTTATACAATAAATCGAAGATTTGGGGCTATATAGTTTTTTGACCGTCTGTCTGTCCACAAATCATATTTTTGCCATAGCTTTTGACCGCTCGGAGCTATGACAATTATATTTCACATGTGTATTTCTTGTGTCAAGGCTTTTTTGGGGTACCAACATATTTGACCTTTTAATCTTGACAGTTTTACCCTTTTTGCAAAAGATTCAAACTTTAACTTTGGCCGTAACTTTGACCTTAGCTTACGAGTTTGACACATATTTTAAGAAAAGTTTAATTTTTGTTATAAATTTTGAATTGATGGTGCACACGATATCATATTTCACTGGTATAATTATTGGACACGAAGTCTTTTTTTCAGAAACAACATTTTTCATCTCTCGACATTAACCTCAGAGTTTGACTTGCAATTGAGAAACTTTCGAGGAAAACTGCCATATAAGGGCATCAGTGTTTCATAAACAGATCTTGTTCCACTGTAATTCAATCTGAGTTTGAAGTATATTCGTTGGTTATTGGTTTGTCAATGGTTTCTGTTTGAAGGACGAAGAAATTAAAAAACAAATCAATGTTTAATATCCAATGTTTTTACCTGTGGTAATTCCTTGTAAAATATATTTTTTTAAGTACTTCCAACTTTTTAAAATGCAACCATGTTCTTATCGTATATATTATTGATTTGGCCAGCAGTCACTTTAGTTTCATTAACCTTACGTAGTGAAGTGTACAGGAAGACAGAAAAGGAAATAAAACAGATGATTTCGATATTTCTTTCTTTTTGAAGATGATAAAATCCATCTGGTACATAACAAAAAAATATCAATTTATCGCGAGTTTTTTTTTGTGTGTGTGTGTGTACCATGCTATATCATTCATAATATTATTACATTATTTTTCAAAATTTGTTATGAAAAACAATAGATACCCTTTACAATTTAAAAAGAAAAAACAATATAATTTCAGATTTCTGCAGTATAGGAGGTATGTGCATTCCTGATGGTACAGAAAACGATTCCATGTCTTGTTTATTTTGTGATACCTCACAGGGCAAGGAAAACTGGTCATTACGTCAGGGTAATGTTTATTATATGAATAAGAAAGTTACAAAAATCACATCAATTCAAATTTATTATACAGTCTAAATGTACATTATAAGTAATAAGCTTTCTCAAGATGCATTCTTTGTTTTGCTCGTCCAGTCACATTTCGATTTTAACTGTGACCTTCTTTGAAGACATTAAGGTATGCAAATCCTAATGAAAAATTCAAAACCTGTTTGGTATATTTTTAGTTTTTCATATACACTTTTCTGACCAAAATATTTCAAACCAATAGGGTATTGTATGATTGATGAACAATGTGTCCAAGCTGGACAAAACCACGTTACAAATGAGTGTAAAGTATGTGACCCAATTCAAAGTAAAAGTAACTGGACCTTGAGAACAGGTATGTCAGTAATTTATTCTCATATGCAAATATCTTTTGTTTAATAGGGTTTAAGACATAATCTTATGATAGACAAACTTGTCAAAAATACGAATTTTAATGACTATCATTGCTTTTTTCCACACTTCTGAAGGAATTTAAGCAGCAGAAGAAATACACATATACAATTAAAAGGCATTGAACTGAACAGTCTTAAAAGAATATTTTCCCTAAGATCTGGTTTTTAAAACAGCACCTTTTCTTTGTAGGATATTGTTTTCTTAACAATTCCTGTATACAAGATGGACAATCAGATAAAACAAATCCATGTTGGATGTGTAAAGCTTCTTCTAGCCTTTACTTCTTTTCGCCAAATCCTGGTAAAGTTGTGTTCCTTTTAATGTATTTCTATGTGAAATATTTTTTTAACATGTATATACACTGTTAAAAAAAGTTTAGGTATATTGTTGTTATCATGGTATGTCAATCCGTTTGTCAAAATTCCTTAAGCAGAATGAAACATATGGAGACAATGAACACTATTCAAGATAAAAAAAAATCTATAAAACAATAAAAAAATATGAGCCGAGCAAACTAAGACCTCCAAAACATCAGAGGTGGGATCAGGTGCCATGGAGAAGTGCGTACCCCCTGTCGAGCGGTCATACCTGTGCTCTTTGTTATGATCGATGCAGTGTTTAAATAATGGACTTAAAATAAGTATGAAAAACTTTAGTCAGCATTTGACTCAATGATAAATTGTATTTGCTGACAAGGACATTGTTTCGACCACAGAACTTACGAAATGATGGCTTTAAACGAGACTGCTGATATTATTGTTTCATCAAATTTGTTTGTCAATAAAGTACCTCGTTTTAGAAATTGTTTATACGTAGAGCATGCTCTTGCCTATCGAATCAACTGAGATATATAAACTCAGTATGCAGGTAATGATGGTATATTGCTGCATAAGTAAGGAAAGTTAGCGATTGAAAAGTTAAAGCCATCATGTTTATAAAAGAGCTTGGTTGTTAAATTAGCATAAACGTCTTTTCAAGTAAAATATCCAAGTATGAAAAAGATCTGTCAGACCTTTTTATCTCAAGCTTCAAAAGGGTATATTGTATAGACATAGAATATCAATTACCGCTGTTGATTGATATACAATACGTCGTCGATATATCTTAACGTAGAGTTGAAGGCCACAACAAGTGTTGTTTTTTTTATTCTTTTCATGCATACCATTTTGGACAAATTATGCTTCATATGAATACAAAAATATGCCTGCTTATAACGGGGTGTAATTGGAACCCACGAGGATTCCAACAGATTGTCAGAAGGCCTTGTCTCTAGAAACAACATAGATATTGTCAATAAAAAACGCAAGCATCTCTTTGATTTCAACTTAAGAGTGTACAATCAGAATGTTTTGTTTTTAATTCTGCAAATTACCAACGACAAGGTAAGTATATTTACGAGTCTCATTTTTTATTGAAAAGAAAGCTGTCAAAGATATAAAAAAAGCCCAAACTTTAATTCATCGTGGGGAATGGTTGTTTTAAATGTTTAAAAGTCATAAGTTTTTTAGCTGTTGATTTTGATAAATTCTTCTGATTTCAGATTGTTCAAAAGTTCTTTTGAATTTTCAAGTACACATCTGATTAACACCATTTCTTGAATATATTGCTGCACAGTACTCTTGAAGTTTCTACTTCACTCCTTTTAATATTTTAGTGAGGAGTAAAGAAAGAGGCTTTACATTGACATTGAGATCATATGTTTATTTTATTTTGATAAATATATAAATGATATGTTTACATTAAAGGCTATTTTCAGGAAGATAGCAAGGGCAGAAGAGTATTAGTTAGCGCGATGTATCTCACGTTTTTTATTGTTTCAACGGACTTTTGCACCTAATTACTTCGTGATTGATATTTTTCATTCTAAAAATTCAGTCAACTTTTACAGTTTAATGTCAATGATATTCTAATACTTTTAAAGTATTTATACAGATTTACTTTTAGCTTCATAGAACAATTAACATTAAAATGTCATATGTCTAAAATCGACTTTTTTTCAGCTTACTGTGATATTGATGGCAAATGTATATCTGATGGAGAGAAAAACAACTCCAATTCTTGTCTTTATTGTAACACTTCACTAGACAGAGATAACTGGTCATTAACTGAAGGTATTTCTATTAGATTTAGTATAAAATTTAACAATGCGGGATTTAAACTTTCAGTTTTAGGCTGCTTCTCTTTAAGGGTTTTAGAAATTTTGAAAAAAAAAGTTATTTTGAATTGATCGAAGTAGTTGTGACAAACCTTTTGCAGTAACTTTTCTAGAAATATTTCGGGAGAATCAAATGCTTTTTTTTAATTATTTTAAAATAAGAATTATAGAATACAATTTGAATGACTACCGATATTATGTAACAGGGTATTGTATAATTGATGGACAATGTTTCCAAGCGGGGCAGAATCATACAACAAATGGATGTAAAGTATGTGATCCACTTCAAAGCAAAAGTAACTGGACCTTGAATGCAGGTTCGTTAGAGATACATGTATACATAATTTTTTTTGCAAATCTATTCTTTAATTTATATATTTCTTTCAAGACATTATATAATAATAAATGAACTAGAAAGTTGAATAGGTTTGGATAAATTTTAGACTGTGTTAATTTGCATTAATTTAATTGTATTTGAATTGATTCAATTATTACATGCAAGAGTTGTCCCATAAAAACACAAACTTTTTCATAATCTTTTTTTTCACTTACATGGTAAAGTTGAAAATCGACATGCATTTAAATTGACATGTTTTAAATGATTCGCAGACAGTTCAAATAATTAACTATGTAAAAAGAGAAATGCCGAAATCTAACGAACGAACGTTACTCTCCCTTACTTCCCGTATCTTGGTAATCCCCCCACCCACCCCAGGACCAGTAATTGTACTTATGAATACTTTAAAATTGGAATAATTAAGTATATGATTAAAATAGAACAAATAGTGTTAAAATCACTTAAATTATTAATGATATTTCTATTTTCTATTTTTATGCAATCACAAACAATGTAATTAAAAGTGGACATATGAAAAAAATACGCTATAATACCTCAGATTGAATAGGAAACACGTTTGTTATGGGTCACTGATTATACGTATAAGAAATTATATACAACCATGCGCTGTGAAAAGTTATGTTTTATAGCATAAAAAAAAAATCACACCGTAGCTGTATCAATCCGTGCAGAGCAAAAAGATACATGGCCATGCGATTTTATAGTGTCCTGTATCAAAAGTGTATATCTATGTGTAAACTAAGGAGAGCGAAAAAATGAAAAAAGAGAGAAGTAGAATAGGCAATGCATGTGTAATTAATTAGCATAATTGTATTCTAATGTTTCAAAAGTCATTAAAATTTGAAAGACACTATTTTGAAAAAAGTAATATTTTTAAAGTATATGTGTTGGGTAAGGAGAGGTGCAAAGTCCACCAAATGTTTTGTCCATTTTCATCACATTAAACTAAATAAACAAACTACTTATTTCTATATATTATAATCCTTAAAATGGTATAGGGTAATACTTGCATTGGCAATAGATCCCACAAAATAAACTCGTTCAATCATATGGTAGACAGTAAGTTCCTAGATGATCTATAATATTGGACAATTTCAACCTAATTTATTTTGCGGCTGGATATCATTGTATATATTAAATATCCGTGGATTATAAAAAATCCCATTATGGGTATAGTTTAAATTAGAAAATCATATTATGTTCGGGGTTGAAGGTTGCTGCCGAACATTTTTTCCAAACAAAATTTTCTTCATAAAATATCATATTACATGTTACCTCTGGTAGATATGTATACATGTACTACGTGTCTGGATTTTACTTAGGACAATTTCTACTCAGCTTATTTGCATACATATCCTTTAAATATATGAAAAAAACGCTTAAAAATTTTGAATTAATTATAAATGTTCATGAGTTTCGGTTTTAAAATATGTCATATATTTCATCTCATGTATTGTTCGAAATACTGTATTCTGTGAAAAATTTAATACTGGTTTCAATATACATGCATTATATAATCATATCATGAATGCGGAGGAAAATGCATGTTCGTATTTATTCGGATGATAGATCTTCTTTTAAGATATCTTAATATAACGTATATATTACTTATATAACTCTTATATATACACTTACTCAAAAGTTAAGGACCATTGACTTTGATGTGACAATTGAAAGTAAAAAAAATAGTTTGATTGAATATATTAAAATTTTCTGGTCAATCAAACGCTTATTTATTATTTGTTTTTATGTTTCCTGGATTTCTCTGTTTAAATACTTGTAAAACCGGTTTCTTCAAGTCTATCAACGCGCGTTCGAATAATCCTGTTTTCAATTGTGTTCATACCAATGTTCGCATGAGCTTTACCGGTAGGGAAACAATGTAACAAGTTTTGTGCAACCATGCCTCGTCGGAAACTATCGGATGCTGAGCGTTGGCAGGCTATTTGAATGGTTAGAACTGGAATGACGTATAGGAGGGTTGGAGATCACTTTAATGTCAGTCTCACTGTTATTTTGCGTCTGGTACATCGCTGGAGAAGAACTGGTTGTGTGGATGAAGCTACAAGATCTTGAAGACCCCGAAAGACCACAGAAAAGGAAGATAGACTTCTTAAACGTCTTGCTAAACGGAGTCCTTTTGACACTGCAAACACACTGAGATGCAATTGGAACACCCAAGCTCGAATCAGTAGAAGCACGGTGAACAGGAGGCTAAACAAAGAACGGATGCGATTATGTCGGCCAATAAAACTCCACTATTATCCCAAAGACACAAAGAAGCAAGATTACAATGGACAAGACAGCATAGGAGGTGGAACATTCGGTCATGGCAGAGAACACATTGGTCAGATGAAAGCCGATTCTTGCTTCACCCGGTAGACGGCAGGATTCAGGTATGGAGACATCCAAATTCTGCATACAAACAACAGCATGTATTGGGAACGAAGGCCCTTGGTGGAGGCGGTGTAACAGTATGGGGATGCTTCTTTTTGCAATGTAAACTAGAGCTACACATTCTTGATGGCACCTTAACTGCCCAAAAGTACAGAGACAACATACTAAGCCCATTAATTGTGCCTCATTTCGATGATCATTCATTAGCAAGTCGAAATGTACTAATAGATGACAACGCTAGACCTCATCGGGCCCGAATAGTTCAAGACTATCTTCGCCAAGAAGCCATTGAACCCATGCTTTGGCCCGCCATGTCCCCAGATATGAATCCATTTGAACATGTGTGGGATTATCTTGGTCGTAAAATTAATCAGAGGACCCTAAGATGTGAAAACATACAAGAATTGAAAGACTCTTTAATTCAGGAATGGAGACAGTTTCCCCAAAACCGCCTACGACGACTTGTCCACAGTATGAGAAGGTGTGTGAAAGAACTGTACTAAAGTCGTGGTGGATATACACATTATCAAATATCCATGCTTATAAAATGTTGAACATTGATGGCTCTTTCAATGCCAATAATGTTAAATATGCTTATTATCAGCAACTTTTGTCAACAACAAATTAAAGTGAAACTTTATATTTTACATTTTTTGACTTGAATTCCTTTCATTGGAAAATTATCACTTGCATAAAATTCATTAATTATCAGATGATTTCGAAACATGCATTGACTAAGGAAAGTATAGATCTACGTAGATTTTAAAACGAAAATTATAATATTTAATTGGATAGATTTTAGTTTTATGAAATGTTTAAAGATTTTCACAAAAGAGTGATGGTCCCTAACTGTTGAGTAAGTGTATATATTATAATATTGGGTCAAAAACCCAATTTACTAATTTTTTCCGTAGAAAATTGATGAACGTGCACAATAACAGTCATTGAACAAAACAATATCTGGTACTCGAGATCAATCGAAACTGTCTTTATGATTACAAGTTCACAGTTTAGCTAGCAGTAGGTACAGAAAGACCTTGTTTTATCTCCCCTCACCCTCTTTTCTAAAGACAAACTTCATGATTCAAAATTTTCTTATTACTTTTCGGAACGACTTTACTCGTTTGAATGTCAATTGAAATGTATTTTAGTGTACTGTAGCCTCATGTAGCCTCACGGTATCGGCTACAAGAAATAGTTTTGAGGTACGAGGGGCGTTCAATAAATAATGTCATCAGCTCAATGACATACAACATAGAAATCATATGACATTAAGCTTGACTTTTTCTAATTATTGAATCTTTATTGCATTCATAACCGTTTATGTGACCACTTTTCATCGCATAATTTCATTGTGGGAAGCTGGAAAACAAGGGCTACTCGAGACACTGCGTTAAAAATGAATGGCCAAGAATCAGTAAATTAGAGTAAAATTGAACGCGTCATTAAAGCTGCTGTAAAACTTGTTAATTTCCCAACAATATATTAACTGAAATATGTGAAATTTACAGCAACTTATGTCTGTTTCATACACACATGAACAGGTGGATTTCAATTAACAAAAATCATATAATGGTCATCAAAAATGGGTACCCTCCTTGTCAACAAGGACATACAACAACCAATGTATATTAGTGATAATTCAACAAATTATCACAGATTTATGTTTTATTGACTTTAAGTTACATAGCAAATTTGATAGACATCATATCGGGGGTAGTTCACACTGTTTTAAAGAAACATTTGATTGTAAGAAAGTTTAATACTCAAATGTCACCCTATATTTATAAATATGAGTGAAAACGAGAGCGTGTAGAAAATCTAAACAATTATGTTTAAAAAATCAAAAATTGTTCTTATCCACGTTTTTTCTGAAATTCAAACAGATCATGAAACTTGAATCCATTTTGCGTTGAACCCTCAAAACAAATTTAGAATAAGAAGTCCTTGACAAAACTGCAAAGGCCTAAGAAGAGCAAAAATTTGCAAGAACACAAAAACAGTTTTATACGCTATTTTCATAAATATTAGCGGTCTTGTTGTTCAAATACATATATAGGGACGTAGTTCAATTTCTGGAGGAGTCTAGTAAGCAAAATATTTGCCAACAAATTGAAAGGTTTATAAGAGGAAGGAAACAGAATGAGGAATTCACTACATTAAATGTCTTCCTGACAGCGTCCAAACCCACAGGCCATGAAGAGTAAAGGAGGTTTGGGGTAAACAGAAAGTTAATGTTTTGTCACATCAACAATATTCGCCAGACTTTTCAATCTTTGACTTGTTTCATTTCCCAAACTTAGGAAAACACCTTTCAGAAAGAAAAAAACAAGCACAGCAAATCATAGGATCTGCCATTTTCCAGTATACGAAGGGTCATACTCAAAACTGTGTTCTAAAAACAATTAGAAATTGAATAAAAATGTTACGGACATGTCTTTTAATTAAAAGAGAATATTTTAGTTAAATCATTAAGACGAAATCATGGAAAAGCGATTTTTGTTTCTTTCCGAGCCCTGATGACATTATTTATTGAACGCCCCTCGTATCTTGCAGAGATTCTTTTGAAATCTCAATAAAATTGGTGAATTCTTTGAAGCAACTGTGTATGCAGTGAACGATCCCCATTTTTCATACGTTCGTTCGTAAGGTGTTGTTAATCCAGTAAGCCATTTCTCTTTAGTAAATTGATCTTTCAAAATAGGTGTCGACGCAACACAAACGACGTTGAAACGTAGCTCGTAAAGTTTTTTTTGATTTTTTTCAGGGATCGTGCATCTTTGAAAATCGATTGAAGCATAATTGATTCTGCATTTTATTTTATTTTCGATACTAATATATATTCATATAATGCGTTCTACAGTTAGGAATAAGATAAAGAAAAAAATATTAAATAGCGATTTTTCTAACCCTAACATTAACATATACATATTATAATTTTATTCCTATTCACTTAATCATTTACAAAACATTTTAAGAAAATTTTGGAGAATAGATTGTGTGATTTATTTTCGTGATTGCATATATTGATTAATACAATGTTTCCAATGATTCTTTAGGTTATTGTTTGATCGATGGTCAATGTTTTCAAACAAATCAAAGCAAAGATATTGAAGTGTGTAAAAAATGTGATCCTCATCAAGACAAATACAACTGGACTCTGAGTACTGGTAAAATAAAAAAGTTATAGCACACAAGCATATAAGGTATATTTTTGGAAATCTATGGAGAATCGTGTAAAAATGTATAGGAAGCAGTACAATGTTGACCAAAATGTTGCAACGCTGCTGGAAATTTCCGATGTACATGACCACTCCTTCCTTATAATTAGCAGCATTTTAGATTTTACAGTAATAGAAAATGTATAATAAAATTTCAAAACCAGCCTCAATTTTTGTATACTTGGATGACAATTAATAATCAAATTTCTTTGGACTTGAGGCTAAATTCTGAAGGGTCATCTTATAAAACACACTAGTTAACTCAATCTTTATTTGTAAGTACTTTGTGTATTCAGGCTGCACGGCCCAGTCTGCCATAAAACGTCAAATACGTGTATAGGGATTTTGCATTTTACACTTGTATGTATTCACGCTATGTTTTCTTTATCTTGCAAATGTGTAAATATGTATATTCTAGATTTGAGTTAGTCTTTTTTTTTTTTTTTTTATAAAAGCTGATGAGCGTTATTAATATAAAAACTTCATATGCGCAGACCAGTTTTACCTTGAATGTCCTTTTTTATCACATAACATAAAATTTCAAATTCTTGCAGTTTCTTCGAAAATGTATAAACAGTAGAAAAATCGTATATACCAATTTCAAATCAATGAACAAAATAAATTCCCTTACTTAAATATTCTGTCTCTGAAGTTGTTTCAATCTTATCAAAAGACCATTTTATGCTTTGATTTTGTCCCGTTCAGATGACCAACGTCTTTTTTTCTGTTATTTTTTCAACTTGGTTCGTGCGCTTTGTACCTAATATTTCCACCGGCTATATAGAAAACGATACTAAAGAATTCAGAAAATGTTGACAGCCGCTCCATCTGTAGCAACATTGATTTTTTTTGCAATTGAACCATGAAGTGTGCTCTCTCTCTTTCTCTCTCTCTCTCTCTCTCTCTCTCTCTCTCTACCACATATACGAGGGGCGTTCAATAAATAATGTCATCAGGGCTCGGAAAGAAACAAAAATCGCTTTTCCATGATTTCGTCTTAATGATTTAACTAAAATATTCTCTTTTAATTAAAAGACATGTCCGTAACATTTTTATTCAATTTCTAATTGTTTTTAGAACACAGTTTTGAGTATGACCCTTCGTATACTGGAAAATGGCAGATCCTATGATTTGCTGTGCTTGTTTTTTTCTTTCTGAAAGGTGTTTTCCTAAGTTTGGGAAATGAAACAAGTCAAAGATTGAAAAGTCTGGCGAATATTGTTGATGTGACAAAACATTAACTTTCTGTTTACCCCAAACCTCCTTTACTCTTCATGGCCTGTGGGTTTGGACGCTGTCAGGAAGACATTTAATGTAGTGAATTCCTCATTCTGTTTCCTTCCTCTCATAAACCTTTCAATTTTTTGGCAAATATTTTGCTTACTAGACTCCTCCAGAAATTGAACTATCTCCCTATATATGTATTTGAACAACAAGACCGCTAATATTTAAGACAAAAGCGTATAAAACTGTTTTTGTGTTCTTGCAAATTTTTGCTCTTCTTAGGCCTTTGCAGTTTTGTCAAGGACTTCTTATTCTAAATTTGTTTTGAGGGTTCAACGCAAAATGGATTCAAGTTTCATGATCTGTTTGAATTTCAGAAAAAACGTGGATAAGAACAATTTTTGATTTTTTAAACATAATTGTTTAGATTTTCTACACGCTCTCGTTTTCACTCATATTTATAAATATAGGGTGACATTTGAGTATTAAACTTTCTTACAATCAAATGTTTCTTTAAAACAGTGTGAACTACCCCCGATATGATGTCTATCAAATTTGCTATGTAACTTAAAGTCAATAAAACATAAATCTGTGATAATTTGTTGAATTATCACTAATATACATTGGTTGTTGTATGTCCTTGTTGACAAGGAGGGTACCCATTTTTGATGACCATTATATGATTTTTGTTAATTGAAATCCACCTGTTCATGTGTGTATGAAACAGACATAAGTTGCTGTAAATTTCACATATTTCAGTTAATATATTGTTGGGAAATTAACAAGTTTTACAGCAGCTTTAATGACGCGTTCAATTTTACTCTAATTTACTGATTCTTGGCCATTCATTTTTAACGCAGTGTCTCGAGTAGCCCTTGTTTTCCAGCTTCCCACAATGAAATTATGCGATGAAAAGTGGTCACATAAACGGTTATGAATGCAATAAAGATTCAATAATTAGAAAAAGTCAATTTCATATGATTTCTATGTTGTATGTCATTGAGCTGATGACATTATTTATTGAACGCCCCTCGTATACCCCGCGACTTTTGCGACCTGTATACACCGCGACTTTTACAAAATTATTAAGTTCACACAAAAATAAAATCATTATTTTGTCTTGGATTTTCATAACAACTATTTCAATATACAATAAATACATCTATAACTATTCATTATGGCAAAACGTCGTCCTTGTCAATAAATTTTATGGGCAATCCTCATAACTCAAATCAAAGCAATTTTTTAAACCTTTTTTGCATTGCATGTCAAGTAAGCAAAAGATCATAATATTAATGATTTGTTATAATTCGCAAACTGATATAAACAGATATTTGGAGGAAAAAATTCGTAATTTTAGATTGCTTAGTCAACAATCATATTTATATTGAGGTCATAGTAGGATCCAGAATAATGTACATTAGATTACTCGCAAGAGAATTGTTCTTATGATTCAAAAGAAAGAAAAGATAATGCATCATTTCATGTTTTGTGAATTGCAGGATATTGCTTTGTCAATAGAACATGCATACAAGATGAAGAAATCAACAAAGTTAATCCATGTTTGAAGTGCAACGTTTTGAACAGCACTTACACATTTTCTTCAAATCCTGGTAATTATCAATTTCTATTAATCGAGTAAAATGTGCTTAATTTCAGACAGTGATATATTTTGTGATAATTTTCAAGAAGGATTACAAAAAAAGATGGTTCTGTTTTGTCCAGTCACTACTCATACCATGTCATACAGATCAAAATATGTATTAAATACAAAAAAAAAAATCTATGTCAAAAAAAAAAAAAAAAAAAAATTCTCAAGTTGTGCATTTTTTTTAAAAATATGCCCAATACCGATTCCTATTTAACAAATACATTTTTCTAAGTACAAGTTATTTATTGCCATAATACTGAATGGGGATTTTCATATAATATTTTAGGTCATTGCTGAATTGTTGGAAGAAGTTATTTCTCCTCAATGAAATCTGATTCAACTTCTAATCTTATTTTCAAATGCCTTAATCTTGTGTTTTATTCCCTATTTATATTGTAACATTTTCCTCTTAAATTTGATACCTATTTTTTATCTTCGTGTTTCATGATAAAGGAGATTACGTTCGTGAAGAGATTAGGTAATGCATCTTCAAACTACAGTTTCTCAGATTCATTATCTTTATTTTTGACAATACTTTTAATCAACTAAGGAAGAACCGTTTTGTATTGCATCATACTTAGAACCAATTTTTTATTGGATATTTCATAGATATGTTTCAAATATTGGGTCATAGTTACGCTCAAATAATATGCTTATACTTCTTGAAACGGTCTTGTTTGCAGCTAGGGAACTATGGATTGTATGAGTAAAGCTTTATTTTTTATTCGATGAAAAACACATTAAAATGTTTTATGAATTCTCTTTTAAGCCTCCTGTAATATTGGAGGTCAGTGCTTCGTAGACGGGAAGATAAATGACGCAATATCCTGTCTGCATTGCAACTCATCCTTAAGCACAGAAAAGTGGTCTTTAAGCTCGGGTAAATGATCTTAAAGGATATCAATCATTAATATTTACATGTAATACTCTCCTTATACCAATTCACTTCACCATTAATATGTCTTAAAGAAAATTTTGGAGAATAAATTGTGTGATTTATTTTTGTGATTGCATTTATTGATATTGATTAATACAATGTTTCCAATGGTTCTTTAGGTTATTGTTTGATCGATGGTCAATGTTTCCAAACAAATCAAAGCAAAGGTGTTGAAGTGTGTAAAAAATGTGATCCTCGTCAAGACAAATACAACTGGACTCTGAGTACTGGTAAAATAAAAAAAAGTTATAGTACACATTCATATAATGTTTATGTTTGAAAATCTATGATGCATCGTAGGAAGCAGTACAATGTTGACCACTATGTTGCAACGCTGTTCGAAATATCCACAGGATGAAAATCTACCATTCAGTCGACTAAATGGTAACTGAATGGTCAGTGAATGGTCACTGAATGGCCACTGAAAAGTTACTGAAAGCCGCCTTTCAATTTTAACTGAAAGGTCTTGTTTCTTCCTGTTATCGGATGAACATAAGCACTCCTTCTTTTGCAGCATTTTAGATTTTACAGTAAGAGAAAATTTAAAATAAATTCCCCAAACTGGTCCCAATTTGTAGCATATCAGGACGAAAATCAATATTTAAATTCCTTCGGTCCTGAGGCAGAAGATCCTGAAAGGTTCTCTTTTTAAATATTAAATCAAAACAATATTTCACTCAATATAAATTTGAAAGTACTTTGTAAATTCGGGCTGTACGGCACAGTCTGCCATAAAGCTGATTTCAAAATACTGTTTTAAATAGGAATTTTGAATTTTTTCACATATTTATGTATCAACGCTACGTTTTCTTTTCTTTTCTGCAAAAGGATCAGTGTATATAGATTTAATTTCTTTCTTTCAAAATGCAAAACTTTCGAGCGTCATCAATATAAACAGTTGTTGCTTTTGCTAGATTAAAAACAGCATCCTGAATATGGGTTTCCTTTTTATCACATAAAGGTCTCAAGATTTTCAATTATTGTAGAGTCTTCGAAATTGTACATTTGTACGTATACCGTTGAAAAATCTAATTTAGTATTTCTAAACCAATGACAAAAAGAAATTACATTACTTTGAAGTTGCTTTAATAACTATTTCGTCTCTGAAGCTGTTTCCATCTTATTTAAACACAATTTTATATTTTGATGTCGATCCATTCGGATGGCCGATGTCGCCCTTTTCTGTCATTTTGTTTTGAAATGTGTTTCTTGCGGTTTTTCCCTCATATTTTCACTGGCTATATATAAAAAAGATATTACAGCTCAACGCACTTTTTAAGCTCACATGGTTTTTCGCACAAATTAAAGTCACATTGTTGTAATAAAAATTACCATTTTCGAACTGCAGTACAATGAATAACCCTACGTTACATTACATTTATAATTTTCAATCATAGATGTCTTTTAAAATTATTATCTTAAGTTTCCAAAATGGATGTTTTAAGGGGAATTTATATGTAAATGGTACGATGTTTCGACTATACGATTCTGCCATAGGTTTTTAACAATTGTATAAAACGAGCTTTCCTTGATATCATGTAGTTGAAATTTTTAAATTTTATTCTTAAAGGTAATTAGTTTTTAAAATTCTTTGTTCATTTACCATACTCCTCTTGGTTTCGTCGACATTAAGCGCCGAAAAGGGATAACACTGCAAAAGGAAACCACACTGAAGGGTAGGATAATGAAGTATTGTTTATTTTTTTGAAATAGTAAATTCCTTCTATTAAAAGGAAAATTCCTCTACATTTACGGTCTGAATGGTTAGAATTTTGCAGTGGGATGAATCTTTCATGAGTCCAGAATTTAGAAGTTGACTCTGAAAAATCCCACCTTATTAACATACAAAGCAGTCAAACAGATGAAAAATACTAATATCACCCCGAGCTAAAGAGTCAAAATGTACAGAAAATACAAGTTTATGTAGCTAAACTGTGCCCATGTCTACGTTTCTGCAAAGAGCTATAGCTTTCAAAAGAACGGGTAAAAAGATAATTGCAATTGGCAAGAAACCACAAAAATTCAAATGAGAGTAGTTGTTATTTTTCAGCCATGAAAATATCAAAGTTCTACCAATTGATATGTGTGAATTATGTTTTAGTAAATGAAATACCTCCGGTAAAACTCAAATAATTTAAACAAATACTTTTAAAATGTATTTTGATGCCTCGATACACAATATTACATCATAACAATGTGACCTTAATTTGTGCGAAAAACCATGTGACCTTAAAAAGTTTGTTGAGCTGTATAGAATTAGTAGGTGTTGATGGCTGCTTTTTCTGAAATAGCATTTTTTTCACAAACTTTTTTTTCGTATTATTTAAACACTGTATGGGGCATGCACTCTCTGTTTCTCTTTCTCTATTCCGCAGTCTCCTTCTCTATTACACTTTATATCCCTACTACTTAAGCGACTTTTACAACATTAGTAAGTTCACACAAAAATAAAAACACATTTCTGTTTTGGATTTTCAGATTAAATATTTCGAAATACTATAGATATGTCTTAAATATATCTAATACTATTCATTGTAACGAATACATCATTGTCTAAAAACGTTATGGGTAATCATCATTTTCTCAAATCATAGATTTAAGTTTAACGTAATTAGTATTTTTCGTATACATTTGTTTGTATTGAATGTCAAGTAAGCAACAAGCATTTCTTTTTTTTAATTGCAGGGTATTGCTTTGTCAATGGAACATGCATACAAGATGGAGAAATCAACAAAGTTAATCCATGTTTGAAATGCAACGTTTTAAACAGCACTTACTCATTTTCTTCAAATCCTGGTAATTATCAATTTCTATAAATCGAGTAAAAGGTGCTTAATTTCAGTAAGTGATATATTTTTGTGATAATCTTCTAGAGGGATAGCATGGAAAAGATGGTTCTATTCTCATAACATATAATACAGATTAAAATATATATTAAATAAAAAGAAGTCTATGTAATAAAAAAACTCAAGTTTTGAATTTTTTTTAAATATGCCCATTAGCGATTCCTGTTTAACAAACACTTTTTCGAAGTACAAGTTATTAATCGCTGAATGTGGATTTTCAAACAATATTTTAAATCATTTTAAACACTGAATTGTTGGAAGAAGTTATTCTCTTCAATGAAATCTGATCCAACTTCTAATCTTATTTGCAAAGCGTCCTAAGCTTGTTTGTTCTTTTCCCTATTTATATTGTACATATGTAACATGTGTCACTTTAATTCGATAATTACTTGTTATACTCATGTTTCATGATTAAGCAGATTAAGTTCGTGAGGAGATTTGGAAATGCATCCTCGAAATAAAGATTCTCAGATTCATTATCTTAAAAAAAGTTTATTTTTGACAATACCTTTAATCAACTAAGGAAGAACCGTTTTGTATTGTATCATACTTAGAACCAATTTTACAATGGATATCTCATAGACATGTTTCAAATATTGGGTCATAGTTACGCTCAAATAATATACTTATACTTCTTGAAACGGTCTTGTTTGCAGCTAGGGAACTATGGATTGTGTGAGTAAAGCTTTATTTTTTATTCGATGAAAAACACATTAAAATGTTTTATGAATTCTTTTTTTAAGCCTCCTGTAATATTGGAGGTCAGTGCTTCGTAGACGGGAAGATAAATGACGCAATATCCTGTCTGCATTGCAACTCATCCCTAAGCACAGAAAAGTGGTCTTTAAGCTCGGGTAAATGATCTTAAAGGAAAACAATCATTAACATTTACATGTAATATTCTCCTTATACCAATTCACTTCACCATTAATATGTCTTAAAGAAAATTTTGGAGAATAAATTGTGTGATTTATTTTTGTGATTGCATTTATTGATATTGATTAATACAATGTTTCCAATGGTTCTTTAGGTTATTGTTTGATCGATGGTCAATGTTTCCAAACAAATCAAAGCAAAGGTGTTGAAGTGTGTAAAAAATGTGATCCTCGTCAAGACAAATACAACTGGACTCTGAGTACTGGTAAAATAAAAAAAAGTTATAGTACACATTCATATAATGTTTATGTTTGAAAATCTATGATGCATCGTAGGAAGCAGTACAATGTTGACCACTATGTTGCAACGCTGTTCAAAATATCCACAGGATGAAAATCCACCATTCAGTCGACTGAATGGTAACTGAATGGTCAGTGAATGGTCACTGAATGGCCACTGAAAAGTTACTGAAAGCCGCCTTTCAATTTTAACTGAAAGGTCTTGTTTCTTCCTGTTATCGGATGAACATAAGCACTCCTTCTTTTGCAGCATTTTAGATTTTACAGTAAGAGAAAATTTAAAATAAATCCCCCAAACTGGTCCCAATTTGTAGCATATCAGGACGAAAATCAATATTTAAATTCCTTCGGCCCTGAGGCAGAAGATCCTGAAAGGTTCTCTTTTTAAATATTAAATTAAAACAATATTTCACTCAATATAAATTTGAAAGTACTTTGTAAATTCGGGCTGTACGGCACAGTCTGCCATAAAGCTGATTTCAAAATACTGTTTTAAATAGGAATTTTGAATTTTTCACATATTTATGTATCAACGCTACGTTTTCTTTTCTTTTTTGCAAAAGGATCAGTGTATATAGATTTAATTTCTTTCTTTCAAAATGCAAAACTTTCGAGCGTCATCAATATAAACAGTTGTTGCTTTTGCTAGATTAAAAACAGCATCCTGAATATGGGTTTCCTTTTTATCACATAAAGGTCTCAAGATTTTCAATTATTGTAGAGTCTTCGAAATTGTACATTTATACGTATACCGTTGAAAAATCTAATTTAGTATTTCTAAACCAATGACAAAAAGAAATTACATTACTTTGAAGTTGCTTTAATAACTATTTCGTCTCTGAAGCTGTTTCCATCTTATTTAAACACAATTTTATATTTTGATGTCGATCCATTCGGATGGCCGATGCCGCCCTTTTCTGTCATTTTGTTTTGAAATGTGTTTCTTGCGGTTTTTCCCTCATATTTTCACTGGCTATATATAAAAAAGATATTATAGAATTAGTAGGTGTTGATGGCTGCTTTTTCTGAAATAGCATTTTTTTCACAATTTTTTTTTTCGTATTTAAACACTGTATGGGGCATGCACTCTCTGTTTCTCTTTCTCTATTCCGCAGTCTCCTTCTCTATTACACTTTATATCCCTACTACTTAAGCGACTTTTACAACATTAGTAAGTTCACACAAAAATAAAAACACAATTCTGTTTTGGATTTTCAGATTAAATATTTCGAAATACTATAGATATGTCTTAAATATATCTAATACTATTCATTGTAACGAATACATCATTGTCTAAAAACGTTATGGGCAATCATCATTTTCTCAAATCATAGATTTAAGTTTAACGTAATTAGTATTTTTCGTATACGTTTGTTTGTATTGAATGTCAAGTAAGCAACAAGCATTTCTTTTTTTTTAATTGCAGGGTATTGCTTTGTCAATGGAACATGCATACAAGATGGAGAAATCAACAAAGTTAATCCATGTTTGAAATGCAACGTTTTAAACAGCACTTACTCATTTTCTTCAAATCCTGGTAATTATCAATTTCTATAAATCGAGTAAAAGGTGCTTAATTTCAGTAAGTGATATATTTTTGTGATAATCTTCTAGAGGGATAGCATGGAAAAGATGGTTCTATTTTTTAAAGTCAATTCTCATAACATATAATACAGATTAAAATATATATTAAATAAAAAGAAGTCTATGTAATAAAAAAACTCAAGTTTTGAATTTTTTTTTAAATATGCCCATTAGCGATTCCTGTTTAACAAACACTTTTTCGAAGTACAAGTTATTAATCGCTGAATGTGGATTTTCAAACAATATTTTAAATCATTTTAAACACTGAATTGTTGGAAGAAGTTATTCTCTTCAATGAAATCTGATCCAACTTTAATCTTATTTGCAAAGCGTCCTAAGCTTGTTTGTTCTTTTCCCTATTTATATTGTACATATGTAACATGTGTCACTTTAATTCGATAACTACTTGTTATACTCATGTTTCATGATTAAGCAGATTAAGTTCGTGAGGAGATTTGGAAATGCATCCTCGAAATAAAGATTCTCAGATTCATTATCTTAAAAAAAGTTTATTTTTGACAATACCTTTAATCAACTAAGGAAGAACCGTTTTGTATTGTATCATACTTAGAACCAATTTTACAATGGATATCTCATAGACATGTTTCAAATATTGGGTCATAGTTACGCTCAAATAATATACTTATACTTCTTGAAACGGTCTTGTTTGCAGCTAGGGAACTATGGATTGTGTGAGTAAAGCTTTATTTTTTATTCGATGAAAAACACATTAAAATGTTTTATGAATTCTTTTTTTAAGCCTCCTGTAATATTGGAGGTCAGTGCTTCGTAGACGGGAAGATAAATGACGCAATATCCTGTCTGCATTGCAACTCATCCCTAAGCACAGAAAAGTGGTCTTTAAGCTCGGGTAAATGATCTTAAAGGAAAACAATCATTAACATTTACATGTAATATTCTCCTTATACCAATTCACTTCACCATTAATATGTCTTAAAGAAAATTTTGGAGAATAAATTGTGTGATTTATTTTTGTGATTGCATTTATTGATATTGATTAATACAATGTTTCCAATGGTTCTTTAGGTTATTGTTTGATCGATGGTCAATGTTTCCAAACAAATCAAAGCAAAGGTGTTGAAGTGTGTAAAAAATGTGATCCTCGTCAAGACAAATACAACTGGACTCTGAGTACTGGTAAAATAAAAAAAAAGTTATAGTACACATTCATATAATGTTTATGTTTGAAAATCTATGATGCATCGTAGGAAGCAGTACAATGTTGACCACTATGTTGCAACGCTGTTCAAAATATCCTCAGGATGAAAATCCACCATTCAGTCGACTGAATGGTAACTGAATGGCCACTGAAAAGTCGCCTTTCAATTTTAACTGAAAGGTCTTGTTTCTTCCTGTTATCGGATGAACATAAGCACTCCTTCTTTTGCAGCATTTTAGATTTTACAGTAAGAGAAAATTTAAAATAAATCCCCCAAACTGGTCCCAATTTGTAGCATATCAGGACGAAAATCAATATTTAAATTCCTTCGGCCCTGAGGCAGAAGATCCTGAAAGGTTCTCTTTTTAAATATTAAATTAAAACAATATTTCACTCAATATAAATTTGAAAGTACTTTGTAAATTCGGGCTGTACGGCACAGTCTGCCATAAAGCTTATTTCAAAATACTGTTTTAAATAGGAATTTTGAATTTTTTCACATATTTATGTATCAACGCTACGTTTTCTTTTTTTTTTTTTGCAAAAGGATCGGTGTATATAGATTTAATTTCTTTCTTTCAAAATGCAAAACTTACGAGCGTCATCAATATAAACAGTTCTGGCTTGTGCTAGATTAAAAACAGCATCCTGAATATGGGTTTCCTTTTTATCACATAAAGGTCTCAAGATTTTCAATTATTGTAGAGTCTTCGAAATTGTACATTTGTACGTATACCGTTGAAAAATCTAATTTAGTATTTCTAAACCAATGACAAAAAGAAATTACATTACTTTGAAGTTGCTTTAATAACTATTTCGTCTCTGAAGCTGTTTCCATCTTATTTAAACACAATTTTATATTTTGATGTCGATCTATTCGGATGGCCGATGTCGCCTTTTTCTGTCATTTTGTTTTGAAATGTGTTTCTTGCGGTTTTTCCCTCATATTTTCACTGGCTATATATAAAAAAATATTATAGAATTTGTAGGTGTTGATGGCTGCTTTTTTCTGAAATAGCATTTTTTTCACAATTTTTTTTTTCGTATTTAAACACTGTATGGGGCATGCACTCTCTGTTTCTCTTTCTCTCTGAATTCCACAGTCTCCCTCTTTATTACACTTTGCATCCCTACTACAATATTTTAAATCATTTTAAACACTGACTACTACCTAAGCGACTTTTACAACATTATTAAGTTCACACAAAAATAAAAACACAATTCTGTCTTGGATTTTCAGATTAAATATTTCGATATATTATAGATATGTCTTAAATATGTCTAAAATTATTCATTAAAACGAATACGTCATTGTCTAAAAACGTTATGGGCAATCATCATTTTCTCAAATCATAGATTTAAGTTTACCGTAATTAGTATTTTTCGTATACGTTTGTTTGTATTGAATGTCAAGTAAGCAACAAGACATACTATTAACGATTTGTATTAATTTGAAAAAGGATAGAAACAGATATTTAGAGAAAAAAGCTCAATTGTTAGTTTCCTAAAGCAAAACAATATGTATATTGATGTTTAAAAAGAGTACAGAATTATGAAAATGAATGCGAAACAACTGTTCTTACAATTTAAAAGAAAGCAAAGATTATGCATTTGTTCACTATTTTTGAATTGCAGTGTATTGCTTTGTCAATGGAACATGCATACAAGATGGAGAAATCAACAAAGTTAATCCATGTTTGAAATGCAACGTTTTAAACAGCACTTACTCATTTTCTTCAAATACTGGTAATTATCAATTTCTATTAATCGAGTAAAACGTGCTTAATTTCAGTAAGTGATATATTTTTGTGATAATCTTCTAGAAGGATAGCATGGTAAAGATGGTTCTATTTTGTCAAGTCACTTCTCATAACATACAATTCAGATTAAAATATACATTAAATAAAAAAAAAAAGTTTATGTAAAAAAACAAAAAAAAATCAAGTTTTGAATTTTTTTTAAAATATGCCCATTAGCGATTCCTGTTTAACAAACACTTTTTCGAAGTACAAGTTATTAATCGCTGAATGTGGATTTTCAAACAATATTTTAAATCATTTTAAACACTGAATTGTTGGAAGAAGTTATTCTCTTCAATGAAATCTGATCCAACTTCTAATCTTATTTGCAAAGCGTCCTAAGCTTGTTTGTTCTTTTCCCTATTTATATTGTACATATGTAACATGTGGCACTTTAATTAAGGTCTTCCGTCTCCAACGGAAGACCTTCTACTGATTCTGTTGGTAAAGATTATTATTCTTTTTTTTTTCTTGACTTAAGCCAACTTTGAGGCCTCATATCTCACTCATTTCTCAACGGATTTCGCTCAAATTTTCAGAGGTTATAGACGTTTATAAACTCTATCAGAATAATGACTAAAATTTCAAAAAGTCACTTCCGGTTTTGAGTTATTCCCCTTTAAACGAAAAATCATAGGCTTTCGTTTCCGGATAAAGGCTAAGAATCCACTAGAGCTGGAGCAGAAATTTTACTTGTTTTAGATAACAGAAGGATTGAAGTTGTGCACATCGGTTTTTGTTTTTCGATTTCTGCATTCAAAATGGCGCTATATAGGGGTCAAAAATTAGAACGCCTAAAAGAGCGAAATTTACACATATTTTCCTTTTTATCTTGAAAACTAAAAATATTTTGTTAAGACATGTTGAATAAAAGTTGTGCATAATTACAAGGAATTTCATTTGATATCATTAAAAAGGGGCTGGCCCCTAAAATTAGGAATCTAGGGCCCTTGAAAGTTTTTGTTTAATATCTCAAAAAGTATTGAGAATTTATAATACGTCAAATAAGCAAAGTTGTTCAAAATGTCAAGCTTTATCTAATGAGGTTGTCAAAATACGTCCGGGGACGTCACTTCCTGTCAAACCGGAAGTAGTAAAAAAATTGCATATTTTGTTGTTCTTGACAGGTTTTTGGATATCATATGTCCCTGGAAGCTTAAATCTTAATTTTCCGTCCGTTGACGGTACTTCCGGTCAAACCGGAAGTTGCCAAAAATGGCTTGATTTTGCAAAAATGAACATAGATTTGGAGGATTAAACCATTTTTCGACTTCATTACTCTTTTTTTTTTCAAATGAAAGTTACTTCCGGTCAAACAGGACGGAAGACCTACTCGTTGCTTTGCAACGAGCTCGGCTCT
Source organism: Saccostrea cuccullata (assembly GCF_032062105.1). Taxonomy (NCBI): domain Eukaryota; kingdom Metazoa; phylum Mollusca; class Bivalvia; order Ostreida; family Ostreidae; genus Saccostrea; species Saccostrea cuccullata. Next base: position 218,844 of record NW_026929140.1, on the reverse strand, counting down.
AGTTTGATAACTACTTGTTATACTCATGTTTCATGATTAAGCAGATTAAGTTCGTGAAGAGATTTGGAAATGCATCCTCGAAATACAGATTCTCAGATTCATTATCTCTATTTTTGACAATACCTTTAATCAACTAAGGAAGAACCGTTTTGTATTGTATCATACTTAGAACCCATTTTACAACGGATATCTCATAGACATGTTTCAAATATACGGTCATAGTAAAGCTCAAATGATATGTTTATACTTCTTGAAACGGTGTTGTGTCCAGCTAGAGAATTATGAATTGTATGAGTAAAACTTTATTTTTCATCCGATGCAAATGTTTATTAATGTATATTAAATTCTTCTTTAAGCCTCATGTAATATTGGAGGTCAATGTTTCGTCGACGGGGAGATAAATGACGCAGTATCCTGTCTGCATTGCAACTCATCCATAAACACAGAAAAGTGGTCTTTAAACTCGGGTAAATGATCTTGAAAGAAACCCAATCATTAACATTTACATGTAGAATTCTTCTTATACCTATTATTTTCACCATTAATAACTTTTATAGAAAATTTTGGAGAAAAAATTGTGTGATTATTTTTGTGATTGCATTTATTGATATCATTTATACAATGTTTTCAATGATTCTTTAGGTTATTGTTTGATCGATGGTCAATGTTTCCAAACAAATCAAAGCAAAAATATTGAAGTGTGTAAAAAGTGTGATCCTCATCATGACAAATACAACTGGACTCTGAGTACTGGTAAAATAAAAAAAACAGTTATAGTACACAAGCATATAAGGTTAACGTTTGAAAATCTATGGTGCATCGTAGGAATCAGTACAATGTTGACCACTATGTTGCAACGCTGTTCGAAATATCCGATGAACATGACCAATACTTCCTTAGCAGTATTTTAGATTTTACAGTAATAGAACATATAATATAAAATCCCAAAACCAGTCCAAATTTGTAGCATTTTAGGAGGAAAATTGATATTCGAATTTCTGCGGCCCTGAGGCAAAAGATCGTGAATGGTCATATTTTAGCTGATTTCAAAATACCGTCAAAAATTTGTTTAACATTTGTATGTATTCACGCTAAGTTTTCTTTATTTTGCAAAGGGATCAATGTGTATAAATTTAATTTATTTCTTTCAAAATACAACACTTACGAGTGTCATCAATATAAAAAATTCAAATACGCAGGCCAGTTGCAGGCCAGTTGTGGCTTGTGCTAGATTAAAAACAACATTCTGAATATGGGTATCCTTTTTATCACATAATTCAAGATTTTCAATTTTTGTAGTGTCTTCGATATTTTACATACCGTTGAAAAATCTGATATTGTATTTCTAAACCAATGACCAAAAAGAAATTACATTACTTTGAAGTTGCTTAAATAACTATTTTTTCTTTGAAGCTGTTTCCATCTTATTAAAACACAATTTTGTATTTGATGTCGGTCCATTCGAATGGCCGACGTCGTCTTTCTCTGTCATTTTTTAAACGTGTTTCTTGCGGTTTTTATCTCATATTTTCACTGGCTGTATAAAAAACGATACTATAGAAAACAGTAAATGTTGATCAATCACCATTTTCTCAAATCATAGTTCTAAGTTAAACGTAATTACATGTAGTAAATTTTGTATATGTTTGTTTGTATTAAGTGTCAGGTAAGCAACAGGAAATATTATTAATGATTTGTTTTGCATCAAAAAATGATAGAAACAGATATTTAGAGAAAAAAACTCGATTGTTAGTTTGCTAAAACAAAACAATATGTATATTGATGTTTAAACAGAGTTCATAATTATGAACATGAATGCGAAACAACCGTTCTTACAATTTAAAAGAAAGCAAAAATTATGCATTTGTTCACTTTTCTGAATTGCAGGGTATTGCTTTGTAAATGGAACATGCATACAAGATGGAGAAATCAACCAAGTTAATCCATGTTTGAAATGCAATGTTTTAAACAGAACTTACTCATTATCTTCAAATCCTGGTAATTATCAATTCTTATTAATCGAGTAAAATGTGCTTAATTTCAGTTAGTGATATATTTTTGTGATAATCTTCTAGAAGGATAACATAAAAGGATGGTTCAGTTTTGACATGGCACTTCTTATGCCATATAAAGCAGATCAAAATATGCGTTAAACAAAAAAAATCTTCAAGAACACACGTTTTGCATATTTTAAAAAATGCCCAATAGCGATTCTTGTTCAACAAAATACATCTTTTCCAATGTGAGTCATTTATAGCCGTAATGCTGACTGAGGATTTTCGTACAATTTCTACAGTCATTATTCAAACTGAATTGTTCAAAGAATTTATTTCTCCTCAATGAAATCTGATCCAACTTCTTTATTTTAAGGAGTTTGGCTCCTGATATTTAAATTCTTAAACTTTTCTTGTCAAGTATATTTTTACTTTCTACACACATAACTTAATTGAAAATCAAATCAAAATATAGGGGTCAATATGCTTCTTTTGGCGCTACAGTGCATTAAATATAACCTTTTTACACTAAAATATGTGCCTTAAGTATCAGTCACATTATCCAGCGATGGGGTGTACGATGAGAAACCGATGCTTTTTTTGATGAAAATGGCGTGGTTGCCGGCCGGACACCACCAGTGATCGGACGGTGACTGAGGCCATTTTGCGAATCGGTGGGGTCATAGGTAGGAAATAATTCGTAGTTAAAATTCAGCGATGTCTCCAGCGATGCTCACATCGCTCTTTATCGGCAACCCATCATTAACACATCTTTCAAGGATAAGCCGATGTATGGCCGCGCATCGTCCAATAATTCGTTGAATCTGAGGTCAACAGTGATATGAGTGGTGTTCAACGGATACATGTAACGGCCGATCACCGGTCGATGTTCGTCCAAACATTGGCCCGTAGTCGACCGACGTACGAACGATGTTCACCAATGTATGAGCGATGTAATATACATAGGCCGATTATCCTGGAACATCGTTTTATAATTTGCAATGCATTGCTGGGCCTTTGTAAGTCCGGCCGGCAACCACACCATTTATATCATAAAACGCATTGGTTGCCCATCGTAAACCCATCGCTGGATAATGTGACTGATACTTTAAGGACTACTAAACTGATGTGGACCGATGTTGGGGCATCGTTAACACATCCGATTACTACTGGTTTACGGCTACCGACCGGGAATTGTGACCTAGGCATTAATAAAACAAATTACATCTTCAACGTTTGCCCCCATATATTTTTATCAAAATAAAGCATGAAACAAAATATACCCTAAGCCTATTTTTAAAAATAAAAGACACTTTAAAATTGTGACTGAGAAAAAATTCAAAACTGCTCTGCATAATCAATTATTTGACTTTTTTGCAAAAACCAAATGTGATATTTCTGGATTTGAAAATTTAAAAAGAAAAATTATAATAAGTCTCAATATTTCAAAAGTGGGAATATATGATGACAATATCTAAATATAATTAAAAATGTGTCAATTTATGTTAAAATTGGCAAAAAAAAAATTCCTGCACATTTAGAATATATTTTCTATCATAATTCGTCAAAAAAAAAAAAACGATTTAATAGATATTTCAGAACAAGCATATATAACGCATTTCACTGCAAAAAAAGCTTTGTGTGCAACCGGCATGGAAAAATAGGAATCTAAATTTAACGGTACTGTATGTAGGTCAAAAGGGAGAAATTAATATTTTTCTTCTAGAAAACCTTCTGCCACAAAATATAGTTCCCGGCGTAATCCTACTTGAATGGAATTTAATTGCAGTTTTTTCATTGAATATCGTTCGATTTTCATTTTAGAATCTAAATTCAATATTAAAACTTAGAATAAGATGCAGAATTTTAGAAATAAAGGTCCTGACCAAAATCACTCAAAAGCACAGGACCGAACGTCCTTAAAAAGTGCATTCACCTTGTGTTTTTTTCTATTTATTTTGTAACATTTCTTTCTTAAATTTGATAACTATTTGTTTTCTTCATATCACATGATTAAGCAGATTAAGTTCATGGATAGATTAGGAAAAGCATATTCAAACTACAGTTTCTCAGTCTCATATCCTCCATTTCTTATCAATACCTTTAATCAACTAATGAAGAACCGTTTTGTATGGTATCACACTTAGAACCCATTTTATATTGGATATCCCATAGATAATTTTCAATTTTAGGGTGAACGTTATACTAAAAAAAATATGCATATCCTTATTAAAGCGGTGTTGATTCCAGCTAGAGAACGATGAATCAAATAACTTAAAACTTTATTATTCATCCAATGGAAAACACATTAAAATGTTTATTAAAATTCTTTTTTAAGCCTCCTGTAATATTGGAGGTCAATGTTTCGTTGATGGGGAGATAAATGACGCAATATCCTGTCTGCATTGCAACTCATCCCTAAACACAGAAAAGTGGTCTTTAAGCTCGGGTAAATGATCTCGAAAGAAAACAATCATTAACATTTACATGTAAAAATCTTCTTATACCAATTCATTTTACAATTTATAACTCATAAAAAATTATGGAGAATAAATTGTGTGATTTATTTTGGTAATTGCATTTCTTAATATTATTTGCACAATGTTTCCAATGATTCTTCAGGTTATTGTTTGATCGATGGTCAATGTTTCCAAACAAATCAAAGCAAAGATATTGAAGTGTGTACAAAATGTGATCCTCATCAAGACAAGTACAACTGGACTCTGCGTACTGGTAAAATAAAAAAAAGTTATTGTACAGAAGCATATAAGTTTTATGTTTGAAAATCTATGGTGCATTATAGGAATCAGTACAATGTTGACTGCTATGTTGCAACGCTACACGAAATGTCCGATGAACATGTCCACTCTTTCTTTAGCAGCATTTTAGATTTTACTTTAATAGAAAATATTAAATTAACCCCCCCCCCAAAAAAAAACCGCCCATAATCTTTAGTATACTTGGAGGAAAATCAATATTAAAATTTTTTGCAGCCCTGAGGCAAAAGACCCTGAAGGGTAATCTTTTAAAATATTGAATTAAAACACTTTATTATTCAAACTAAATTTGTAAGTACTTTGTATATTCAGGCTGTACAGCATAGTCTGACATTAAGCTGATTACAAATTACCGTCAAAAATAGGAATTTTGAATTTTTTCATATTTGTTTGTATTCACGCTAAGTTTATTTTATTTAGAAAAAGGATAAATGTATATAAATTTAATCTATTTCTTTCAAAATACAAAACCTAATATTTCACTGGCTATATAAAAAACGATACTATAGAAATCAGAAAATATTTACACACTGTATAACTGCTTTATCGGTAACAACAATTTTTCATAAACGTTTTTTTTTTTCGCATTTCAACTCTGGGGCATGTACTCTCTCTCTCTCTCTGTCTCTGCTACCTACGCGACTTTTACAAAATTATAAATATTTTGATATAATATAGATACATGTACATATATCTTAAATACGAGGGGTTATCAAAAAGTTCGTGGACTAGCGGCATCAAATTAAAACTGCTTTAGGCACATCAACCAATTTTAAAATATCTAGTTAGCATCCTCTTTTCTATCTAAAGAATAAACCATAAATCATAAATTTTATTTTTCAATAAACGAGTAATGTTTTTTGTAAGCAATGGTATGTCCAGGCGGCGCAACCTCGAACACGACGTTTTTGCGACCTTTGTGTAGCTGAGAAAAAACTCTTTTGCTATGAACATTTGACATCCGATATTCTCGTTAATTCAGGTATGTGTCGGGACACAATTGTTCCATAAAATATGAAATTTTCAATTCATTCTGTCCTATGTTCTATGAAATTTTATCGTAAATTTTACCTGGTATGTCCAACTAAATGAGGCCTTGCAAATGACGTCAAAAGGGGGGTGGGGTTTCCATCAAGTAACTATCTATAACATTCTATCAAGTTTTGCCCCTGAAAAAACTTATATAGACCTAAGAAATGTTTAAACTGGCTACAGAGAAATAAGATACATCCAGAATACTTGTCTTTTAATTTCAAAATAGATTCAGAGAGAAAAGGGATACACAGTTAATGTCGATTTGTAGTCAAAGTGTGAAAAATCAATCGCGTCAAAAAATGACGTTGATCATATGTTGTAGGTATTGAACTCCCAAAATCAAAGTATACTGGCACAATCAAGCGAGGATCTCTCCCAATGTATAAATCCATTTGGAATATTATATTCATTGAAAGCCGCTGTTCATGACATTGTAAAGTCATATAAACAAGGCGGGATTAAGTCCTTACTCAGCTCCATCCAAAAAAGTACATGAGGTAGAAGAAGAGGACATTGAAAAAACAATGACATTGTCGGACGTCATGAAAATAAATGACGGCAGCGCCGGGTGATCATATATTGTCGTTTTTATTTTATAATAATTTGGCAAATAATGAACGTATCAAGCTAAAATTTTCAACATTTCTTTATTTTTTGTTGTTTTATGTTCCTTTAAAATTTTGTAAACTCAGACCACTTAGTACTGATTTTATAGCCTCAGTCCACGAACCTTTTGATAACCCCTCGTATATCTAAAACTATTCATTGTAACAAATGTCTCATTCTCTACAAACGTTATGGGCAATCTTCATTTTCTCAAATCATAGTTATAAGTTTAACGTATTTAGCAATTTTTGTATACGTGTGTTTGCACTGCATGTGAAGTAAGCAACGACGTAAATTAATGATTTGTTTTATTTCGAAAAATGATAGAAACAGATATTTAGAGAAAACACTCGGAATGTTAGATTTGTAAAACAAAACAATATTAATATTGAGGTTTAAAGAGAGTACATATTTTTGAACATGAAGGAAATCTCGAAACAATCTATCTTAAAATTAAAAAAAAGCACAGATAATGCATTATTTCACTATTTTTAAATTGCAGGATATTGCTTTGTCAATAGAACATGCATACAAGATGGAGAAATCGACAAAGTTAATCCTTGTTTGAAATGCAACGTTCTGAACAGCACTTACTCATTTTCTTCAAATCCTGGTAATTATCAATTCTTATTAATCGAGTGATCAGTGATATATTTTTTGTGATACTCTTCTAGAAGTATAACATATAGAGGATAGTTCTGTTTTGGCAGAGCACTTCTTAACGAGGCCTGATCTAGTTGAAAATTACGAAAACGGAATGATAAAAAATTTTAATTCTTGGAAATATACTTGTATGTTTTATGCTTAGAAAAATTAGAATGAAATTTTGTTACCTTGCCTTTATTGTAGTGAAATGGGGGCACTGTCAAGATATGGACCATTTTGTCTTGTTTTTATACACAATTACATACTAAAACTCTTCAATAAACAAAGAAATTTACAAATCAAAAAAAATACATGATGAAATTCTTTGTTTTTCACATATATCATGCTAGGTTCATTCTTCTTTTAAAAAATGAAAAGAAAATTGGAGTTAGCCATTATTGCAGTGAAAATGGGGCATGTCAAAACACAAAATTTGGATTTATTTTATCCAACTTCGTATTTTATATGTCGCAATGGGTTTAAATAACACCAACAAACGATTGTGATACTGTATTAGTTTATTTCCTACATTATGAAATAATTTTCTCGCCATGCTTTATTTTTCTCTCAACACGCAACGTTGTTTTACGTGGAAAAAGGGGTAGAGGGAGGAGGAGGGGGGGGGGACAAAATTGCGATTTTCACTAATATCGTAATATATAGAAAAATAAAATATTTCGGGGGTTCAATTTAAACGATTTATAGACTTATTTTATTTTTTAAATCTGAAGATAATCCATGCATATTTAAGGACGCAATAAAAAAGAGTGTGTATAAACACTTCAACATGTTCAGAGAGATAGACTAAAATCGTTTACTTTTAGTTGCAATGTTTGTTTTTTTTAACTCACAAATTGAAATAAAACAGGATAAAATTAATGAAACTGTACCAAAAAATTGGTCCGTCAAAATAAATTAGGTTCCAAAGTTGTTTATTCATTTAAATATTTTAAAAGAAAATTATAGAAATGCCAGCTTTCAATGCATAGTCTATAGAGCTACCAGGTAATCAAGATCAGCGAAACATTTTAGCGCAATTTGACGTCATTTTAATTGTGACGTTATTATGTTCAAATGTGACGGCAGTCAAGGGTATTGTGACGTGCCTCAGTCGACGTTGAGTTAAAAGGTATGCGCAGATCAAGTAGATCTGGCCTCGTTAACCATATAAATACAGATCAAAATATGAATTTAAAAAACTTCTTCGTAAAAAACACACGTTTTGCATGTTTTAAAAATATGTCCATTAGCGATTCCTGTTTAACAGGATACATTTTACCAGGTACAAGTTATTTATCGCCGTAATGCTCACTGGGGATTTTCATACGACATTTTAGGTCATTTTTCTTACTGAATTGCTCGAAGAAGCTGTTTCATGTCGAAATCAGATCCAACTTCTAATCTTACTTTCAAAGCGCCTTAAGTTTGTGGTTTTTTTTCCTTTTTATATTTTAATATTTGTCTCTTAAATTTGATAACTATCTGTTATGTTCATGTTTCATGATTAAGGAAATTAAGGTCGTGAAGAGATTAGTAAATGCATATTCTAACTACAGTTCCTCAGATTCATTATCTTCATTTTTACAATACCATTATTCAATTAAGAAAGAACCGTTTCTATGATATCGCACTTAGAACCCATTTTATATTGGACATCCCATAGATAATTTTCAACTCTAGGGTCGAACTTATACTCAAAAATATGCCTAGCCTAGAGAACTAGCTAGAGAACGATGAATTTTATCACTTTAAACTTTATTAATCATCCAAAGGAAAACACATTAAAATGTTTATTAAAATTCTTTTTTAAGCCTCCTGTAATATTGGAGGTCAATGTTTCGTTGATGGGGAGATAAATGACGCAATATCCTGTTTGCATTGCAACTCATCTCTAAACACAGAAAAGTGGTCATTAAGCTCAGGTAAATGATCTTGAAAGAAAACCAATCATTAACATTTACATGTAATAATCTTCTTATACCAATTCATTTCACCATTTATAACTCATAAAAAATTTTGGAGAATAAATTGTGTGATTTATTTTAGTGATTGCATTTCTTGATATTATTTATACAATGTTTTCAATGATTCTTCAGGTTATTGTTTGATCGATGGTCAATGTTTCCAAACAAATCAAAGCAAAGATATTGAAGTGTGTAAAAAGTGTGATCCTCATCAAGACAAATACGACTGGACTCTGCGTACTGGTAATATAAAATAGTTATAGTACAGAAGCATATAAGGTATATGTTTGAAAATCTATGGAGCATCATAGGAATCAGTACAGTGTTGACCACTATGTTGCAACGCTGCTCGAAATGTCCGATTAACATCACCACTCCTTTTTTAGTAGCATTTTATATTTTACAGTATGAGAAAATTTAAAATAAATCCCCCAAACCAGCCCCAATTTTAGCAGATTATGACGAAAATCAGTATTCAAAATTTTTTGGGCTTGAGGTTAAAAACTTCAAGATCATTTTTTTTAAATATTAAATCAATACACACTATTTCATGGAAGCTAAAAGTGTAAGTGCTTTTGATATTTAAGCCGAACGGCTAAATTCGAAATAGCGTTAAAAGAAGGGACTCGTTTCAAGTGTTCATGGATGCAAGCTACTATACGTTTTCTTTATCTTGCAAAAGTGCAAATATGTATAGAATATATTTGATTTAATTTTAAAATTCAAAACTTACTAGCGTCATCAATATAAACATTTCACATACACAAGTTAATAGAACCTTGCTCTAGATTTATAGCAACACACTGAATATAGATATCCTATTTTCATCACATCACGGTAGATATTTAATTCTTGTAGTATCTTCCAATTTGAACGTACTGTAGCAAAATTGTTTATACCAAATTTTAATCAATGAAAAAAATTGTTGCTTGATTAAATATCTTGTTTTTGCCGGTGTTTAAATGTAATTAAAATCGTTTGTTTTGACGTTGTTGTGTTCGGACGGACAACGTCACTTTTTCTCTCAGTTTTTTAAAAACGTATTTATAATAATAATAAATTATTTCTTATGATATTTTCAACGAAGTGTGATAAATATAGTCTATGTAAATCTGAAAATCCGGAAAAAAATTGAGGCATTTTTAACGTAAAATTGTCACTTTTTTAGTAATATCTGAAAATTTACATCATATCCCCCATTTAGACTTTACCATAGTTTTCTTGCTTTTTAAATTCTCAGTGCCAGAAAAAGCACATTTTATTAGCGCAGAAATGTCAAGTAATTGACTATGCGAAGAAAGTTGAAACTGTTTCTTAGTCACAATTTGAAAGTGTCTTTTTTAAATAGACTTAAAGTTCATTTTGTTTCACACTTTAATTGAATAAAAATATTGAAGGTAAAACGTCAAAGATGTAATTTTTAATTAAGACACAAATTTCAGTGCACAAAGGTCATATTAAATGTACATGTACTGTAGCGCCAAAAGAAGCATATTGAGCCCCATTTTTGGTTTGAACTTTAATTAAGCTATGTATGTAGAAGCTAAAAATATACTTGGCAAAAAATGATTAAGACTTTAATATCAGGATCCAACGTCATTAAATAACAGTTAGAAGTTTAACGTATTTAGCAATTCTGTATACGTTTGTTTGCATCGCATGTCAAGTAAGCAAATAATCATAATATTTATGATTTGTTTTAATTCGAAAAGACATACATAGAGATAATTTGAGAAAAATCATAAGCTTAGTTTGCTAAATCAACAAACATATTCATATTGACGCCTTAGCCTGGTTCAGAATAATGAACATGAATGCATTCTTACATATATGTAAAACAATCGCTCTTTTTAATTTAAAACAAAGCAAAGATAATGAATTATGCACTATTTTTGAATTGCAGGGTATTGCTTTGTCAATGGAACATGCATACAAGATGGACACATCGACAAAGAAAATGCATGTTTGATGTGCAACGTTTTAAACAACACTTACTCATTATCTTCAAATCCTGGTAATTTTCAATTCTTAATAATCGATTAAATTGTGTTAAATTTCAATTAGGTAAATATTTTTTTTGTGATATTCTTCGAGAAGGATAATATAAAAGAAGATGATTCTGTTTTGGCTGGGCACTTTTCATAACATATAACAGAGACCAAAATAAGCATTAAAACAGAAAACGTCTACTCGAGAAATACAAAAATGTTTTTTATGTATTAAAATATACCCATCATCGATTCTTGTTTAACAAAACATCTTTACAGAGTATTGCTTTCCAAATATAAGTCATTTATGTTGACCATAGATTTTCATATTCTCACACTTAATTGTTGTAACAATTTTTTTTGATAATAACAAGGAGCACAAGGAATTTTTCTCCTCAATGTCACCTGGTCCAAATTCAAGTGCTATATTTATTTAAAGCGCCTTTGTGTGCTCTTTTTATTATTTAATTTTTTCAATGGACTGTAAAGTTTTATAACTCTTTGTTATCTTTACATGTTATGATAAAGCGATTAAATTTTGAGCAGTGTTTTGGGAATGCATATGTATCTTCGAACTATAGTTTCTCAGTTTCATTATTTTCATTTTTGCAATATCTATGCAACTAAGGAAGAATTATTCTGTATGATATCACACTTAGAACATGTTTTTAAATTGGATGTCGTAAATAGGGAAAATATAGGGTCACTGTAACGCTCAAAAGATATGCTTTAATTTCCTAAAAAGGTTTTGATTCAATCTACGGAACGAAAAATTGTATGAAAAATCTTTATTATTGAACCGATAGAAAACACATAAATATGTTAATCCAAAGTTTTTCATGATAATGAGACCAGACAATTCTGGCTATTCGAAGCTTGTTTTTCCTTAACATCTTGTATAAATCATTAAAAACGCAATGTAGTGAAACTGTAATCTATTGAAATAACAAATGACTAAAACTAAACACTACATAACATATTACAAAAAAAGTTTTATTACAATTAATTTGCTGAGCCTATAACAAAATATACAATGAATGAAAATTGCCTAGTTAAACATACAGACAAGTCAAATGTCATAATTTTTCCTAATCACATGACACAAAAACAGCCTAGCCAATAGTATAATGGTAAAAACACTTAAAAAGCAAATAGGTGGTTACAAAATAGTCATAAAGAAAGGGACATACTGGCTAGAATACGTGACTTACTATTTTTAAAATCTTTTTTAAGCTTCCTGTAATATTGGAGGTCTATGTTTCGTTGACGGTAAGATAAATGACGCAATATCCTGTTTACATTGCAACTCATCTCTAAACACAAAAAAGTGGTCTTTAAGCTCAGGTAAATGATCTTGAAAGAAAACCAATCATTAACATGTAATAATCTTCTTATACCAATTCCTTTTGATTATTATAAAATCTTCTAGAAAAAAATTTGGAGAATAAATTCTGTGTTTTATTTTAGTGATTGCATTATTTATATCTTTAATAAAAGATTTCAAATGTTTCCCTAGGTTATTGTATGATCCATGGTCAATGTTTCCAAGCGAATCAAAGCAAAGATACTGAAGTGTGTAAAAAATGTGATCCTCATCAAGACAAATACAACTGGACTCTGAGTACTGGTAAAATCGAAAAATTAAAGAACACAAGCATATTAGGGTTTATGTTTGAAATTCTATGAAGCATCGTTGGAAGCAGTACAAAGTAGACCACATTGTTGTTACGCTGTTTGAAACGTCTGCCGAACATGGCCACTCCTTCTTTAGCAGCATTTTAGATTTTACAGCAATAGAAAATTGAAATTTGAAAATTAAAATCCCCCCAAACAGCCCAAATTTTAGCGGACGATTTTTTATGACGAAAATCAATATTCAATTTTTTATGGGCATGAGGTTAAAGAGTTCAGGTCACTTTTTAAAATATTAAATCAAAACACAGTATTTTACGGAAGCTAAAGGTGTAAATATTTTTTTATATCCAAGTTGCACGGCCCTGTCTGAAGTAAAGATAATTTTAGAATAACGTCAAATATAGGGACTCTGAATTTTATTCACGTGTCTATAGACACACGTTACGTTTTTTTTATCTTGCAAAAGGACCAATATGTATAAAATTAATTTGATTTTATTTTTTAAAATTCAAAATTTCATATACAAAGGCCAGTAGGGCCTTGCGCTGGATTTATAACAGCATTCTTAATGTAAATATCCTATTTTTTGTCACATAACAGTAGATTTTTAATTCTTGTAGTATCTACTTAATTGTGTGTGTACCGTTAAAAAATCTTTATAATAATTTTAAATCAGTGAGAAAACTAGTTGCTTGAATATATAAATATCTTGTCTCTGGTGTTGTTTTAATCTAATTAAAATACAATTTTATGTTTTGATGCTGTTTCCGTTCGAATGGCCGACGTCACCATTTCGGTCAGTTTTTGCAACGAATTTCTTGCGGTTCTTACCTAATATTTTGATAAGCCCTCGTAGAGATATTTTTAAGAATTTATATTGACGCCTTAGCCTGGTCCAGAATATGTTATTATCATGGATACATTCTTAAAACATTTGCTCTTTTAAATAAAAACAAAGCAAAAATAATGCATTTGTTCACTGTTTTTTAATTGCAGGATCTTGCTTTGTCAATGGAACATGTATAAAAGATGGAGAAATTGACAAAGTAAATCCGTGTTTGAAGTGCAACGTTTTAAACAGCACGTTCTCATTATCTTCAAATCCTGGTAATTTTCAATTCCTAATAATCGAGTAAAATGTGCTTAATTTCAGTTTGATATATATTTTTGTGATATTCTTCTAGAAGGATAATAATAAAAAAAAATGGTTCTGTTTTGGTAGGGCGTTTCTCATAACATATAACAGAGACCAAAATAAGCATTAAAACAGAACGTCTACTTTAGGAACTATACCTTCTTTAGCAACATTTAAGAATATTTTGCTATGTAATGTGCTTTTATTTAAAAGAAACAATTGTTACTGATTTATTTAGATGAACAAATCGTCGATAAATGAAGTATATAACCAAGGATAAACAAAACAACATACTTGGAATTCATTATGGTCCTTTTAAATATGTTTTAACGTTACACAAATACCACATTCAATAATAAATCTCTTCGTTTATTATTTATTGCTTTTTTTAGAATAAAAAATCAAACAAAAAAGCAAACACTAAGCAAGCAATTAGACTTCATTTGTTACATCTGATTTCTAAGCAAGTATACAGCTACCTATTCAGTGAACACAAATGCATGACTGCAAGGATGGGATGAGATTAGAATAGTTATATTCAAATAATCCATATATAGGTGAAATCTACTGATGAAGAACAATAGAGCCAAAGTGATTCAGGCTGTGGCCTATAGACCTCTCGATAAAGGAAGTTTCTTTAAAAATGCGTTCCTTTTTTTATAGGTCATTGTCTGATTGAAGGACAGTGTTTCAAGATGGGACAAAATCATGCCAAACAGAAGTGTAAAGTCTGTGATCCTCCTCAAAATAGATTTCAGTGGACTCTTGATACCGGTTTGTAAGATATTCATCCAAAATCTGCTTCATATATTTTTGCATTAACTGGCAAATTTAAAATAAGTCAAACGTTACATGTGTTATTCTATTTGCCATGTTCAAAAATATTTTTGTGATCAACTGAGCTTTTAGAAGCCTTGCACTTAGCAATAGAGACAAGAATGCATTCTGGTGTATTTTTTTATGATTATATCTCCAAAACATTTAGTGATATTAAGAATACTTTGCGATCGTGAAATTTGAAATTATACTAGTCTGTTATAATTTATTAACTAAGAAATTTTAGAGTGAACAAGCACGTTGTGAACATTTTTATTCATGAGCAAGGACTCTTAGATTTTATTTGTGCTAAACGTAGTGTTCATATCTAAAATGACACCAAATTTGTATAATTTAGTACATAAAATATTTTGAACACACGACTATGCACTTTATAGACTAATTTAGTGTTATGATATTTTTGTCTTTTATAACTAATTGTTCTTTGCAGGGTATTGCCTTATAAACGATTCTTGCATGCAAGATGGAGAGAACAACAATCAGTTTAGCTGTATGATGTGTAACACGTCAGCCAGTGTGAAGAACTTGTCGCTTAATAAAGGTAGCATAGGAACACTTCTAAGAAAATTCTAAGAATACATGTATACATTTTAACCAGCATAAAAATGAGGAAAAAAGGCATTGTCTTTTGTTTATAATAAGTATGAATATAATTAGATAAGGAACTGATTTTACTTATCCTCTTGAATACATTCCATATATTGCATATAAACAATCTGAATAGAGAATCATCTGAGTCTTAGAAGGTCAGTTTAGAATAATTTCAATTTTAAGTCCGTGAAAAGTCTCATTGTAGACAAAGTTGTCACCTATACACAGATGAAACGACATTCCCGGTCATGACAAGGAGCACACGGCGGGTGTGACTCACTCCTCCATGGTACCTGATCCAACCTCTAATGTTTTGGAGATTCGTGTTTGCTATGCTCCTATTCTGTATCGTTTTATGTACTTTTGATCTTAAATACTGTTCGTTATCTCCATATGTCTCACGCAACATGCAGCAATCTACGGATATTTGATTTTTTTTTAATTAATGAATTTTTAAATATAAATACAATAAGTTTAATCTCATTTTACAAGCATAATGTTTGGAATTTGATAAAAGTTTTCCAAAACACAAACAAAAAGGAATTAAAAGGAGAATTTATGTTGCAGAATATTGGTGCATTACAATGTACTTATGAAAAACCAGATACAAACATTTTAAACTCTATATTTTGTCAAGTGTTTTGTAAAACATGCTATTTTTGAGTTCAGTAAAGTGGCTGCAACCTACAAGTTATGGCATGAAAATCATTCAACCTTTAAATTAACGATATTTACAAAGTTAAAGATATTTTTACTTTTCTTACTTTCTCATGTAAATAATTTTATTTATATAATTTTTATTTTTGTATTCTCATTTAAAGTTAGGAAATCGACATCTACAATGATAATAATTAAGAATCAATTCCCTGGTCATTCCTCATTGAAACATGATTGACTTATATATCTAGTGATGATAAATTCTTATCGTTTTTTCTCTTTATAGGAGAAAGAGGAAATACTGGACCTTGCAGAACGAACCCGTACATTTACAACACTTCGACATGGAATTATCGGTCAAAAAGTGTCAAGAAAATGAATGAGACCTTTCATCAGACCTTCAATTTTTTCACCCTTAAATATTTTACTTGATTGGAAGCAGAAGTTTTGAGTTACAATAATTTTGCATAAAATTCAAATGCTTTGAGAAAGATATTATATATATATTTATTGATTAAAAAGATACATTTATTAATATTTTTACAAATAGATGGTTTTCATAAGACTTTTACAATTTTTCAGTCACCGACCATGCCTTAAAAAATCCATGTATATATGTTATAAAAAGACTTTTATCTGAAAATCTTCAAATTATAATCAATATACACAATATGCTTTATGTTGCAATTTTTTTTTTAAATATTTGATTACTTTCTGTGCACTGATTCTAAATTAAACTCATGCAATCATTTAAAATTAAAGATGTCCAATAAAATAAGAGTTGATTTTTAGGTCACCTGAGTAAACTCAGGTGACCTATTGCTATCTATTGTCGTCCGTCGTCGTGCGTCGTCCGTTGTGCGCTGTGCGCCGTGCGTTAACATTTGAACATTTTCAGCTTCTTCTCTGCAACCACTCAATCAATTTCTACCAAATTTGCCACAAAGCAACTATGGATGAATGGAACAAAAATTGTGAATTTCATGGTCCCCGCCCCCCTGGGGCCTGAGGGGTGGGGCAAAAACCTGTTAAATTATTGAAATCTTTAAAAATCTTCTTCTTTCCTCCTGGACATCAAGCAGTCAAACTGTTTGCATGATTGTAATCAGCATTGAGTCCTCTACCAAAATTGTGAAATTCATGGCCTCAGGATCAGGGGTTTTAGTGCTAGGGCGGGGCTAAATTGATTTCATAGTGAAAATGCATATATTCTTTGAGAATCTTCTTCTCTGCTCATGGGCATTAAATAAACTAACCAAGTACATAGTTATGTTGAATAAGGTGGCCTCTACCAAAATTGTGAAATTCATGACCCCAGGGTCAGGGGTTCTAGTGCTAAGGCGGGGCTAAATTGATTACATAGTGAAAATGCATATATTCTTTGAGAATCTTCTTCTCTGCTCATGGGCATTAAATAAACAAGCCAAGTACATAGTTATGTTGAATAAGGTGGCTTCTACCAAAATTGTGAAATTCATGACCCCAGGGTCAGGGGTTCTAGTGCTAGGGCGGGGCTAAATTGATTACATAGTGAAAATGCATATATTCTTTGAGAATCTTCTTCTCTGCTCATGGGCATTAAATAAACTAACCAAGTAAATAGTTATGTTGAATAAGGTGGCCTCTACCAAAATTGTGAATTTCAGGGCCCCTGAATGGGGGTTCTTGTTTTAGGGTGGGGCTCTAATGATTATATAGTGAAATGCATGAATTCTTTGAACATCTTATCCTTTGCTCCTGGTTAATATGCTAATGATCTAATTACATATCTAAGGCCAGGATTTATTTTATTTTCACTTTTACAAACCCTCCGCTCAAGGTTTTGAATTTTCAGAAAAAAAATATTTTTTTTTTCTGATTTCAAATTTGAGTCGGGATCGAGATTTCAAATTTACGAACTCGCACTTCCGGTTTAAGATGAAATGGCGGGTAATAGGTAAATAAAGCTAGATCTGCGAAGATAGCTTGGTTTAGTGTAAAATTCATCGATAAGAGTGCCATTCAAAACGTTTCACTCGTTCAAAGGACAAATAAAATGCTGACGACTTTGTTGCACAATGACATGCTGGTG
The DNA here is from genome assembly GCF_032062105.1 of Saccostrea cuccullata. Lineage (NCBI taxonomy): Eukaryota > Metazoa > Mollusca > Bivalvia > Ostreida > Ostreidae > Saccostrea > Saccostrea cuccullata. The sequence goes on along the minus strand of NW_026929140.1, from coordinate 200,909 downwards.
AGATAATTATGTATTCGTTTCAAAAGTATCTGTCTGTAAATTATTTTCCTCCCATAGGTTTTAAATTGCCCGTGGTAGCTATTGCATATTGCCAGCGACATTGTTTAGGTCTCTGTTATAGCTTACAGTCTAAGCATCATTCTTCAGAAAAGGTTTGCTCATGCATCAGATGAATGAATAAAACTATGGGAGAAGTTAAGTCTATTTAAGGAAGAAATAAACAATAACCTGAAGAAATAAAAAAAAAATCAACTATTAAAAAAGCATATAATAATAAGGAATGTTCTACTTTCCTATTTGTAAGCATTATGTGTTCAGTGGTAAGGATAGCATAAAAAAGAATGTACGAATGTTAAGGACCCTCTCTACACCAGTATAAAATGTTTTTTGGATATTGAGAAAAATATATTCTATAAAGGTGTTAGTGTTGAGCTTAATTATATGATTTTCAACATATGGTGCGTGGCATTTACCCCCAGGAAAAATAATCAAACACAGCACAGTATCAGTGAATAAAAATCACTGTTGTTTACTTCCATTTGGGAAAATACATGCAAATAACATGTTCAATTAATTTATCTTGGCCTTTTAAAATGTTAAGAATGCCTGAATTGATTTAGAATTGTGTAATAAACTGTGAATTTCTAATTTTAAGAATTTAGATATAAGGGCAGATCACTCTAACTGCCAAAAAATACCATAGAATTAGAACTCTTTAGTGTGCAGTGTAGAGAGGGTTCTTAATAATTGATTTATCAAATTTTTTTTTTTTATTTCCTTCTCCCTCAGGACTTTTTCATTCTAATGTTCATAACGATTAAAACCTAAAAATAAAAAATGCTGGCCTTATGATGAAGAAAGGGGTCTCTTTAAAAATAGATAATTTCAGGGCCGCTGGGTCAGAAGTTCCAGGGGGTACTTTGACTAAAAATAAATTAATGCTTTGAAATCTGCTCTTTGATAAGCAATGGTGTGAATTTCATGGCTTTTGGATTAAAACGCAAACCAAATACAATCGCTGGAATGTTGTTATATGATACTCAGGTGACCTATAAGGCCCGCCGGCCTCTTGTTTGATATACAATCTATTTATAGATCCTTTTTTAATGCATACAAGGTTTTTAAAAAAATACCTGATTTTCACTGGACAATGCGCATGCAGCGGCAATCATCATCTCCGTTGTACTAATTTCTGTCACAGTTTTTCCACCCTCGCAATTTTAATGTTTCAAAGTTCAAAAACTGCATTTTTTTCATTTAATAAAGTTTTAAATTTACTAATTAATGAAAAAATGAATAGCTAGGTCGCCATATTATTTAAGATGGGAGACATAAATAAACAGACGTACATGTCAACATAATAAAATAGTACATTTTTTTGTAAACAGTATCATAAAAATTATTTAAAAACTGGGTCATATGCATAATTCTGATGCTGAGAGTTCCTTATTACATGCTGCTCATCAGATACCTTGGAATTGTAAATATCAGGGAAACTGTTTTACATTAGAAGTGCAAAACAGAAAAGGCCTGAATGAAGACACTTGATATGTTGTTATTGCCCTTGTCAGCATTTTTTGAACATGGAATAATTGATTAAATGAAGAAAATATGTATTTCTTAAATTCTTAAATTGAACAATATTTATTATTACACCTATTGAGAAGCATTCTTCCAAAAGAAATTGTTATCTTAGGTATGGATTTATATTGATAACAGATTTTACAAAAACATATGACATCATAGGAGGATGGAAATACCTTGAACTGCATCGGAAATGTCAAGCACGTCACTAGTGATTCTTAACCATTTAGGGAAAACAATATATATGACACAACGAAGGGAAAAAATAAGTGATCATAATTTGTAACTTGAACTTTTTACATGTCTCATGAAATCTTGCAAATAAATTCATTATAGCTATATTTAATGTAGTTGACCAGCAAAATATTAAACCTGCCGTCCATCAAATTATATTTAAGCAATAAAATAAGATTCTATGTAGGTTCGCAGCACTTTTCACAAACTATATATAGTGTTTAAAAGAATTATAAATTAAACTAACATTTTTTAATTTGGTTATGCCCTTGCAATATTTGAATTTATAGATGACCTCTAAAATGCAAGTATCAATGCTATAATCATGTGACTCCGACATAACGTGACAAGTCTAAATAAAAAAATCTTCATACCCTAAATATGTAGATTTGAACCACATTACATTATTGGATATCAGTGAAGTCCTAAAAAGAATAGCCCATCCTTATAAAGTATGTATTTTTTTATCTAAAAAAATCGACGATATTTCCATCTGTAACCTTAACTGTACTGCGTAGAGGCTGTCGCAATAAACTGCAGCTAAAATCCACATTTAGTTCCTTGGTCATTCCCTTATATTTGACAAGGGACGATACCTCAAAATTTTATGATTTACAGAAAATATAAATTGGATCTCCTGTCTTATCGAGTTGATAAAAACACACAACAAATTGGAAGAAATCATATCTAACTACTAATTATGGGAAATTCTTTTTATCTTCCGAAATAAATCAAGGTTGTTTCGGACAGAAATAAATCAAGGTTGTTAAAATCCCTGCTTCTGGTACTTGTATATAAGTAGAAAGAACTGTGCAAACAGCATGAACCTGAAAACCTACTGCTTTGGAGAAGTTACCATCTAAAAGTAATACTGGAATATTAATATGCAAAATAAATTTGACGATGGAAAGCTAAATTAACTTTGTTTGTCGGAATATATGGTTGTTCATTTGCTATTTTCGTCAGTAGGTTGTAAATGATGCACATTTGTTTTTTGAGACAAAGTGGGATATGCTAAAAAAAAATACAATTTATTACATTCTTCCGATCACAATATCATGTTTTGTATACCATCAATTTTTACACCGAGATAAACAATTGATAAATACTTTGTTTTTCAAAACGGTATCAATTATGTTTATCCTATTTCTTTTATATGGTTTTGAATTCTTTCTAGTAGATGCACCGGTCTTTTTGCAGCTACTTGTATTGTGTTTATTTTATTGGTCGAAGTTACCCAATACCAGGGGTATCTTCGACCAATTTCTGTTTGCATTTAAATTATAACTTTTTTAAATACTACGTTGTTTAAATCAAATATGCGTAAATTTCTGTTGCAAAATATTCTAAAGTTTTACGTCAGAGATTTTCATAATGCATTGATTTACTTTCTATAGAGATAATGCCACTTTAGAAAATTTCTCGTTTATGATACTCGGGCCTCTTTATTTGGATATCGTAATGTTACAGCTAATAACTAATCTTCATCGATATAAAAATATTTTCAACATTAAACGTACAAAAATTCATCTTATTTCTGCCTGTTCTGCAAGAACGTATGAATTATTAGATTATCGATAAAATATATTGAATGATATTAAAGGTAGTCGTGAAATGTTGAAATTGCACATGTGGTCAGTTCCACAGTCCTAACTTATTTGCTTACTAATTTGTCAGTCTTTAATCATATGAAAAGAAGATTCCTTTACAGCTTTGGCTGAAGTACAGGGCATGATTACCTTGGTTTGGCTCTGGTACCCCCTCTGATATTTTCAAGGGTCCGACTTTTGTCTTCTCTCAGTTAGTAAAATTTGATTTCTTTGCCTGATTACAGTTTGATTTCAAAATATTTTACGTGGTTGATGAAGGCTCCTTTTGTGTAAAAAAGCATTTTTAAATTTGGAAGAAATTTAAAAGCAGGCAAAGTTTATTTCAAAGAATTCAATAAATTTTCTTAATTATCTAGGTTCTACTTTTCATTAAAAATTTTGAGGTTGTTTCTGTGTTAGAAAGATCTTAGATAAGAATTTTACAAAAGCACAGAACAAATTACATTTAAGTTTTATTTCATTCATTTCATTTCATGTTTATATTAAGACAAAATTCGGAAATGACATTCATTTATTAATTCAAACTCAAAAACTCAAAATATTATGCATTTTAAAAAATATTAAAATTTATTTTACACGTATATCTAAGTTTCTAGAGGAGGTAAGTCTTCCGTGTTAACCTTTTTGTAAAGAGTTAATCCTACATTTCCTCTAGTTCTTGCCTCGTTTCTAATAGACCAATTCTCTGTCATTTTCCTGTAAAAAAATAAGAATAATTAGTATTAATATTGTTACAATTAAATATGTATCTGGTCTACAACATTACTCCCAATTGATTTTATGGTACTCTTTAGGCTTAAAAAATATTACATCTGATAATTTTTTTATTACTACATTGATGGCACAGTGGTTACAGCGTCTGCTTTGGAGTCACAAAGTAAGGAGTTGATCTTTACTTCGTGGGTTTGAATCCCACTGTGGGACGTGGAGACCTGTCCTTCGGATGAGACCGTATAAACCGTGTCGCAGTAGGTGCTGGCACGAAAAAGATACATCACTGTACAATGGCTCTAGTTGCCGAGTAAAGGACAATTTTTGCAGCAATCCACCGGTGGTGGAGTCTGCATATGAGTGAAAAATTCTAGAGAGGGACGTTAAACAACAAACAATCAATCAATCATACATGTAGATTGCTTCGGACATTTTAAAGAAATAAAATTTCAATGTAAGCTGAAAAAAACTCACATTTTAACTTTATAAATAACTATTATGACGATGGTTATGACACAGACAGCAACTATTAGCGACACAGTTGCAATAAATATTGGATTAGAAAATAGGGATTCTTGTGAAACATTTCCTTCTGTTGAAGACAGGCAGTCTGAAAAAAGAAATACAGTGTATTCAATTAGAATAAGATAGCAATACATGTATCGCCATATACTGTATTATTAAATTTAATAGTGTTATCCTTTGAATCATATTTTATAACCTTGATTTTGATTTATTTGTTTTTCTTGAAATTTTTTCACATGGATACTGAAAAAACATTCGTTTTGTTTAATGTGATATAAATATGAATAAATTTGGTTTCGACAATGTCGAGTCATAAAGAAACTTTGAAAACACAATTTAAGCGTATTATTATTCGCTTTTTGTGTTCCACATAGCAGTATTGAATGTCTGTTTAACGAGTTATATTGAAAATTTGGTCAAAACATGTAGGCAAAAAGTAATTTTCTTAAGCCACCCCTGCACACCCCCTAACCCGAGACCAATAAATGGGTGCTCGGTCAGTAGACCTAAATTTTTTATTTAAAGTATGTTTCAAAAAATACTTTGACATAACATAATTTGATATATAAAATAATTTGACATTTAATTTGACAAAACATTATTTGAACACAAACCTGTGTCTGTAGAAAATGCATATACATTGTTTGATGAGTTGCAAAACTGGCCGGGAATATCAGGATTTTTTTCAAAATCTTTGAAACAACTTTCTTTTATGTAGCAGTGTCCTAGAAAATAAATATGCTATTTTATTATTATTAATGGAAAATCACTCAAAATAATTTAATTATTATCTTGAATCTGTTTACCATCCTTTATTTTCCAAACACTTTTGTTGCTGGATGAATCGCAAACTTTACAATCTTTTCCCTGTTCTGATCTTCCCTGATTCACGCAAAGTCCATCTATCAAACAGTGACCTGAAAAATAAAACACAGCTTAAAAACAATATTAGTGATATTGTTCTTGGAAAAATAAAGTGTTTTCAATACAGAGAACAATTGCACCAAAAAACTCCTTCATTCATATTACATCAAAAGTTGTGTCCACAAATATAAAAGTTTACATCCTTCATCCCTTAAGAAAATTAAAAGGGACATGGGCACAGTTTCAATTTATTTTTTTAATGTTTATTACTCCAAATAAAAGCAAAATTTGAACAAATTTGAAAATTTGTTAATATACAAAGGAGATATAGAACTTATAATTCTTCATAGTGTAAACAAGGCTCGTGGCTTGCTTATGCTTACATAGAGATAATATCATATCACAAAACAAGAGTCAGTAAGTCAATGGAAACTAGTCTTATGATATAAGAATTAATTTCTTTGTTGACAAATTCTGCAGTTTAGAGCTCTAAATCTTTCTTGTGTCTCGATAAATAAGATTAAAATTTTTGATAATTATTAAAAATACCATAGAATTGTTAGCAGAAAAATGGAAAAAAAATTGAAGATTTTCAGCTAAAATTGTTCCGTGGCCCTTACATTTATTAAATATTTATTAATATTGAGTCAGAAGTAGGTATTACTAGCTCTATATATCGCAGAAAAAAGTAGTTGTATTATTTACCAGGACTTAATGACCATTTTCCTCTGGTAAGTGATGTGTTGCAGTATAAACAGTTTTTGACATTGTTCTTCTGACCATCTGCCACACAAAGATCACCGATATTGCAGTATGCTTAAAATATAAATCAATAGATTTAGTTCTTGGACTTATACTTTTAAATCCGAATACTTCAATGCATTGACATCAAAATAATCTTTAAGAACTGCATCAAATTACATGCTACCCAAAAACGCGCTGATATTGAAAGTCGATATTTGATTCTTATGAATTCTGAAAACAGATAAACTGCATTTTCTATGAAAACTTCCACCGTAACTTTATAATAAATATACCTGAATTTGATGAAAAATCAAACACATCGTTCTGTGTATTGCATATATGACACGGATAAGTTGTATTCACTTCCATGTTTTTATAGCAGGTGTCCTGTATGTAGCAATGCCCTGTAAAAGAATTGCTTCTCTTAATTTTCTGTCCAACCCTGTCTATTTTAACACAAATATGATTTATCTCCAGTACCATCTTTTATTTGCCAGGCACTGTTGTCGGTATGAACGTCACAGACTCTACAATCTTTGTTCTGCTGGGTACTCCCATGTCTTATGCAAACACCATTTATCATGCAAAATTCTGAAAGAAAAGCAGTTCTCTTAAAAATACAGAGCCTCATAGAACTTTTAAATTCAAAAAGCAAATAAAAAATGAGAAAAATTATAAAATGATAAAAAATTTGAGTTTTTTTTAAAGAAAAAGGTAGGTTGAATTATGGATAATTTGTTTATTATTATGCTAAACGCAGCAAGGATAAGGCTGTCCGTAAAATATCAAACTGTTCAAACTGTAGTAACTTCTCTGAACTACCTAGATATGACGTCATAATAGAATATGACGTCAAGTCACTGCATACTTGAGCTGACATGACGGAGAAAGTGTCATAATTTGTAGATGGCATGTAGATTTAATTTAGGACCTTATTGTTTAATTCAAGTGTAAGGATTGTTTTTAAGGTCCGATATGTTATTATGAAGTTGAACATTTGAAATTTAAATGTTCTTGTTTCTTTTGCTTGTCTGATATGCACATAATCAAACAATAGAAAAAACTTATGTGTGAAACACTCCCCTTACACGTCCGTAGACAGAGTTAGAATTGATGAATCGTGTTTATATTGGACTGGCACAAGTGAAAGACAAGGATAAATTGAAGATATTCTGCGTGAATCTACAAGCGAAGTATGTCCTCTAACTGAATTTTTCTGGGGGATTGTGTGTAGTTTATCCATTTTTGTATAAATTGCGATAAGGCGTGGAAAATACCCCCTCTTATGTTGGTAAGTTGGATTTCTCGTAAAATATTTTCTAAACGAGTAAAAATTAAACCTGCCCCCAGCACTTTCTATGTTCCAGAGATCACGATGAATCGATCAATGTAACAAACTTTGCACAATATTTTTGTTTTGCACTTGTGCCAAAGCGATTTTTGTGCAACATTTAGGAATGCCATAAATCTCCGTCACGTGATCAAAACAGTCATGTGACACCACAAAAATACTTTATTATAAAACCTGTTTAAACTATCATCTCAAGTTGACTGCAATTTCAAACAAGGGTTACATATTGAAATTAAAATCTAGCTCTAAATAAAATATATATTTTTAAGGCATTTGAGGCCTTCGGACAGCCTTATCATAGCTGCGAAATGAAAAGTATTCCTTGTCCCTTTTTGAACGAAACATGATTAAAAGCGTACCTTTGTATACAGCTGCAGATACGTATTCATTGATTACTTTACAAAGTATCAAAAACTTATATTCGTGACATATTCGTATAATTACCTTGATTGAATGTCCAGTCTTCCCTACTGATTGATGTGTTACAATATAAACAAGACTTGACTTTGTTTTTCTCCCCCTCAGCCACGCAAAGATCGCCTATATTACAGTATGCTTGAAAAAAGAAATCGACAAAGTTAACCATGTCTTACAGGGATTTGATGTACTGATTTATAATGTGGATAATGATATACTACAATAATATGAAATTTATTATATGCACCTTATCTACGTTGTAAAAATTATTGGTATAAATTACAATGTACAATAGCTTTTGTTGGAATGTCACAAAAATTAATTTTTTTTAAAGGTTTTTGATCATAAATATCTGTTTATATTTGGCGCCTGGTGGATGGGAAGTTAACTCAAAATTATGCAAAAAATATGTTAAACATAAAAAAATTCTTTCATATGATAGCAGGATCCATAGCAGGGCGAACTAATTATTATAAAAAAAAATGACTTTTCCATATTGGAAATAGAACGTTAAGAGTAAATTAGTTGACTTTTCAAAAAATAATATGAATTTGTTTATGCTCAGATCAATTCAAGATATACCGGTCACGGTAGGCTAGTGGTAGAGCGTTCGCTTCTTGATCGGGAGGCCCGGGTTCAATTCTCGATCGCGGCGCCGCGTCATAACTAAGACATAAACCTAGGTAGTGACTGTTCCTTTGCCAAGCGCTCGGCACTAGAAGTGAAAGTCACGGGTCTTTCGGATATGACCTTAAAAACGTAGGTCCCGTGTCACGGTAGGCGCTGGCACGATAAAGAACCCTCACTGCTCAATGGCCCTGAGTGCCGAGTATAGGTCTAAATTTGAAGCCCTTCACCGGCATACGGTGACGTCTCCATATGAGTGAAAAATTCTCAAGAGGGACGTTAAACAATATACAATCAATCAATCAATCAATTCAAGATAAACTGTGTCATTTGCAATATGTAGATTTTAATTAAAGTGTGCTGATTAATTGTCCTTATTCACAAAGTAAACATTAAGTAAATACCTGGGTTCGCTGAAAATTTATAAACATCATAGGATGAATTGCACATCTGACAGGCAAATGTTACATTCACCTCAGAATTCTTGAAACATTTTTCTTGTATATAACAATGGCCTGTAAAAAGATAAATAGATTTTATTTCGTGAACAACACAATAAGCTTTTATAACATTATATATTTTTGGCCTTACCATCTTTTATTTGCCAAACTTTTTTGTTGGTATATGCATCGCAGATTCTGCAATCTTTGTTCGTCTCTGTGCTCATATGTTTTATGCAAGTTCCATTTATCATGCAGTATTCTGCAAATTGAATCAGCTTTATAAAATAACACTTTAAAGAAGTCGAAGCCTCACATAAAATATTGCCATGTTTTCTATTTTATTTTTAATTTTTCAGATTAGCACATGCTGAAGCATGATTGAGAAGGGAATTATAAAAGCATATACCACTGTTTATTTTTACAGTGTTAATTAATTCCAAACATCAGTACATGTAATTGCTTGTTCCTTAGGTTTAATCAGAATCTTTAAGCATATTTACATGTATTACATCCTATTCTGTTTCTGCCTAACAATGTACTAAGCTTTATTAGGTTTCAAACATTTTCGATTGCTAGTTTGTTTTTCATTGGTTTTACCTTGATTGAAAGACCAGGTGTCTAAACTGAGTGACGTGTTACAATACAAACAGGGTTTGGCAAAAAATTTTTGTCCGTCAGCAATGCAGGAACCATCAAAGTTACAGTACCCTTTAACATAAAGATACAGTATTTTTTTGCTATACATCTACTAAAATTTAATTTAAGATGGGTCTTTATTTTCATTAAAAGCGCCTTAATATTTTGCCTTAAAAAATGAAAATAATATTCGCTTCAAAGGAATCAATTATAAAAATATTTTTATTTAGAAAATAAAATTAATCAAACATTTTGTTTGTCCTATTAATCGGTACTTAAAGAGCCAAATATTGGTTTGATTAATGAATGAGTTTGATGATATTTATTTCCAAAACGTATACTTTTGTATCTTTGCACAGTGTAAATAAGCTAACAGTTCTTGTCTTTCCAGAAAAAAAACATATATGTATGGATTTATTTACCTTCGTTTGATGAAAACTCATTAACATCCTGATCTGAGTTGCAAATCTGACAGGGAAATGATACATTCACCTCCATATTCTTAAAACAGTTTTCTCGTATGTAGCAGTAGCCTATTCAAAGAATCATGTTTCATGCTTGTAATATGAATAAAATAACTATAATTAAAAAAAAGGCATGATTTATTTCTTAGCTTTACCATCTTTTATATGCCAGTCAGTTTTGTTTGAATTTACATCGCACATTCTACAATCTTTGTTCGGTTCGGAGCTTCCATGTTTTATGCAGCTCCCATTTATCATGCAATATTCTGTAATGAATAATATGATTCAATAAAATGAATAATTATTATAAAATGGACATTACCAGATGCAAGCTGAGATTTGTCTTCAGTGGCCTTACCTTGATTGAAGGACCATATTTCCTGGCTTAGTGACGTGTTACAATACAAACAAGACTTGCGATGGTTTTTACTTCCATTAGGCACACACAGACCATCAATATTGCAGTATGCTTAAGAATAACAACCAAAAGCACTTATGTTCAATTCTTAATCAAGTTTCCGTTTTTATACACTCTATACTTAATTAAGTTCTTTATTTAAAAACCAGTCATGATTTTGTTACATAGTGATGTCAAATAAAATATTACAGCAGTGTTAGGAAAAATAGAGAAAAAACTTTTTACTCAGAGGTACTTTCCAGCAACATATCTATAAAATACATCTTTACAATCATTTAACAAATAAAGTCTTAACAATCTTATTTTCATTTACATATTCTTTTCAGCAAACGATTACAATGAACGATTAAGATTAATTGACATTCTGCATTAACTAAAATATTTTTCTGGTAATAGGATACAAAATTTTTTTTTTTCAAATTGAAAATTAAGAGAAAATGCATAAAAATATTATGTCACTGTACCCATCATAGAACGTTATTTATAAATTTATGTTTATACCTTCATTTGATGAAAATTCGAAGATTTCGCTTGATGAATTGCATATCTGACAGGGAAATGTGGTATTCACTTCCGAATCTTTAAAACATGTCTCATGTATATAGCAGTGACCTTTAAAGATATGTGCATGTGTAAATATTTTTAGTTTATAATTATAATGTGAACAAAACTTAACGAATGTATTGTTCATAAGCAACATGGAAATGTTTACCATCCTTTATTTGCCAAAAGCTGTTGTTGCTATATGCATCACAAACTCTGCAGTCGTTGTTCTTTTCGCTACTCCCATGTGTAATACAATCTCCATCAATCACACAGAAGTCTATAAAACGTCATATTATAGAATGAAATTTTAAAAAGAAAAAAAGATTATTTTGCAACCCTTTTAAGGCTTATAAAGTACTTCAAGTTTTCTCTAATTTAAATAAAGACCTTATTATTTGAGGAAAAATACTTGTTATTATTGCATATGCTTTTTCACTAGTTTCTGAACCTATTGGAAATGTACATGCTCTCTAAGCTTTATCCAAGAAATAAAATACATATTATTCCGGTTCATACAATCTGATAATAAGGTTTTAAACTGTAAATAGCATCTTACTTATATGGCATATGTACAAGTTTTAAATGCAAGATAAGCCATCTGTTTTGTATAAAATTTGTTTAAAGTATGACAAATTATGAGCTTTAGAGACGTAAGAATAAAATGACAGTGAGATAATAAAAAAACAAATCTTTATTGCTGATAATAATATTAAATCAGACCATCGAATTGGTGTGAAAAAAAGATCAGTCAGAAGTATTTTTCAACCATCTGTTTTTTTTTCTTTGGTTTATCTCCAGCAATATTTCACTCATATTTGATAGTCGATGATATTGGAGTGAAAGGCTTCATATAGTATGAATGTCAATGAATAGAGCTTAAATGAAGTAAACTGATTTTTATTCAATGTTTCCTGGGAAATTTAAGTACTTGATTCTCTATGTTTTTAAAGTGTTTACAAAAAAATGTACCTTGACGCAATGACCAGCTCTCCCTGTTGCTTGTCGTGTTGCAAAAAAAACAGGACTTCGTCTCATTTCCCTGATCATTGGCTACACAGATATCATCGATATAACAGAATGCTAAAGAATTAAGTAAAAGAGAAAATAAATTATTCCATTACTGAGATCAAGATATTATCAGACTCTTTGGTAACTTATCTTTTATTTACTATAACATAACACTTCCTAAAGCTTTTACTATAGTATAAATGCTGTATTTGATTCCCTCTTTACATAAAACATAACAGAGAAATTGAGAAGAAAAAAATGTTCAACTTGTAATTAGTGCCTGGTTCATATCTTTTTATGAATAAACGTGGTGAGTTTCCATTTACACAAAAATTGCTTATGACATGTGAGTGTGTTTTTGTACCAAGGTCATTATTGCAAGTTTTAGATCATAGTATAAATAGTTAATAATGTGTGTCTGGTATATATCTTTAGTTTTTTTTTTTTTTTTTTAAATTTGGATTTATCTTCGTTTCATTCATAAAAAATATAATGGACAATTACATTTGCATAAAATTTGTTAACATTTTTCTTTTCTCTTAGGTCCATAAAATATTCATAAATTGGCACTTTTTCTGAACAACCCAGCGGGGGTATTTTGTCACTTTTGGACAATTCTAGTTAATACAGTAGTCTCCAAATTAAGTTGGTAATGCGGGGTTAAAACTTTATATCTATATCTGTAACTTGGGGTCCAATTCATACAGTGTGTGTTTTTGAGTAAAGTTATTTATATATTTCCAGACATATCTGAAATAATTCAGAGTTTCAGTGTTTGTAAAAGAGGATCCATCAAAAATGAAATAAGTACCATCTGCCAGTTGAGAAATCTTTTTTCAATATTTCCAATGGTAATACCTTTAATTTTTTTCACCTTAATTTATATAGTTTAATCTTTGCACGTATAAATAAATATATCTACGGAGACCAAGAATCTCCATGTCTGCATCCCTCTTGAATATCAATTACTTCAGAAAAATTACAGCCTTGATTAACCGTTGCTTAAATATAGGTGTAGAAAAAAGTGACCCATTTTCTAATAGAATTAAAAGGGCCAAAATTTAAAAAAGGGGGGGTGTTTCTTAAATAAAGTTCCTGGAAAGAGAACCAAATGTGTTCTTAAAATCATCACTATAAAAGTCCTGGATTTTTTTTTCTTCTGTAAAGTACATTATATCAGATTAATCAATCTTATCTTTTAGTTTAACTAGGGTATTTGTATGCGGAAAAGTAGATCCGTTAAACCGATCTGCGTCATTCAAATTTAAAATAAGGTAAGAAATAGTTTCTTTTATAGTAGATAATGGGAAAATTTTGCCTTCTTACTTCAAATGAATCCTTCAAAAAATAGTCCATAAGAAGTCTCTTTTTCACAAAATGGTTGACAATTCCACATTGACAGAAAAAAAGTCCACAAGTCGACAGTTGACACCTCTTATTAGTTTATCAGCAGTTAATTAAACGTCCTGTCTACCCGTCGACCTGCAGCCTCTCATACTGTCGACCAGACAACCTGTTAATATTCACAAAGGTCGACAGGTCCACCGTTGACACATCTCATTAGTTTATCAACAGTTAATCAATCGAACTGTAAACCCATCAACCTGTCTACCCGTCTACTCATCGACCTGTTAACCACTCGACCTGTCAACCTGTCAAGCTGTCAACCTGTCTACCCTTCGACCTGCCTATCAATCGACCTGTCAGCCTGTCAACATGTCAACCCGTCTACCCGTCTTCCCGTCATGTCATATTTATAACTTGGTAACTGTTATATACTACAGTTAAGGTAATTCCACCCTCCTATGATGTCATAGGTTTCTACAAAAACTGTAATTAGTTTAAATTCATACCTAATAGAACGATATCTCTTGGAAGAATGCTTTAAGAATAGGTGTAGTGATAAATATTGTTAAGTTAAAGAATTTAAAAAATGCATATTTTCTATATTAAATCAATTATTCAAACCGGTCACGGTAGCCTAGTGGTAGAGTGTTCGCTTCGTGATCGGGAGGCCCGGGTTCGATTCTCGATCGCGGAGCCGCGTCACACCTAAGACGTAAACATAGGTAGTGACTGTTCCTTCGCCAAGCGCTCGGCACTAGAAGTTAAAGTCACGGGTCTTTCGGATATGACCTAAAAAATGTAGGTCCCGTGTCACGGTAGGCGTTGGCACGATAAAGAACACTCACTGCTCAATGGCCCTGAGTGCCGAGTACATGTACAGGTCTAAATTTGAAGCCCTTCACCGGCATCGGTGACGTCTCCATATGAGTGAAAAATTCTCAAAAGGGACGTTAAACAATATACAATCAATCAATCAATCAATTATTCAATCTTTAAAACATGTTGACAAGGGCGATAACTCCTTCTAAGGTCTCTTCATTCAGGCATTTGCTTAATTGTAATATAGTTTCCCTGATATTCACAATTCAAAAGTATCTAATAAGTAGAAAGTGTTTCGGAACATTCAGCATTAGAATTATGTATTTTAACCAGTTTTTACATATTTTTCATAATACTGTTTACAAAAAATGCGCAATTTTTTATGTTGACATACACCTTGTTTAATTATGTTTAGCTTCTTAAATAATATGGTGACCTATACATTTTTTGCAATAATTGGAAAGTTTAAAGTATATTAAATGAAAATAAACGCAGTTTTTGTACTTTGAACCTATAAAATTGTGATGGTGGAAACACATTAAAAATAAAATAATTAAATACAATGGGTTACATTATTTAGAAAATGCAATGAGAGGTGAGGTATGATATTATTATGTCAACGTGTGTATTTTGATTGACTATTTAGAAAAAAAAACATGTTTAATCATAATCAAACTGATACATGTATTCCAAATTGGAATTTTTGGGGTATTATTTACTTGATCAATTTTTTCTATCTATCCTTATCGTCAGGTAAATATAGATATTGCATTATTGATACTTTTTCAGTATTTTTTTTTTTCGTATTTTAAATTCAGTTACATGGATGATCTAAAAATAATTTTCTAGCAAAATCTCGTGTTTACCCAGATTTGGAGACAAGGAGTACATGTTGGCTGATGTATTACACATAAAACATGGGTTTATTTTGTCTGACACTCCATTCTGCATACAGGAATCATTGATAAAGCAAAAACCTACAACAAATACAAAGTGGTAAATTTCCCCATCAAAAGGCACACATATGATGTGTTTTACATTTAGATACCCTGAACGTTCAAAAGAGAATAATCAAAATAAATAATATCAAAAGAAAAATCAATGCATTAATTTAGCTCATTTTTGTAAACTTTCTAACATTAATGGTTTGGAATATTTTTTCTTCATTTAAAGTTTGAATTTGCATGATTAGAAATCGTAAGCATTACATTATGATTTTAGATAAGGTAACAACAAATTTTTAAGGAGATTGAATATGTATTGAAAACAATACTTATGAAGCACACCGTGCTTTAAAAAAAATCAAAAAAAAAAATCTCCGAAAGCAATTAAATCCGCATATATTATAAATACATGTACTTAAAATACATAAATCATTACAATGGTTTAGAATATAAACAAGAGATTTAGAAGAAAACAATATTTGATAAAGTATTTTGTAATCAACAACTTTTAAAAGAAATGTATAACAGATATTTTGAGGCAATAAAACAGCCAGCGAGTAGGTACAAAGAATGTAAATTGCATTTTCAAATACCGGTATTTAATTTTTGAATTTTGCATATACGTTTTAAAATTTTTATTTCTACAATTGACTTAATGTGTGTATTTGAGATTTCTGTAGAAAAAAATTACCTTGATCCAATGACCAGATTCTTCGGTTGATTGTTGTGTTGCAATATAAACAAGATTTATTGTCGTTCTTGAAAGCATGACCAACACAAAGTCCATCAATATCACAGTAACCTAGTGAAGAAAAGTAAAAAAAAAAGATTTTTATCAGATGAATTATAACCAATCATTAACTAATTTATTTATAAATATATACAAGGGCATGATGTTTTTCCATTGATTTTCCTCGAATTTTGAAAAGTGATTCTTAGGCATATAGACAAAAGATCATACTTAATAAATAATACTTTAATCATACTTTTAAAAAATCATTCATGATTATTTTTATTAATTCCTCTCAATTTATTTATAACATTTTGCAAGGGGCGATCACATGTTAATCAAAACATTGGGACTTTTAATTATTACCGGCCGCCAGGAGGCGGTCGGTTATATGATATGAAAGTTTGAAGTCGCTGTGCGTTTCTGCGGGGTTCAAACAATTTTAATAAAAAATATTTAACATTAATATAATAGTATATTAAAAAGAGCGTCTAAATGTTTAACAAGAACGCATAATAAACATAAAATTAAAATTCTTTATGGGGTATGGGAATGGGGTAAATATTTCATCCAATCCTGATTGAGAAACGTTGACATGTTTGAGGTGCGGAGAAGGACGCGTGTTGGGCATAGTCTAAAGCAAAGACCGCGTTATGTATATTACACAATTTTACTTTCTCTATTTAAAAAAGATTTGAAGTAAGTATTTATTTTTAAATCGGACATGTACACATGTACATATATAAACATTTTCAAAAATATGGTTAAATGTTAAAACATCAAAAGACCTAGCAGGCTACAGAATATTACAAGATTTGGCCGTAGCAGACGAGGATAATCACGTTTTACAATGTGCCAAGAATTTTTCCCGCTACACTCGAAGAAACTGAAAGAGAAGAAATGTAGTGGCGGATCTAAAGGGGGTTTAGTTTTTTCCTCTAAGAGAGAGCAAGGAGCACCACATATTTGACGCGTTTTTATTAAATTATCAAATTGTAGCTTACATTAAAATTTAGTTTTAAACCTTTAATGATATTACCTAAACTTATACAGGCCCACGGTTTGTAGACGTAGAGGACCAGGGGTACTTTGCTTATACATGTAATACTGAACATACATTTTATAATTAAGAAAATCATGCAATGTCGCACAAGTGTTTAATGTCACGAGGATATAATTATATTAACAGATAAATATTAAGATATTTTAAAAACAGATCACCCTTTCAGTCTTTAGTTGCTTCATTATGTTCATAATAGGAACAAGTAATTGGTTTGCGGCCGATTTTTGACGCTTGCGTCAATATATGTTTCTTGTGATAATTATTGAAAAGGAAAGGAATTATTATACCTGGATTTGGAGTTAACGAGTCTCTGCTCGTGGAAATGTTGCACATCAGACAGGGATTTTTTTCCTCCCATTTCCCATCTTGTATGCAAGAATCATTGACAAAACAATATCCTGAAATTGAAAAAATGATCTATTTTCTTACTTGTTTCTTTAATAAGTGTTTTGATAATCAGGTTATGTTCCCTTGCCCTCTCCGGTCTCAGGATAAAAATTGAAAGATTTTAAATACAAGAGGCCTATGGGTCACATCGCTTACCTGAATAGCTTGGAATATGCTGTTCTTTACTAGAGCCCCTCCTTTGTAATCAATTTTGTGACCACACGCTACCCCAAGGATCATAATTTAAACAATTTAATATCTACACGACAGAGCGGTGCTTTTGCATAATTTTCAGCTTTTCTGGTTCAGTTGTTTCCGAGAAAAAGAATTTTAAAGATTATTTGCTATATATTTCAATGTACAATGTGGGTTCCAAATTGTGGCAACGTCCTATATACCCCCGCGGTCATGATTTTGACAAATTAGAATCTACACTACCCCAAGATGCTCCACATAAGTTTCAGTTTTTCTAACCCAGAGGTTTTTGAGAAGATTGTTTTAAAATTTCATTTCAACATTGATGTAATACAGTACTTGGATTCCAAATTGTGGCCAAACCCTACCCTGGGGGCTCATGATTTGTACAATTTAGAATCTACACTTCCCAAGGATGCTTCCACATAAGTTTCAGCTTTTTTGGCCCAGTGAATCTTGAGAAAAAGATTGGATTCTTTTTTCTATGTAAATCTTGGATCCCCTATTGCGGCCCCGCCCTACCCCTACATGATTTGTGTAATTTAGAATCTACATTACCTAAGAATGCTTCTAGAAGTTTCAGCTTTTCTGGCCCAGCCGTTCTTTTAAGAAGATTTTTGAATGACCCCACTCTATTTTTGTCTTTTCTTGAATATCTCCCATTGTAAAAGGCCTTGGTCCTTCATTTTAACAATTTAATTTTTTTTTATCAAAGAACGCTTTGTGCCAGGTTTGGTTAAAATTGGCTCAGTGGTTCTTGAAAAGAAGTCAAAAATATGAAAAGTTTACAGACGGACGGACAGCTAGACATACAGAAATCTACACGGACAGACGGACTGACAAATGACGGACAAAATGTGATCAGAAAGCTCATTTGAACCTTCGCCTCATTTGGATTAGAAATACATATTATGTGAATTATATGTATTTATTGGATCAGAAAACTTTAGTACGAATAAAAAAAATAAAAGTGATTGCTTTCCAGAAACAAAAATGATTAGAGCTTTTTTTCGTCAGTCTATCGGGAGAGGGCAAACTATTCACGTTTTAAATATGGACCTAAAGAGTTTTTTTTTTGTATTTTGCTGAGATTATGGTATAGGCATGAATGTGCACATCTTTTTACCTTGGTCCAGTGACCAACTTTCTCTGTTGATTGACACGTTGCAATATAAACAAGATTTATCGTCGTTCTTTGACGCATGCGCCACGCAAAGTCCATCAATATCACAGTACACTTGAAAAGAGAAAGTATAACAACTGAACATTCTTTAAAAGTAACTGTATATCAATTTCTTAGTGGAAGGATTCTGCTTTAAATATTTTGAAGCTAAAGCAAAGACAAAACATAAATAAAGATCAAAGAATCTTAATTTGATTGTATTCGAATTTATAAAAAAGTAGGTGGTTCAAGTGCATGTTTCCAATGACAAGAGAAACAAAACACTTACATATTTAAACACTCACGTGAGTAACCATAGCCTGCAGTTGTTTAATATCAAAATTTACACTTTCTTTTTTATGTAAAACTTTTATCACATATTATAACTCTTACCCCTGTGATCATAATAGGAACAAACGTGATTAAACACACTATGAAGATACTTAAATATAAACATTACTATTAGTAAACTTATGTATTACTTTGATCAACAGTTTAGTTATACTCTTACCCCGAAGGTAATGATCTGTATTTATGCACATGTACACTAGTTTTAAACATTTTTATTGAATGAATAAAAAACATATTAAATTATCATTTCATAAATTTGATGTATTTTTTATTGATATGTTATCTTGTAAAAAACAAACAGAGGTTAATAAATCAAAACAAGATTTGGAATTATGATTGAGAAATGTATTTTACCAGGATTTGGAATCAGAGAGTCAGTGCTGATAGAGATGCTGCAAATCAAGCAGGGGTTATTTTCTTCCGACTTCCCGTCCTGTATACAGGAATCATTAACAAAACAATACCCTAAAATTAATAAAATGTATTGCTTTCATTACCGTTGTCATTATAATGCAATGTCATTTTTAAAGAAATCAAATACTTTTTTTTTGTTTTCTGATACCAAGATCAATGCAAAATGAAATGAAAACTAGTACATTTCAAAGCTGATTGTAATAATCTTCTTGCAATGAAGTCTTCTGTACAAGATAGACTTCAATTTTTTAAAATTAAAATTACACATATTACCAATACTCAGAGTCCAGTTATTCCTGTACTGATTGGGATCACATATTAAACATCCGTTTATTTGATGATTCTCTCCCGCTTTATAGCATTGGTCATTAATTAAACAATGACCTAGATGAAAACAATTAATCTAAATTTAACAGTGAATACAATGCATAAGAAAAATAAGAAAAAATATGTTTATAAAAAAGCAGCATTAGAAATGTATTGCTTTCCATAAATACTGATTTTATAATAAGATATAATTGTGCAAAAGTTAAAATCTACCTTCATTGAATGTCCATTCCGTCCTGTTCCGTGTGTAGTTACATTTATAACAATCATTGTTTCTTTGAGTTTGGTTGTCAAAGTAGCAAATGTCATCAATGTAACAATATCCTTTAAAAAATCTTAATCATAAGTAAGGACCAAAAAAAAGCAATAAAGGGTGTCATATTAAAAAGGGACGTTTCTTACTTGATTTTATTTACTGTTACATCAGAAAGGATAATAATAGCGTAACTAAACTACTCTCGTATATGGTAAAGCAGTGTATTACACAGAAATACCTGGGTTATTTGACCAGTTCCACTTGTCCACAGAGGAGAGACATGCACTACACGGATTTGTCCCCCTTATTTCTCCGTTTCTATAACACTCACCATTTATTAAACAGTGATCTGAAATATGTGAATGTACCTGATTTTCTTATTAGTTTTGTAGAATCTTAAGAAATTATTTTCATCAGGTTTTAATGGCTGTTATCATCCAGAGTAATGTATACATATATATAATTATGAAGAAATAATGCTGATGTCAAATATCTTTAAGTCTATGAAATCATATGAGTTCTGTAAAATTTGAAATTCACCCAAATCACAGTCTTTGAATCAAACAAAAACCAAGAGAACTGTTCAAACTGATATCAGTGGAATGGATTTGAATGAAAGAAATCTTTTTATGTTGTATATAACAATTCATCTAGTTAACGTTCTGAACAATATCTCCACCCAAACGTTTGATAGCAAATCATGATAACTATATTCCTTTACTAACTCATTTCTGATCAAAATTAGTTGTTCAAACTACTAGTTTTTCCATTTTCCCTTTTTATTAACTATACATGTATTTTAAGATTGGTAGATGAGTAATTTTACGACAATTGTAACCTTAGTTATCTTTTCATCAATTTCTTCTGACAAGTCACTTTTTTCTAATAAATTCAATCATTTATTCATCAGCTTTTTTGCTATCAAAATCGTTCTATTAGAGAATAGTTACATGGTAACGTTGTACCCGCGAAGCCGGGCTCTCGTACACGACCATAACTTTTATCATTATAAGTAAAATTTGTATTTTTTAACATTTTTTTTTACTTTCTTATTTACCCGGATTGAATGACCAGCTATATTTGTCCTGAGTGATATTACACAAATCGCATTGGTTGTCACGATTTGTACCTCCATCTATATAACATCTTCCATCGATGAAACAGTAGCCACTCTAAAATTTTGAAATATTAATGGGTTTCTGAATACAAAACTGATAACCGGAAAATATAAAAGCATGAGTGTATCTGATAAATGCAGTTCGTTTGTGCAAAAATGAATCGAATTTGGAAGAAAAAAACCAAGAAATTCATACCTTTAACGTAAAACTGATGTTTCCACTGACATTTTTCATTTCCTGACAGTCTGATTGATATGTATACACATTAAAATTATCTGTAAATTCGATCCCATCGTTTGAAACATTGAATGTAAATTCTGTCAACCAGTGGGATTCAATGCTGTATGACAAAAGACAATATCCTTCAAATAGTGTTCTCGGCTCCAAACTGCTTCTAAAGAATTCTTGGGAATATGTTCCATCTTGCTGAAACTGAAATGCATTAAAAAGTAAAATAAGCTGAAACTTATAAAACAAATGTCATAATACGATAATACTAATTTAATTTAATTTTTATAGATAGATTGATTGATTGATTACTAAATTGAATTATTGAGTGTATATTGTTTAACGTCCCTCTCGAAATATTTTCAGTTATATGGGGACGTCACTGTATGCCAGTTAAGGGCTTCAAATTCGACCTTTACTCGGCATTCAGCAGTGAGGGATCTTTATCATCCCAACGCCTGAAGCTGACACGGGGCCTCGATTTTTAAGGTATCATCCGAAAGACCCGCAACTTTCACTTCAAAGTGCCGAGCGCATGGCGAAAGAAAGCTGATACCCATTTTTATCGCCTTGGGTCACACCCCCTACTAATGTTATTGTGACACTTGGTTTAGGTTTACATATTCAAAGGTTATAGG
The DNA here is from genome assembly GCF_032062105.1 of Saccostrea cuccullata. Taxonomy (NCBI): domain Eukaryota; kingdom Metazoa; phylum Mollusca; class Bivalvia; order Ostreida; family Ostreidae; genus Saccostrea; species Saccostrea cuccullata. The sequence continues at coordinate 178,748 of NW_026929140.1, read as the reverse complement.
GTAGATCCAGTTTTATAAATAAAATTGGCAGTAAACAGGAAATTGCTATAGTCTATTTCTTCTGAAAACATGTCCTGTGAGAAATGTGTTTCCGCACCTTTCTTAAAGACTTTCGTGATTTTCAACAAAAAATTGTGGCTTAAGAAGGGGGGGGGGGGTTAAATACCAATTAATACATTTTATAGTTAACTGCAAAAATTACAGCTTACAAGATACCGATACGCTGGTAGAAAAATTTGTAATATCATCAACACTGACAAACCTTTGTTTGCCTTATATGGCTATTGCTAATAATGCGCACAGAGGATCTTACCACGAGCAACTGACCAATTGTTGATTGAATACGTTTACGCCAAATACATGTTTACATGTTACTTCTGGTTCAGGTCAATCTATGATCATGTCAATTGAGTGCAAAAAAAAAAAAATATAATTATGCACAAAATGAAAACTAAGAAAAATATCAAGGGCGTTTTTAATTTGTTGTTAACTAGAGAAAAATATGTTTAATAAAATTTATACGTATATATATACACGTAGTTAGTGTGAAGTAAAGAACATCAGCACTTCAAGGGTAAGGAAAATGAGTAGCTTATCGTATCCATTAGAATGGACAAAACATTTTTACTTAACTATACTCGTAATCACGTGTGTTGGATAGGGAATCCACCTGGCATTTGTATTCACCGATAGTACAATAAAGGAATTCATCAAGAGTAAAATTCCTGTCAGTAGTATTCGTATAGTAACCAATAATGCAATTCTCATTCATTTGATTTGTCAGTTAAATTGGTGCCTCATTTGCTAATCTGACGCCAAAAAATATAGTCCCGGTTCCTATGCAAAATATTTGTCCAAAAAGAAATTTTAATTCATGACAGCAGAAAATTCTATTTAAGAGAATACTAATAAATAATTTTGACTTGATGATATTATAGGGTGGTGAAAACTAAAACGCAACATTGTTTTCTATTTACCATGTCTCCACGTGCTAGTCACTTCCTAGCCACATTCCCGAGCATATTTTACCCTATCTAACTCTCGCCAGAGCTACTGTCAGAGCTACTCTGAAATCATCGGGTTTTATAATTTGCAGAAAACCGAAATATAAAAGGTTCGGAATACATTAGTAGGGGTGGGTCAGTCGCGGCCGAGATTCGAACTCACGACCATCCGATCACAGAGCAAGCGCTCTATCGACTGAGCTACCGTGAACGGTTTTATAAACAGAGAATTTAGGTATAACCATTTCGAAAAGGTATACAGTGTAAATGATTGCTACGAAGATTTTAAAAAGCAGTTATGTATAGTTAAATTTTAATTAAAACTTTACCGTTCTTCTTGTCATATAGCAATCAGTATCCATTTGTTCTAAAAACAGCTCTCCATACATAGTTATTTCATCGCATTCTTCATAAGACTTGTCACAGAAACCAAAGTCTGAAATATGTCTTATATTTGGAGGCCCAAGTATATCAAAAGAACAGTCACTTCCCGCAAAGTTTTTGTTGCAAGTACATTGTCCTGAAAGATATTGATTGCATGGTAAAAATAAAAATATAAATATGTGTATAAAATTAATGTAAACTGGTTTTTATTTTATTGATATAGATGCTTTTACACTCACACGTTCAATAGTCAAAAGATGTAGTAAGTTGCATTCTTTATAACTATTCATTATTAGATATACTGGAATATTATACACTTATCCATTTTTTGTGTTGGATAGCTCTTTTATCAAACCTGCGACAATGAACTATTCCCCGAAGCCTGACAGAGGGGAATTGTCCCTGTCAAGGGTTTGATGAAAGAGATATCCCACTCACAGACAGTGGATATTAACGTAGAACCTACGTCGTATGACATCATAACTAGTGAATTTGTTTGGCCTGTGCTAGATCCATTATGACGTCATAATTAATTCAATGTCACTTTTTCCCGAACTTTACAGCCTCAGTAGAAATGGTATTAAAAAAACACTGTATTTTATAATTTACAGAATTCAATTTAAAATCATGCCAAAATAATCTTAATTCGATCTATATATTTTTTTGCTTATAATGCCTAATGGCAATATATTTCTTGAATTAAAGAAACCTGTAGTGACCTTTCATTAAATAGATCTTGACCTTAAATAAGTTGACAAATCATGATATCTTGTGTAATGAAATTACAATGTATACAACTTACTGTAATAATGTAAATGGTATGTAACTATCTGACGGAATGCAAAGGTCCTTGCCTATAAAATCTTCATTTGCCAATTAAATAGTGTAATATTTTGAATTAATGTGTCTACGTCAAAGATGTACGTGTTGCAGATCGAGCGTACATTTTGTGATATCTATCATGAAATGATGTGAATTCCTTTTCATAATAATTTGTTACTTATTCATATTCTTTGAGTTTGATTACAATTTTTCTATCAAATATGATCTTTTAAATTAAAAGTATAATTTTTTATATACATTTTTAATCTGAAAGTAACCCCAGACAGTTAATTAATAATAAAATTCGTGTAAGTACAAGAAGGTCAAGAATATAAGCATCGCTAAATAACCTATCTCTCATTAATATGAGGGGAAAGGTATATATTTTAATCACTTTTTGTAATCATTTTGGTATGTTTTTATCATATTAAAGATTGAAAACATTGTGACATTGACTTCTCAAAAATATTTACAAATGAAGGGTGGAAAATTGACTGAAAATGAATAGAGTTCATTTGCCTATAGTTTTTAAAATGTAGACTTATCTTTTATGTCAATTGAATAAAAAAGAATTCATTCTCGGGAAATATTGCCTAATACTTTTCAATTAATAAAACAATAAAAACAAAGATGTTTATAGAAGTAATTTTTTGATTTTTTGTCTTCTTTGCATGACAAGTACCCCTAAAATGACTGAAATTGTGAAGTCGCAGTATGTAATTATCACTTCATGTTTCACAGGCTGCACTTCATTTAATAACAAAGAAACATGTCATATGCTTTTGACATTGATATGCAAGGGCTTATTTATCTTTATGAGAAGTTTGAAAATCTTGTGACAAAGTCTTAGACATAGGTTCTACCTTAAATGTTTTATTATACTGATATATAATATAATATTTTTGAGGTTTGAATTTTTTAGAGTAAGATAATACTACAAGAATAATCTGACATCCTGATGACGTTACAATGCTACTGAAGTCATTATGACATCATCAGTCAAAAGATTTATCGCTGGAAATCAAAATCGGTGGCAAATATTGCATGAAAATTTTCCGAGGTTGGATAGCAAAAACTATACCCCGGGATATAGCTTTGCTATACGTGGACTATCAAAGGTAACTATTTTACCTTTTGAAATTTCTATAGGAAACATTTTCACAGAATTATAATAAATGTAATTATCAATAAAAGAACATTATGTTTACTTTTTAGATGTCTGAAAGACATTAACAAGTGTATGATATTGAATATACATGTATAAACGATAAAAAAAAATACAAAACTTTGGTAAACATAACAACAAACTAATTGTAATGAATTAAATGTAAAAAAAATGTTGTTATAGCTCTATCGACTATAATTTTGTCAAATTTTGATCCAAGGATCTAGACTTCTCTGTCGTATTGATACGAATTAGATAATAACAAATCCATATTTTAGCAACATTAACAGATGATTTTCTTATTATCTATAAATAAAATGGAGAACTTTTTTTCTGCTGATATTTATACATTTCACGGACTACAAAGGTATTTTTAAGGAACGGATATTTATATGGAATTAAAGTAATTGTTGACAGAATTTCATGGAACCACTAATATCAACTGGTTATTTTCTCACAAATAACTTAGGGAAAAAAGGTGAAATGAATATATTTTTGCCCTATACTTCGCATCACCTTCATTACATTTCCCATTTCCACTACAGTTATTGGGACAAAGTGATTCGATGAAATGTGTCACTGATGGTTGTTCATTTTGAAAGGTTGAATTCAGAAGAACAAGACTAGAACATTGCTGTAGAGCTGATTCAATGTGTATCCTTGAAATATTTCTGTCACCGGTTACCTAAAATACAAGAAATATAAATTAATATGATTTATCTTGTGGCTGTCAAAAATATTTTCTGGCTGTCGTCAAATCTATTTCTATTAACTAGCTGCAATTCACTTATCTATGGCCATTGAGAAATCTATCGGGCGATATTGATTATTATTATCCTTCAGAATTATACAGTCAATCTGATTGGTTTCGTGCATGTCACTTGAGGTGTGATAATTCAGGATGTCTCCCTTACGCGCTGGGTGACATCTGTTGAAACCCATTAGATTACAATAGAAAAGCTCAAGCGCACATTTATAACTGTGATGTTACCCTTTGAATGAAATTGGAGTGGTTTAAGCGAGGTAACTCTTTAATTATCAAAAATATATAATTTAAGAAATATGCGGCATCGGTAAACAATAAATTCTAACGATAATGTCAAAGTTATCTGTTGACATATTTTGACAGTTTGGCATCAGAGCAGAGAAGTGGATCATGGGCGGGTTGATAACTATTTTCTACTCTATTTACTTAATAATTTAGATTTTTCAGAATAAAAAAAAACTATGATGGACTGTTAAGACGGGAGACATCACCAATTATCACCCTTGGGTGACAACCCAACCCAAACCTGATAATTAGTGATGTCTCCCTTCTAAACACTATTTAGTCATCTTTCTTTTATGATTATGAAATAGGTCAGGCGAGCGCGTAGGATGACAAATATGTGGTCTCCCTGTAAATGAAAAAAAACATACACGTATGTACGTATAATTAAAAAACAGATATATATGAGGGATCGGTTAACATTAACTTATAAAGGTGCGTTAAAGCTGTCTATATATTAAAATTGTGGAATCAGAGGAGAACACAAAATGTTTGACTGGTATTTATTAATAAATCTTAATAATAATTTAGCTTATTCCGGATAATGAAACTACCATGGACAGCTAAGAGGGGACACATCACCAATTAAACAGGTCTGGGTAGGGTTCTCACTTGAGGGCGCTTTTCTTCCTTCTAAACATTTCAAAATTTTATTTTGGGATATATAGCAACGGCCATTGACCATTGAAATATTTAGAGACCCTCATCAGCTATTAATGTATGAAATTTGAATATAAAGAATATCAACCATATAAACTGGGAGCAGTGCAAACACAATCGCCTGAAAGTATGTGGTGGAATCAGGTTCCATGGATAGTAAGCAGTGAAATATAGTCACATGTTGACTGACTTTTTATTACAAATAGTTTACGTCACTTTTTTACACAGAAAGTTTTTCGAACTTTATATTATATCCAATTCTAATAAGGAACAGACGGCAGATAGTGCGATTGCCATGGGATGATTAATACTGTCACTGATCCAGTTTCTGATGTAGTTAGAGGCCTTTGTTTGATAAAGGTACAATATCTACATATTTCCTCTGACCAACTGGAAATGTTTTTTCTTAACAGCATCCTTAGCCCTTATCATAAACAGTTCATTCATTTGATTACCAGTAGAAAGAATACCTATTTTGAAAAGTTAAAAGTCAGAACTTTTTTTCCTATCCCCCCACCTCCTCCTATCTTCATATTTTAGAATCAAATACCCATTACAAAAATCCAATGTAAAACCCTTCACAATTACAGATAAACATGAACCAATCTGGGAAGTTAATGAAATAACATAAGGATGGAACATGTTGAAAATAAAAAAAAAACAATCAAACAAAGAAACAAACAATTCAGCTAATGAGAGCATCGAGGCTACAAAACCAAAGTACAATTTTTACTTCTTTATAAACTCGCTTACAAGTGAAGGCAAAAGAAATGAATACGGTAGGTATTGTCCAAAATTAATGAAAGCAGTAAAAATATTGTGCTTTATTAAATGGATTTTCGATGTTTTCTCTGCATCATTCTTTTTCATCAAATACTCAACATATTCATTGAAGCTAATTAAAAAGAAGTATTCGTAAAATATGCATATTCGCTACTTTTATTATGACAGAACTGAAGTTTGAGCACCCAAAGTATAATATTCCTGACGTGGTATATGACCTTTACAATAAATATAGATTTTTACTTTCATTTAAATACAATGGTGTGGTACAGTTTTTTTTGCTCCAAAATTAACTGCAACATCTTTTTGAACTATAACTCTGTAGGCTATAACTGTCATTAGAAACTACAATATATACTATTGGAACTTTTCTGTCGGTCGAGGTAAAACAGAGGACGAGGTAAAACCAGCTCTAGCACTTTTCAAAATAGATGTGTAAAAGCTATTCCTGTTTTAAAACTCATTATAATTGGGCTTATAAAATTTTTGGGGCTGAACATATGGCTTTGTATAAAGCATACCCGATATTTCAAGTGAGTTTAAAGATAAAAAAAAATGAATTATATTCAACAAAATATGAATATAAAAAAATATGGAATGAAATATTCAAAAATTAGCATCTATTTTTGCTAACTCTCTCTCTCCTGTTGACGCAAAAATAAAAGTTTGAAATCAGCAGGCATGCTTATGAAAATTTTCTACGATGTGCCTTAAGACGCGTCTTAAAATATTTATTAGGACTTATCTTCTTTAGGAATATAATATAAATCTTAGGCTGTAAAACGAAAGCATCTTAGGAATATCCGAAGTTAAGATATCGTAAATTCCATCATAGGCATTTTATTTCTTTTTTGGTTTGTAAATTAAACTATAATCAGAGGTACTGTGAGCAATGAGCTCACTAAATGATACCCCCCGCCTCCCATATGATTATAATGGAAAAGACCATGTTTTGCTGTGACTGGGAAACCCAAAATATGTGTCGGATCAAAAAGGAAAATAGGAGGTTCACAATGGCAATATGTAAAAAGATTCAGTGAATGTTTCATTGAATTTCACTCAGTGGTTTAAGAGATGGGTATCCCAAAGCGTCACAGACAGACGGACGTACTGTTTACAGTATACCCTCCCACTTTTCAATTAGGGGTATAAAAAGTTCCTATTTCAAGTTTCCATCATATACATTGCGAATGTAGGGGGGGGGGGGGGTGCTGCAGTTGTTGTTATACAGCAAAATAAATCAAGAAACGGTGCGCTTTTTGTGCACAATAAATATACACTTTTAAATGGGTGGCACTTTATTGTCGTCCATTTCAATTTTTAAGATCATCGAGCTGACGAACCGCAGCTAATGTATGCAATGTATAGACTTTTCATACTCTGTCTGTATAAATGTTTTCAGGACCACAATGTGAACTAGTTGTTAACTAATTTTGCCATCCTGTATAAATAAAGGATATTATTATTATTAGTATTATTGTATAACAGTTACTGTATTAAGTAAATTAGAAAACTAATGAAGCAAAACTAGTTTTGCCCACATACATGCATAGAATACTATTGGAATCATAGCTACATGTAATGTGCACCCTCAATAAAACATCTGATAATCTTTTTTGTTTTTCTTTTTTTGCTTGTCAAGAAATTTTCGGTATGCAATGCTACAAGGCACTTTGAAAAATTACGCACTTTGAAAAAAATGTTCAAAGTGCGTTAAAGCTAAAGCACTTTGAAATTTTTTTTCAAAGTGCGCTGATATCGACCATATTAACGCACTTTGAAAAAAATGTGAAGATTAATCAATATTCTAGCAATTAATCGGTATGATAAATAACAGATCCTGGTTGGATAACTTTTTATGATAAAGTCACCTCAGGACCTAAGATATTGACATTTTAAATATTTGACGTTTTGTTCAAATAAAAGGGGAAAGGGTCTTTTTAAAAAAAAAGAGTTTAAGATCATTAATTCGTTTTTTTTTTAATACTAGTTTTTGATACATGTAAGTGGATGTAAATGTGTAAAGGGGGCACTAACAGTGGACAGCTTAAAGCAATTAGCATTTATCATAATAAAAAGGGGGCAATTTGATTGTTCAAAACTATGAAAATTATTTCTCTCTCATACGTTTTACTGTATAAAAAAATTTCTAGCTTTCATTTGTTTTAATTAACTCATTTAAAATTAAAAAATTTGCAACGTCATACCAGTTAGGTAAATACATAATTATACATGTATTCATGTAAATGTTTTGAGCAAGCATAGACATCGAGACCGGGCGTAGGCCCATGGGAGGTGGAGGGCTAAGTCCACCACTTATTTTGGAAAGATTATATAAATTGTATTATAAGCATTGAAAATGCAGCTTACCCTTTTTGGGTTTATAGCTCGACTCCCCCGTTTGCTACCTACATCTATGTATTGGAAAGATAAAGATTTGGACTGAGGGATCTTATACCCGTCTTCTCGATCCTCTTTTCGGCGGGAGTAAATCAATTCACAAGTTTTTTGAAAGATAAATAAAAAATAAAACCTTTCCATTACTAGAATATGATTTTTTTTTCAAAGTGCGTTAAGTGTCTCCATGGTAAAATATATTGATGTAGACTTTTAACGCACTTTGAAAATTTTTCGAATTGCGTTGACTTGGTCCGAAATTTAAAGCACTTTGAAAAACACAATACACATTAATACAATTACACGGTTTAATGCTTCCTAATGGATCTAGTTAGACTTCAGAAAGAAATTGATAATATACAACAGATATTTGATTTAATTATGCAAAGAATTAATTCTTAGTTGTTTTTCAGACTACAGAGCTTCTTAAAATTACAAAATCACCTAAGATATGTCTTAAGACAATTAAGCTCGTGGTTGCTCTAAGGTAGGAACAAAGATTAAGAACTCTCGAAAGAAAAGACAAATTTGATGGTCTCACTTAAGACTACAAAATGTCGTACGCTTGTCTTAAGATATACTTTAGACCCACGAAAGCTTCATAAGCATGCCTTCAGTCCACGTGTTAATTGTCATTGATTTTTTTCACTGTTTTCACCGAACTAAAATATGCATCATTGAGCATGAATTTAAGAAATTATTTATTGTAAGCATTTATTATTTTAAACTTAAATTAACAAATGTTAGGTGAACACTTAGAAGTTTGGTTCAGTGTATACCCTTGTAGCAACGCAATATGTAATAAACTGGCTTGGAGAGGCAGGAACTGGGAGGGGGTGTTTAGTTCGTAATTTGATCATTGTATTCCTTTTCACATGCAGAAACCGTCCACATTATTATTGTTTCGAGGGGCAAAGAGAGAGAGAGAGAGAGAGAGAGAGAGAGAGAGAGAGAGAGAGAGAGAGAGAGATTTTTTTTGCTGTTCTGCAATGTACGTGATTTGTAAAACTAGATGGAATCATAATTGTCTATAAACCTCCCTCTGCTATATATACTTACAACTTCCAGTACAAATTATTATTTTACAAAAATCCAATTCATGGCATGTGTCTATAATAAGGAAAAATCACTTGCATTGAAGGTCTTTTCAAGATGTCATGTCCTGTAAAACCGATGAAATACATGTACATGTAGTACATAATGAAAAATGTGCATACTAATTTAACATAAAACATTAGTGATAAAAAAAATTAATGGTATTTTTAATCTATTTTTATGCATTCTTGAACTTAACTGTTATGATCTGTAAGCATTTGATTCCAGAATTTTAGTGTGCAAAACTGACATCACAATTGCATCATTTACAAACAGTGTACCTGAGTTAGGGTAATGACGGAGTAAGATAGTTTAGCAACATACCATCAGATCCGAAATGCAGTTGTCAACAGCTCTATTACTTAAATCAGAGAGATATTGCCGACAGGTTTTAAAGGCTTTGGATTCCTCAAAAGCTTTGTTGCAAAATTCTTGGGATTCCTTTTCCGTCCTCAAGTCGTAGACTTGTCTTTTGCTTCTTTCCTAAAATTGTTACAATTTTCTCTCATTATAAAATTAAATGTAATTCCTGTTCATTTCGGCTGAAAAGAGAGTTATTTTTTACCGCTATATTAATTTCTTCAGCATCCAAAGGAGCATTTTCCATCATGTTTATAAGATGTGACAAATCCCTTTTCCTTCTTTTACGCGTAGAATCGTGTACAATGCATTGATAACTCCTTCCCTTATATTTGCAGTTTTCAAATGTACCAACATTACACACAATCTGAGCTTTCCTGCTTAGAGCATTACAGTCTGAACCTTCTTCTTGTGATGCATTACAAACGCAGGCTTTCGTAAACGTTTCTGAAATTGACCGTAAGTTTTCAAACACAGCTTTCTTATTCAGGAACAAATTTTCCTTGTCAGGTAACCTGTAAGTATTAAAACATCAAATAATTATCGTTGTGTTTGCAAATATATGTTGAATATTCTAATCTTTTTCACTTGCAGTTCTTTTTACATTTCTTAATATATGCGATGCACCAAGCAAAAACCTCCCTAAACGAAGAACTTTGACATTTTTAGCTTTTTATTGAGTCTTGTAGAGTTTTTCTTCCTCTTTCATTTGATGTATAACATAACATATGTTTCTGTGTATAAATGTATAAAATATCGCATGACAAAGACGGAATATTTACTTTGATTGATTGTATTCTGTTTAACGTCCCTCTTCAGAATATTTCACTGATATTGAGACGTCACCATTGGTGGTGAAGGGCTGCAAATTTAGGCCTATGCTCGGCACTCAGGGCCATTGAGCAGGGAGGGATCTTTATCGTGCCACACCTGCTGTGACACGGGGCCTCGGTTTATACGGTCTCATCCGAAGGACCGCCACAATTAGTCGCCTTTTACGAAAAGCAAGGGGTACTGAGGACTTATTCTAACCCGGATGCCCACGTGGCTATTTACTTTGACGTAAAGTGTACGCATGCGTAACTGCATGAATTTTCATAACGTAACATTGTAAAATAACGTGAAGCTATATAATAATTTGATGATATTTATATTTTCTAACTTTCGATTTGATTCCCTTAAAAATATCAATAGTTCAGATTTTTCATCGTAATAATAGAATTAACATTTTAAACTCTAGTATATATTTGGAAAACGAAAAAAAGGGGGGGGGGGGGGCACCAAAATGATTGACAAGGGAAAAAGAACAAAACTCAAATAAAAGTCTTTTCTTCCTCTAAAAGATTTTCCAATTTATGGCTTTTTTAATTCAAGAAAATGACAAAAACCTACATCACTCCAACAGTAAAAGGAAATAAGCAACATTTGGATGAAAAAAAAATCCTATTGTGGTAGTACAAACTATACATGCAAATCTTACTATGAGCTTGGGCTAGCAGGTTAATCCTTTAACTTATTTGGTAGAGCACTGGACTAGCTACACTGTATATATAAATTATATTTTAAAATATGGTTTGAAAAAAAATCTGCAATTTAAATGCATGTATGTTGATCATAATTTAATTTTGACCAATCACTGTATACTCACCGGATAACAAACCACAATAACAAAATATACATGAATCCCACAAGTAACACACTCAACAACTTCACTTACATTCATATCTAAACATAGACAATAAGATCTAACCTAAAGTTTACCCTTGCCTACCTGAGAAAGTACACATGCATAATGATATATTTTAATCATGTCAAATATTAGTTGCTTTTTGGAATAGTTTAAAATATGCATGTTAAAAATTGCAACATAAAGTAAGAGAACGGGTAAAACATAACATTCTTGATATTCTACGATTATCGTAAACAGAAAGGGGTGTGGGGACTGTGTCTCGGCTAAACACCTCACGCTTAATTATTTACCTGAACTAAGTAAACAAGAACAAGGCACACATGAACAATCTTAAATTGTAACTTTTGTTATTTTTTTTTTTAAATTATTAAATATTTAATTTATACATACGATTTTTTGATAAACGAGAAAGGTGTATGAATGGTTAAGTTGAACAAGCATGTAATATTCAAGTCGACCAACGTGTATTTATTTTATGTTCGATAAATCCTTTTCTGAAAACATAGAAAATTTTGTTCATTGGTTTATTTTTCATATTTTGTGCAGATTTGTACCATACTAGTTTTGCCTATTTTGCTCAAAAAAACCCATAGATGTACATGTCGGCATGTACAATGCGACTTATGCAGGACAAAATTATTGAAATTATGTTAGCTTGTTCCATGTATATATTATATTACGTGTAATTGTTGGCAAACTTTAGTAATTTGAAATGCATAAACATATTCATTTATATTGAAATTCAACAGAAGGAAACGAGATTATTATTTTCCAAGGTACATGTAGATGTAAAATAGTCCATGAGCCACTGGGGGTTGTCGACACCATTTTTAGTGAATAAATTTTATAGTGATATTTGGTAAGGTAAACCCCTAGCTAGTGAGAATTAGTACAGGCTAACAAATCAAGTACTGCCTCAAGAGCTGACTGAAGGCCCATCCAAAACACTACTAAATGCTGTACACCCCCTGCCTTTTCCATCTTCATCCTCTTCGAACTGGACTAGAAGGTACTTCAGTATCCTGCCAAAGTTATTTTTGCCATATTGATGCCTGGTAATTTGCTCTCAGGCAGTTCAAACAGTCTAAGCAAGGTGGAAGCTGGAGGCTCTCTATCCACCTTTTAGCACAAAATATTAGTATCTTAGTTCATTTACCTTTCTGGTTGATGCCTTTGGAGCATATAGATGGCAAGTAAATTCTTCTAACTTGGTCATCAAATCTTCAGAGAGGTCCCTTCCCTTGGAACATTTCTTGTATATCTTTGCTACCAGTCATCAGTTTCAATGTACCTGCCTTTCCTTTACCAGCAAATGCACTTAAAGTATCCAGTGAAGGAATGCAACCCAACTAGTCCCCGACATGCTTCAGTTCTGATGTTGGTGGCAACTTTGTTTACGCCAACAATTCTAGTGCCAGTTTTACTCCAACATTTCATGAATATCGGAAATCCAAATTTGTCAGTGAATGCCAATGCCATGATGAAAACAGCAGAGTCCTCTTAATTGATTTGTATGGCACTATTGCCCTGCCTTGCTGCATGAAGAAGTAGGCGCCCATCTACCTCTTCTTGCAGGCTCTCTGGATATCTGCTATCTCCTCGTGGTCTTGTTATGTGATTATATCAAGTTTGCATAGAGAACCATTCAATACAGCCTTTCTTTAAAACCTTGCTTCATTCATATGCATTCGTTCACAAAAAAACTTTATGAAGCTATATTTTTTGTTAATTGTGCTCAACAAACCGGTTTAGTCTACTGTCTGACGATTTTAGTGTATGTAATGTTCTACAGATGATGGCCATTTTCTCCTATTCGAACTCATCTCTCGCTGTCTCTCGCTGTTTTTGATGAGTTCTCTATGTATGTGTCAAGAACAACATCTATCCTGTCACTGTTTACCCAGGCCCTAAGTACCATTGATTGATTGTATATTGTTTAACTTTCCTCTCGAGACCTATACTCGAAACTCAAGGCCATTGAGCAGTGAGGTTCTTTATCGTGCAATCGCCTACTGTGACACGGGACCTACGTTTTAAAAGTCATAACCGAAATACCCTTGACTTTCACTTCTTATGCCGAGCGCTTGGCGAAGTAACAGTCACTACCTATCTTAACGTTTTAGTTTTGACGCTCCGCCGCGAACAAGAATCGAACCCGAGCGTCCCGATCACAAAGCGAACGTTCTACCACTAGGTTACCGTGTATGGTAAGTGAAAAAACCGTGTATGCAATATCTCCAAATACATGTATAATGTTATCACCTTTAAACTTCTGAACTACTTAGTAAACCAATTGGATGCAGAATTTTCTGGCAGTTGATCAGCTTCAGAAACATTCTTCTGTAACCCTGCTACTAATGCAGCTTTACCTGTCTTTCGAAGCATCCAGTCTGGCACTTGTGGATATAGCGTACGACAACGGTTCTAGTGGGTACGAAAGAATATCCTTCATTTGTAGGTAACGACCTTGTGTGATCACAATTTTCCGACCAAACAAGGTTCTTTCAGCTTTTAAGATTCGCAGCTAGGATAAGGCTGCCCGTAAAATATCAAACTGTTCAAACTGTAGTAACTTCTCTGAACTACCTAGATATGACGTCATAATAGAATATGACGTCAAGTCACTGCATACTTGAGCTGACATGACGGGGAAAGTGTCATAATTATTACACGGCATGTAGATTTATTATGGGGATTTGTGTTTAATTTAAGAGTAAGGGTTGTTTTTTAAGCTTGTGTGTGCAGTTATAATGTTAAACATTTGATATTAAAATGTCTCTATTCCTTTTGCTTGTCCGATATGCATACATTCAAACAACCGATATGCATACATTCAAACAACCGATATGCATACATTCAAACAACCGATATGCATACATTCAAACAACCGATATGCATACATTCAAACAATAGCAAAAGATTATGTTTGAAACGCTCCACCTACATTTCCGTAGACAGAGTTAGAATTTACGAATCGTGATTATATTGGACTGGCACAATTGAAAGACAAGGTTAAATTGAAGATATTCTGCGTGAATCTAAAAGGGAAGTATGTCTTCTAACTGAATTTTGCTGGGGGATCGTATGTAGTTTATCCGTTTTTGTATAAATCGCGATAAAGTGTGGAAAATACCACTCTTTACGTTGGTAATTTTAATTCATCGTAAAATATTTTCTTTAGAAGTAAAAATGAAACCTGCCCCAGCACTTTTTATGTACCAGAGATCACGATGAATTGATATATATAACAAACTTTGCACAATATTTTCGTTCATTTGTGCCGAGGTGATTTTTGTGCAACATTTAAGAATATCAAAAATGTCCGTAACGTGATCAACACAGTCATCTGACATTACAGAAATGCTTTATTATAATACCTGATTAAACTGGTATCTCAAGTTGACTGCAATTTCAAACAAGGATCACATATTGAAATTAAAATCAAGCTCAAAATTAAATGTATATTTTTAAGACATTTGAAGCCTTCGGACAGCCTTATCATAACTGCGTTGCTACACATTCACTTGAATCCACATCCCGCTTTTGACTCCAATTGCTGAATGTCTTACCGGTAAGTCTTTGAGTCTAAATCGGGTCATGGAACTTTTTATCTGATGGATCTGCATCTATACATCTATACTGTGCAGTTATATTGTAGCGTTTAACAGCTGCTCTTTCAAACTGACGCGAGCTGGCTGTTCCTCCAGGTGCCTGTGTTTCTATACTTATGGTGATCCTTTTGGTCTGATCCACAGAAATTTGTCCTGGGTTATTGCCAGAAATGTGCACAGTAAATTGTCCACTTTGGAAGGCTTCATACACACAATGATGACTTTGAAACACCAGGGGATAATGTTAGTTAACTAGGTTCAATCAAGAGTGTGTCTCAATCTATTGATTAGATAACTACGTACTACAATGCATTGTGACGTCATGTTATTTAATTTTTGTCATAGAGAAGGTATGCATTGTGAAGTTACGTTTCATATACACTCGGCTCAAGTCGGGTGCACGGATATTTACACCCGACTTTGCAACCAATCAAAGCTCGTGTTACAATCTAAATAGGAAATAAGTTTGCGTACAGTACAGCGTAGAGATCCAGGTTCCAATTTCCTTCACGTTACGCAAGAAGGAGACCAATTTAGATACAGAGATTATCAGGGTAATGTTTTAGAAAACGTTATGTATTTTTTACTTTATGGCCTTGACCTAATGACATGATGGGTTTGTTTCACACATCCTTTCTCATGAAAACCCATTTATTTTTATTAAAGAACTAAAATAGTGTTACATCTATTTTAAGTAAAGAATATGCGCTAAGAGTAAATCAGAGAATTTTTCTTCAATTTTTATTTTTAGGATAGGGATAAAGATTTAATATGAAATCAAGTGATATATATGGAATGGAATCACGCTGCTTTGTACTTTTTTCCTCCGGGATTCATAATTTCATATATTAAATGCAAAGCAAGATGTTATAATCCGAATAATTTCTGTTCTTAAACTGGTTTTTAATCGCGACGCGTACTTTACCGTGTTCGACTTATAAATAAACATAAATTTTCTCTTGACTCCTGAACAATGTAACAATGTTGTCACACATATTTTGAAACAAAAAATAATGTAATTAAATTCCATGATACTTTAAACGCGAGTCGTCGCAAGCGTGGCACAGTGGTTAAAGCGAAGAAAAGAGTTGATCCTTACGACGCGGGTTCGAACCCCATTGTGGGATGTGGAGACCAGTGCTTCGGATGAGACCGTATAAAGCAAAGTCCCGTGTCGAAATAGGTGCTGGCACAAAAAAGATCCCTCTCTCCCCAATGACTCTAAGTATCGAGTATTGGACAAATTTTGAAGCTCTCCACTGGCAAGTGGTGGCGTCTCCATATGAGTGAAACATTTTAGAGATGGATGTTAAACACTATTCAGTCAATCAAACGCAGGTCGGTTAATTTTTTTACGTATGGTGGAAATAATGTACGTCAACTCATGTTCTGACAACTTAAAATTATCGATTATTATCGTGAAATAAAATCCCCCCTTTTAAAATTATAATTATGCATGATTTAACATATCCTATCCCAGGTTTAATTTCAGGTGACTGACAGGGGTTCTAAGACCAGGCCCAAGGATCATGAAACAAACTTAGACTTAAGTCGAATTTTCTATCACCTATAAAATATTCACTCATTTGGGGAATTTAATTAGAAATTTGCAAATTTTTTGAAAACCAATATTGAAAAATATTTTAGTTTTGGTCTTCTCGACCTTGACAACATTTTATAATAAAATAAAGATTTTGACTTCAGCTAAAGATGTTTCATGATCCTGGGACCAGGTAAATTTGAAAAAGGTGCTAACCCTCATTTTTTAAGACTGCTTCTGTATAAATATGACTTACACTGTCTAAGATATTCTTGAGAAAAAAATTTCAAACAATTTTCTTAATATGTACCGTCTATGATCAGGTTTCTACAAAGGATATAAATGTTTCCCTTTTTCTCTGCTTGGGTTAATGATAAGAGCGGCTCTGACTGAGGGTATATCACAGCTCTTGGATTTTCTCCTTTCTAGAGATGAAAACTGGGTAAGGCACTACATGTATTTTCACCGTGTTTCTCCCCTAGGTTACCACTGATAGAAACGAATAAGGGGTCGCAACATAAAACTTGCTATGCTGATTACAATGATGTCAACAATTTGACTGCTTGATGTCCAGGAGTAAAGAAGATTTTTAAAGGCTGCCTTAATTTTTGTTGTTCTGGTCCCACCTCCTAGGTCCCAGGGGGGCAGGGACCATGAAATTCACAATTTCGGTTGATGCTTTATGTCAAAATTGGTTGAAATTGGTTGCACTGTTGCAGAGAAGAAGATGAAAATGTTTCAATGTTAACGCACAACGCACGGCGACGCTCGAAAACAGATAGCAAACAAGCTATTTCAGAAAATTTGTGTTCCCCGCTTAGGGAAAAAGTAAACCATGCGCAGTTCGGGGGGTGTGGGTCCCCTTGACTGAATTTGTAGAATTTTTAAATGTATTCTGAATCAAATAAAATATGCAAATATGGATATAAAGGTTTGATTGATTATTCTTTATTATGTGTGTAGAAGATTCTTTTTATATAATATATTTATCACACTGTAATAATGATTTTATGAGTTTGTACAAGTCAAACCTCATAAATTTATCATTTCACATGCTGAATTATATGCAAACATTAAGTCACATACATGTATATATTCACGTTCGATATATTGTTTAAATTTTACACAACGCATGGTGTCTAATTTAACCCTTATTAAACAGTTTTAATAGATGTACTAAGAATACAAAGTCCGATGAGAACATGTTTATACGTAATAACTCTCCTTCATGCCCCTGTGCTAAAAATAGCAACATGTAATACAATAAATACTAATAAAACAAACGGGGCGGGACACTTTGAGATGGGTAAAAGAGGTCCTTCTGACTTTTGCTATAAAATTACAGTGCAAAAGCTCAAAATCCTCTTGAAATATAGCCCGAAAACGACAGTATTACACACAAACAGAATGTATACATTTATGACATTGAACTTTGACCTTTTGACCTCAAAATCAATAGGGTCTTCCTTAAGCCACAGGAAGTTGTTATGTGAAATTTCACTACATAAGCTTAAAGGGTTCTCGAGATATCTTGCGGAAACGAATGTCTTATAAAAGGGAGAATTTGCAAATTTATGACTTTAACCTTTGACCTTTCAACCTCAAAATCGAAAGGGGTCTTTTCTAGTCCATAGGAAGTTGCTAAGCAAAATGTCATTGCAAAAGCTCAAAGGGTTTTCGAGATATCGTGTGGAAACGAAAGCGTTACAGACAGACAGAAAGACGGACGGACGGACGGACAGACCCAAATTGATATCCCCCACTTTCAAGCGGGGGACAATAAAACAATATCAACAGGCGTTCAGAGAGTATTGCATTAGCAGGCATCTGAAGAAACACCTGCTGAAAAAGGAGACAAAACATGAGATGTGACCATGGATGTAATACGTCCTCTGACCGAGGAAACGAAAAGAAACAATATTGATTGGGGATAACAAAGAACAGGAAACAGCGAACAAAGTTTGACCGAATTCAAGACCATAAAACGAGGAAAGGAAAGTGAAAAGAACGGTAAAAGAAAGAAAGCAAAAAAAACAAAAAACAATAAATTGGAGGTAGCTCTTGATGCCATTATGGAAGGTTTCAAGGCCACAAACGAAAAGTCTGAGGACGAATTCTTACAATGTTAAAAAAGAATAAACTTGAGGTAGGAAAAAAAGATTGAACCGGAAAATGACGTAACGACAGAAACAATTAAGAGGAACGCTGGGTAGCAACAATTTAAAATGATGAATCTGATTATGGGGGTGGTTGTTGGGCAGCGTCCCTAGTGGCTTAACGCAAATTCGAATGCACCACAATCCTCATTCTTTGGAGGCACAGGTCCTACCAGTATGTGCTATGTACCCAAATCTTAAAGTAATCCTTTGTTTTACATACTCCATGTCAAAGAAATATGTCCCATTAAAGGAAGAAGGAAAGTACAAGTAGCTTTATTTGGTATTCTGTTGTCGATGAAATCAAGAACAATGTCAAAAAACAACAGACCGGTTTTGGCTGGCGAACACATTATTTTTCTTTGGGAGCAAGTAATAGTTCAGATCTACATTTCAAAGTTTTCAGTCCATTGAGAATCATCAAACATTTGTAAAGCAATTCTGTCATTCCAATCTGTTCAACTTTCACTAGCCCATTGATCCCTTTAATGACTTATCCCAGCGCAAAAACCTAAAAATACTGTAAAAAATACAGTAAAAATTATGGCGCACTACTAATCTTAACTTCCTTGGCGCAAAAGCCCCTGAACGCTAAAATTTATTTTGTGCTAATGGATTTCTAAATCTGATTTTATTTTTTGTGTGTGTTCAAAGCATATGTACATGTGAACCGGATCAAAGATTTAAAAATATAATGTTTTTTTTCCAAGGACAAGCGCAAGCACTAATTTTTGTTTTTGCGCAAATTCATTCCCACTTGCCAGTGTGGCAAAATTTTCTCGCTTTACAGTACACAGTAAGGAAATGTTCTCCTACTTTTGAACCTCAAATAATCCGTCATGTTTTTGTTCAACTTCGTTAATCATTGGCATTCTGATCTTATTGTTAAGTACCATGTGAAAGCTTAGCAAATATACTTTAACACCCGGCAGCAAATTTTGCTCGTAAGCTCAATTTACATACAGTGAGCAAATCAGTGCATGCATGTGTGAACGGGGATTTGGTTGAAAATGGTCCAGGGAATCTTGGGTAAAAGCCAAAAATGTAAAATATTTACAGACGACAGACAGACACAGGACACTCTTCGATCAGAAATTTTACATGTGCTTTCGACTCAGATGAGCTTAAAAATAAATTATGAAAGTACAGACAAGAGCAAAAATGTTAAAGTTATGTCAAATTTATGCCTCTGGTTATGAAGTTTTGATACTTTTACCATATTACTGTTTTAAAAGACCATGCAGTTAAAAGCTCAGGCAATGTTGGGATGTAGGTTTTCGTTCGTGTGTTCATTTGAGTTTTTGAAAACTTTTAATAAAAATACTTTCCCTAGAGCTTGGGTCCTATTTAAATAAAATTCTCACATGCAACAAGCAAGACTTATTCTCTTCAGAAGGTTTTTTTCGAAAAAGATTCGGCGAACATCGTTGCAATGGTTACTTCATGTATATTACAATGAATAAAATATGAAATGAAATATGAAAAACGTTGCTACAGTTTTGGTCAAACATTGGTACATTTGATATCAACTAATTTTTATTGTTTACTTTTTTTATTTTAGGGGAGGGGATGGAGTGGCTTTTTAATTGTTTGTTTTTTAATTGGTACTTACATGTATTGTAAAATGAAGCATTGATTAATAAAGCTCGGAGAGTCTACACAGGATGAAAATCCACCATTCAGTCGACTGAATGGAAAGTGAATGGTCACTGAAATGCCACTGAAAAGACCCTTTCCTGTGACCTTTCCGTGATCATTCAGTTACCATTCAGTCGACTGAATGGTACATGGATATACATTTCAGTGACCTTTCAGTTATCACTCAGTTGCCTCTTTTTATTAAATAGTCCGCTTATTTTTTTAACTTAAAATTTGTATTTCACTTTCTCCTAGTATTATAGCAATAAATTTATCAAATTCCTAATAAAAAAGTGAGGGAAAAAAATTCAAGAAAGAAAAATAGTGCTTATGGTCAGAATTAAACCCGGGTCTCCTGCACCGGTGTCCTCGACCTTATCAATTAGTCAACGACTTTGTGTTGAAACATGGATTTAAAATCAATCAATTTGTAGAAATCGATGGAACAATCAGTTCACCTGTTGTATCGAGGAGCTGCGATGTGTATATATCCTGTATATCTTTTGTATATTCTTTGTTAGTTGCGCAGATTTCGGGGACAGACTGATTAATTAAACATCTCCTATAGTGATGATGAAAATTATTAATGACGGACACCTGTTCCAGTGTCCGAGATTTGAGATCATTGTAAATTTTCTATCTAGAAACTTAGTTGAATAATTTTATTAAAACAATGGACCCTTTCGCGATAACTGCGGTACTACTCTTTTGCAGGGCAAAATAATGACGTTTGGCGAAGTTTTTGTTGATAGATAATGAATTGACCTATATAAGACAATTATTTTTACGTCATATTTCGTCAAATTATATCATTTTGCCCTGCAAAAGAGTAGTACCGCAGTTATTGTGAAAGGGTCTTTATCATTTAGAGAGCTAAAATCTACAATATTTAATTTTTTTTTCTACAAGAGGCATGTATTAATGAATTATTCTATTCATGTTAAATGATTTTAAAATGATGTCTTTCAAAAGCTAAAATATCCTGCGGTTTTGACATTTAATGACGAAACAATTTTTTTTAATTGATCAGTAATATTAGGGATCTTTCAGAAAAGGTGTAAATAATATAAATCCTGTCTCATCAATCAAAACTAGATATTTTCATGAAAAAAACACGTATAAGCAATATAGAATTTTATGCGGCATTTATTTAAATTTTGATTCGATTATCGGATCATCATTTTTTTATCACTTGAAAATATTTTTATTTTCTAAATCTAACTAGAAAATTAAAAATCATTTAGAATGAGTATCATCTATTTTATAAAATTATAATAATTATTTAGACATATTTTAAGGTAGCCGAATTTCATCACGATAAGTAAAAAACACAATTAACATTGAATAATAAATCTTTATCAAATTATGCTTCGTTCTTAAGGAAAAATATCTGATTATAAATTAATAAGTTAGTGAAAAAATCGCTAAATTGAGTCTAAAATATCACTGAAAGTTGGAGGAAAGGTCACTGAAAGACGACAGAAAGGTCACTGAAAGTCGACGGAAAGGTCACTGAAAGACGACAGAAAGGTCACTGAAAGTCGACGGAAAGGTCACTGAAAGACAACGGAAAGGTCACTGAAAGTTGATGCAAAGATCACTGAAAGTTGACGGAAAGGTCACTGAAAGTTGACTTAGCGTCTGCTAAATGATGATTGAAAGGTATCTGAAATGTGACTGGAGGGCAACTGAAAGATCACTGAAAGGTATGTGTCATTAAGTGGCTGAATGTCTAATGGAAAGTCACTGAAAACCGCCTTTCAGTTTTAACTGAAAGTTCTCGTTTCTTCCTGTGCGACTTTTCTGCTTTTGTGTACATTTAGGTTTGACGACATATTCATTGGTTTTGTTTTTTTAAAAGATGTTTAACAGTAAAGTACGAGTATTATAGTAGATGAAACAAATTTAAAAAATATAAATGTTAACTTATGCTTACTCCCAAGACATAGAGAAGTCATGCGGAGGATTATAATAACTATATTTGTTAGGGTCCTCAACGGTTTTATTTCTCCATGTTAAATCGTTCTCCTTTTTACCATCCAGAAATCCGCACAACCCAGTTGTTTCACCAACATCTGAATACGAGGGACGAATGTCAACATTCATATGAAATCTGGTCATAGAAGGCCAATTTATTATGGAAATCTCCACTGCAGTTCCTGTTGGGAATAAGACCTACAAGTATTTAAAAAATCAAGTAAAACTTAGTAGAAATACATTTACTTTAATATTAAAAAATCAATATGTGTTGGTGAAATCCAGATGGCCAGATATGGCAGCTTATGGCGAAGGTTAATGTTTCTCAAATGTACGTCAAACTCCAAGGTCAAGCGATAAAGATAAAAAAAGAAAAGGCTTGTGTAACTGTGTATATCTTGCCCCAAGTTCATAAACTGATAACAGACGTATGTCAAATTTAAATTCAATATAAATTTTGAAATATTTTTTACCATCTTTTTTTTTTAAATATTATACAAACCTGTAAATTTTAAAACACATGTGTTAAATAAAATTCAAAGTATTTGAATTCAAAATTTTGACTAAAGTCCATTCTCAGTGGAATCATTTTTATTCGTGGGGGTCAATGTTCGTGGTCAAGCAAAATTTGACCTGTTCGTAGAGACATGATTTCGTGGGTTATTCGTAAATACGATAGTTCAATGAATCAATATGTTAACAAACTAAACGTTCGAGGGGATGTAAATTCGTTGGTAAGGGTGACCAACGAAATCCACGAACATTGGTCGCCCACGAAAATTGATAATTCTACAGTATGGTCTTGAGGCCTGGTAAATACCTGGTCATTAAGAAAGACAAAGACAAATTTTTCAAAAGTTATGGCCAATGTTCATATTTTCAAAACGTGGATCAAACTTCAATGTCAAGGTGAAAAAAGTAAAGGACAAGGTATGATAACGACCAAATAGACCCTTTATTTGATGTAAAAATCAGAATGCAGTTAAAAATATGATTAGCTTGTACTTAAGAACTAAAAATGGTTCTTTTTTTAAGCTCATATCGAGGGCACAAAAGGGTGCATAAGTATGACATTTTCCCAACATTTCCTTGACATTTTTTAATTTCTGATCTTCCTGTAACCTCTGTGTATCCCATAACTTAGATCCAATGCTCATTCTGAACGTAGGTGACAACATGTTTTTAATGATACACTGTTGCATCATTCTAAAAGACATCCCAAACCAGGGGCCAAAAGAGGGGCTAAGCCTTTCTTATCGTTTATGGTATGCAGGGGAAGAAATACACTTACAATTATATATAAAAGCTCTAGTACCAACTCTTCAAAAGTTATGGCAAAGTTAAAGTAGGTCAAACTCGCCGAAATTTTGCCGACTCGGCGTAAAACAACTGTACAGTAATCAATCAATCAAAGTCTAAGGTCAAAAGTCTTAAATTGTTGGTATTCAAATGAAGGTATTGCCATTAGTAATGTAAAACCCATGTACGAGGGTTAATCTAAAAGTAATGTCACAACTTCGATAAAATAGCTACTAGTCGAAGAAATCAACGAAATTATAATACAATAATGATGATACAATTAAACCTAAAAAAAAAAACCTAGTAGCAACGGTTTTAAAGTTTCGGACAATGTTAAAGTCGGTGTAATTTTTGCAAACGAGGGTCAAACTCTAAGGTCAAGAAGTTAAATATGTTGTGATGAAAATGAAGATCTCGTGACAAGGAATACACATGTGATTTATGGAAGATATAGCTCCATTTAATCAAAAGACATGGTAAAGGTAATGTTTTGAACGGACAGGAAAAAAATTATAGCTCCAAATTTTTGTCTCGATGGCATAAAAATATGTATTATATATTTTCATTAGAATATGTCTGATAATTGTATTGCTGTAATAGGTTCAGGTGTTTTACAAAAAAAGTTTATTTCATTATTTATTTTTTTTAGAAAACTATATAAGGGGCATTCAATAATTCTTGTCCCTTATGGTTTTCAATATAAATTAGATAAGTCGATTCGGGATCTTGTCATCCATGAATGAATGTATCTGTTATTGACATTGTGTCAAAGTTTGGAACAAGTCTGTGAATCACGTACTAACATTTGTAACTGACCTACCCGAATACATTGGGCATTTAATATGGGTAAAACACGAAGTCTGGAGTCACTTAGAATAAGAAGGTATATTCTTGCTCGTTGTGTCATTGGTATGGAACGGAATGAAATATGTGAAGGAATTGTTCAGATATATGGTGGGTCTGTAATTTTAAAAAACGACAGGTAATAGTTGGGTTAGCAAGTTAAAGAGTGGTAGAACACTTATGTTTCCGACGACAAACACTCAGGAAGACCACCAAGAGCAGTCACCAAAAGTAATGTTTGGAAAATCTGTGATATTCTGAAGAAAGATGCACGACCGTCAAAGAAATAGTAAGATGTGTAGGAATTTCAACGGCCAGTATTGTTACTATTTTAAAAACTAAATTAAATTGCCGTAAATTTGTGCTAGGTGGATTTCATATATTTTTACCCAGGGTTAAAAGAGGTATCGTTTACAAAAGAGCCAAAAACTTTTGAAAATGTTTAAAAACATGGACACTTGGAAGCTAAGTCAGATCGTCACACAAGTGATGAAACATGTATCCATTTTTTTCCACCAAGAAAAAAAGGAAAAACAAGTAAAAACTCAAGTTTGGTTTGGTAAGAATATCAAGAGGCCAACTATTGCAAAAAGAACTCAAACTTCTAAGAAAGCTCTATACACAACAATATTTATCTCAAATGGCTTCGTAGTCCAACGTACAGTCTCATAGGGTAGACATTTCAATGGAAATATACTGAAAGGAAAAAGAAACGCATAATAAACTTTTTAATAAAATAAAAACTTCTATTACCAATATGTTTTTTCTAGTATTGTTATCAAACATTTTAATTCAATTTTAAATAATAACTTCTAATTCCAATATGTTTTTTCTAGTATTGTTATCAAACATTTTAATTCAACTTTAAACAAAAAGTAACCGTAATCTTGTGTGACTTTGACTGACTGGGTTATTGAAATTGATATGTCGATACCCTCCAAAATTAAAATAAGAATTCTCATCATTACCCTTGCGCATCAGAAAAAGCCTCCATTTTCTTGTGCATTGAGTACACCAGAACATTATCTTTCTCAAGGATTATCATCCAAGCCTTCCGACGGTAGTCTTAATGGTTGAGAGTAGCTGTATTATTCCAAAGCCAACAAATCCCCCCGCCCAATGAATCCAAAGAATTTTCGATTTAGGATAGAATTTACAGAATCTAGCTGATTTGGTACATGTGAATGTTTGTGAGGAAGTATCGACAAACACTGGAGTCATTTTCTCAGGGTGAACATGCATACGCATACGGCGCCAACGTGCGCATGTGAGTGTAAAATCGACGTAAAGTTGCCAAGCTTGCGTACCAAATTAGATCAGAGAGTTTCTGTCAGTATTAGGGTAAAGATATGAGTAGGATCGCCTGCCGTAAAAAATATCGGTTTCATTGATAATGACTAAATAATAACCGAGTTAGCATGATGAAAAGCCCTATCTTGATGTGATGTTGTTACGCGCCAACGTCACCCCCATGGTGGAAAAAAACTTTTTTGGTTGTAAAGTTAAAACAAACTGCACAGCAACATGTTGTTGCCTTTTTATTTATTTATGCGACTCAGTTACTAGACCCAATGTAACTTCCGTCAGCCATACCATGACTGCAAGAAATTTATACTGACTGCAAATATCGGAAAACGATGTCTATAACTCTAATGCATCTCGGGGTACTACAAAATGTGATCACAAATTGTCATCATCAAAATGCACGTGTATCTGGCTTTTTATCACTCCCCCTACTTGACACCATACTTTTCAGAGTTGAGTAATTTTGACCAGCGATTTTGGTGCATAATAACCAAAATACACATCTGACTAATTTTAATAATTTTAGGCCACATAGTTAAATATTTTTCGCTATTATGCTACTATGCGTTTCTTTTTTCCTTTCAGTATGTATATTCTTCAAGTACACTTCCGAGACTTTATTTTTTTTTTTACAAAAATGACGACCTTATACCGGTTTGAGAGGCATTAAACTTCTGCATAACAATGTTCCTGCCCATAAAGCAAAAGTTACTTGGGGCAATTTACAGCGTAACAAAGTTATCGAATTCCACAATCTGCCTATTCATCTGATTTTTCTCCTTGTGACTTGTTCTTGTTTCCAAAATTAAAGAAAGTTCTCTCTGGAAATCTCTTTCAATCGCTGTCAGCGCTGGGATCAGCTATTTTCAGTATTTAAGAGTTATACCTGGAAAACTTACAAATGTTTTGGACTGAATTAAACTACTTCATCTCTGTATCAAATACATTCTTTATAGGAATTAAATAAATAATTCAAATTTCTATTTTGTTTTCATTGCTGCAATATGTTTGGACGAAAAATACTGAACGCTCCTCGTAGAGTTACATAAGGTACATAAAATTAAATAGTTCCTTCATGTGCTAACATGAACATCTAGTTTGAATTCTTTTCATCAGTGTGTCAGGAGAGACCCTTATTTACAATTAAAGAAGAGACTGTCTGGATCACGTGATTTGCGCACGGGCAAAACGGTTGCAGATACGAATTAAAATTCGAGAGGGCTACTTTTTAAAAAAAATTCAAAAATGAATGCTGAAACTAGTTTTATTTGTTTTATGGAAGTTATTGAATTTGTTCGAGAACTTTTTGATCACCACTCGTATTTTTACATACTTTAAATACTTAACTAAAGATTCAGGACTGATATGGTTCAATTATAGACTGATTCATAGAATTTTAGGTAAAAATAAATACGTCCACATGTCTAAAAATAAAAAAATGAAATCTCCACTTTGTTCATATTGTGAACTAGAACCAGAAACAATTCAACGCATTTTTTTCTTACTGTCCACAGATTTCTATGATTTTGCAAGCATTGTCAGATTTTTCAAAAGTCTGTAAAAGAATTGAATTTGATTTGGTATTTTGTTGGTATTTTTCGAAAAATTATCACATTTAGCTATAAACTTGATAATTCTATTAGTAAAGAAATCTTATCTGAGCAATCAAGAAACAAATCTTGTAATCTTTTCAATGAGAACGCACGGATAAACAGGAGTTGACAACGGATTTGAACAAAAATGAATCCCTCCATACGGCATACCTCAGAGAAGATTGTGCTTTTTAAGCATCTGCAATGAGTAATTGCTGCGACAACAGCGAATCGAATAAAATTTGTAACGGAGAGACGGGCGGGCAAACACACTAGGTTAAAACAGTATACACCCCTCTTCTTCGGATCGGGGGTATAATAATGTGTCACTTAAACTGACTTTGCAAAATTATTAATTGAATTTGATCTCAAACCATGAACCCATGTTTACTTGTCTGGAACCACAAGCGTCAGTCCGTATAAGGATGAATTTTTCAGATGGTCCAAAACTTTTATTTAGAGAGCCATTTCAGCTCCGGTTTTTTAGATACAATTTGGGAGGTGAACGAGTCTCCACCCCTTAAATTTTTATCCATGATACGTACAGCACTTTTTTTTATTTCTCTTACAGGGATTACTTTTGACAATGGGGTAGGCCTACTTGACCTGATTTCCTAATATACCATTTTTTTTTGTAATTTTATGGCACTATGAAGATTGATACTGATATGTTTGAGGGGTGTCAAAATTTTGATTTCAATTTCATTACCAAGGTACACACGGTACAGACAGTTCTGCATTGGACTTTCATAGATGTATGTAACTGATTTTTTAAAATTTTCTTACTGAAATGAGTCAATAAACACTGAAAGAGCGGTAGGTCAGTCGTCAGCGATAACGATTTTTAAAAAAACAGATTTGAAAGATTTAAACCGATAAAAATGGAATTGAATGAGAATGCACGAGAAAAGTGGAATAAGGGGTAGAGGATAGAATTTCACTTTATGGATACTTCAACCGTGAACATTAAACATTTCCATTTTGAAGGGAACTCAAAAATGCAGGGAAAGCAGACAGGTTTTGAGGAATTTTACCAACACAGGATATTTTCCATTACTGCGTATTTTCTTTTTTGTTTGGATCAAAATATCATGTATATTCTATGTGAAAAAAACTTCTTGAAAATGATTGAGATAATATTTTACACTCATAAGGAAATATTGGTCCAAAATTCATAATGCGAAAAAAATGACATTTACTTCGTACGTGCC
Organism: Saccostrea cuccullata; assembly: GCF_032062105.1. Classification (NCBI taxonomy): domain Eukaryota; kingdom Metazoa; phylum Mollusca; class Bivalvia; order Ostreida; family Ostreidae; genus Saccostrea; species Saccostrea cuccullata. Next base: position 150,168 of record NW_026929140.1, on the reverse strand, counting down.
TTTGATAAATTGAGTAATTTGAGGCTCGGTTCTGTTTTTTAACATCACATTTAAATTAATTTGCTTTACAATATATACTTTTTTACCTGATAGCGAGTGTCACTGCTTAAAACCTTGAAAAATCCGTCCTCACACAAGGGGAAGTTTATAATACGCATGCCGTCACAACCATTTATTGTAAAGATATCCTTTCCAGATCTTGCGACTATTCCACATATGCATGTTGGATGTGGCGGTGGATTATGTTTAAGACAATAACGATGTTGCACCTGCACCTTTGACAAATTATGCATATTTTAAGTTATTGTATTTCATTCCCTCGGAAAATCAGAATTGCGTCTATAAAAGTAACAATTTAACTTACCTCCTGATTAAATTTTTCATTTCTATACATAATGAACATTCCCTTCTCTTGGCATTCATAGCGACTGATGAAAAAAAGACAACAACATGAAAACCAGAAATAAGGAAAAAATAAAAAGTGATTTGCAAACAGCAAGAACCTCAGTCTGTGGATTTGTGAAGTACTTACTATCCATCAAAAGTTACCATATGCGGATCAATGTGAGACTCGCAGTGTTTCGCTTTCCACACTGAACTAGTTTCCTTTATGGAGACCTGAAAAAACAAAACTTTACCAAAATAAATAACGTCAAAACGTACGACTTTTCATCAATTTATTGAACCTTTCCACACGATAAATTAAAATCCAGGTTTTATTCATATCGTAGACAGTAGACTTTAAAAAAATGGAACTCATAAATTTATTTAGTGAATACCTTTTTGTAGGTCATTTACAAAATTATTTTGTTTAAAAAAATTGTGATTGTAGACACCGGTACTCTGAAGTGAAAATTAAAACTATGTTTGGGATTCTGATTTACAATATCTCACAATACCCTTTTCAAGGAAGAAATTCTTCAAAATCATATATCAGTTTTGGATATTTTAACATGCCAAAGAACCAAATGAAATGAATTTGAACAACCATATTTATATTGGAATATTTACATTCAGTGTAATTTTCTTTATAAAATCCAATAGAAATCCACGACGTTCAAATTTCTATAACACACGCGAAACCTTGTCACAGCGCGGTAGAATACACAGTAGGAACTACATGCATTTTCAATATTTAGGAATACCAAAATGTATATTGTTTTGACTCAATTTCATTTTTAAAAAAAAAAACCCTTTTAAAATTAACATAAAATTCAGCAAATGTGCATCAAAAACTAATTTGTCATTTTATTTCCTCGCAATGTTTATTTGCGTTATTTAACTTTCCAACGTCACGAACGGCTATTACGTTTATTAAGCACACCAATAACGAAAGGCGCTAAATTCACATTAAACACGAAGGAAATAAACAATTATGATGAAGCAAAATTAGAGAATATAAATATAAGCATTAAATTTATATTTTGGGATGTCTTCGGTCGTTATTCAATTTGTCGGCACGGCCAGGTGTGTTATAGGACCGAAGACAGCCAAAAACATAAATTCAATGCTTGATTAAGAAACTTCATAAGAAACCTTTCAAACAGTAATACATAGCGTGTTCCAGTTAATGTTCAAACAGGCCTCTTTCTTTACTCCTCGCTAAGATATTGATAGTAGTTAAGTAGAAAGTTCAGGCGGTGTTAATCGGATAAGGATACTTAAAAATTCCAGGGTCTGGGAACTTTTGGACAAATTGAAATCATAAGATCTCACAAAAACCTACAGCTTAAAAACTCTATACACAAACCATTCCCAAGGATAAATCAAAGTTCAATCTTTTTGTAATATCTTTGACAGCTGTTTTTTTTTTCAATAAAAAATTGACCTCGTCATTAGCCATTTGCAAAATTATTTTGTTAAAAAAATTTTGATTGCAAACATAAGTACTCTGAAGTGGACTTAAAAAAGATGCTTATGTTTCTGATTGACAATATCTGTTGTTTTTGAAGACCAGTTCTTCCAACAATCTATTGAAATACCCATAAGTACCATTGCACCTCATTCTTAGCAGATCTTTTTTGTTTTCATATGAAGCAGAGTTCAAAAGCTTATGCGCGAAAAGAAGAATGCACTTCACACCCCCCCACCCCACCCCCACCCCCCTCCCCCAGGCTTTTCACGTTTGGGAAATAATTTACATTTCTTTTTGTTGTGTTTTGTTTCTTTCTTTTTGTTTCTGCTTTTTTTTTTGTATTTGCTTTTTGCTTTTGCTTTGTTTATCTTTCTTTTTTTTTTTTTTTTTTTTGCTTGACAAGAAATTTCTGAGTTTAAAATCATTTTTGACTGGGGTAGAACCCCTCTGGAAAACAAATTATGGATCCGCGCGCCTGTTGACGACGCATTGTCAATTAACTGTTTATCGTTGTTGACATCTGAATGGGAGGTATTGTTGCCCCGAACGAAGTCGAGCGACATATTGCGATTGTACGCATGTTTTTGTTCTCCAGGATGTTTCTCGGAGATGGCTGGGACAATCTTCCTGAAATTTTTCTCAAAAGACGACCACTCGTTGTAGTTTTGTTGTGTGGTCATTATCAAGTAAAATATTCAAATATGAAACAGATGTGTCTGACTCTGTTTTATATTTTATCTCAAGCTCATCAGGGTATATGATATCTACATAAGAATGAAAATTATCATTAAACAGAGTCAGACACATCTGTTTCATATTTGAATATTTTACTTGATAATGACCACACAACAAAACTACAACGAGTGATCGTCTTTTGAGAAAAATTTCAGGAAGATTGTCCCAGCCATCTCCGAGAAACATCCTGGAGAACAAAAACATGCGTACAATCGCAATATGTCGCTCGACTTCGTTCGGGGCAACAATCCCTCCCATTCAGATGTCAACAACGATAAACAGTGAACCTGTATCCCTGTGATATAAAAGTCTCCACAGAGTCTGACTCATCTGTTTCATAATTTGGATTTTTTCCTGGAAATGACGATAATTGTTACCTTACAACAAAATTTATCATAAACGTGATGACTTTAACTTTCCCTTCATCAACAACCCTTATTTATGTATCATTATTCCCTTGTCACCTGCATATGCTGTTTATATTACATATCTCCTATTTGATTCCATATGCAAGAGAATTTTCTATATATGAACAATGTCCATAACGAGGCACGCTATTGACAAACAAGTCGATGAGACAATAATATCGACAGTCTCGTTAAATTATTTCAGAATTTGAAAAAAAAAAAAACAAGGATTAGCTTAGGAGAAATACAATGTGTTTGCAATTTAGCACAGAAAATGTTTCTCCAAAAAATATCTGAATGTGACCGACACTTTGAAATAAGCTGTTATGACTGTAAAATGATTGGCTTTCTCCGTTATAGTAACCTTATTATGAACTAAATGCAAACACAGAAATTGTTATGATAAAGAAAACACTTGTTTTCCAATCAGGGGATACATTTAGGGTTTTTTTTTTAAACATTGAATTTTAATAATTAAATTTACTCACATACGTGCAATCCGCAAGATGACCAAGGAAAACTAAATATAGCAACACTCTCCCCTTTCCACAAAATTAAGAAGACCATTGTTTAAGGATTTCTATCACCATATCATCATTCTATTTTGGAGCTGGTCAATTCTAAAGTAACTATATAAGTCCAGTGTTAACCAATCTTGCATGGATGATGCATCTAGGGATGGACACTACCAAACTTCCTTCGGGTGCTAGATCTGACCGACATTTTCCGGATGAGTGACCAGGTTACAGTTTTTGGAGCATGTTCATTATAGATAGTTTTCGATTGACCAAGAGTTACTTCCCGTTGGTCGCCATACTGGAGGTCCAAACGCTCATATTCCTTCATTGTTCAACCAATTTAAAATTTTTATATTTGCTATTCTGAATTAGAAATCATTATTTTTCTGAAGTATATAAATTTTTGGAAGCCTCCTTTATTTAAAAAAAAATTATTTGATAAAGATTTTCCACCAAATATTTCTGCTATAGTTTCTTAAACTTGGTAAGACAAAGAGGGAAAATCACCGAGTCGACCTCCAATATGGCGGCCAACGGGAGGTAACTTTCGCTAAATTCAGGCCTATCGAAAACTATCTATTAGGGAGTTATAAGCCTAGTGTTAACTATAGTACGTACAATATTTAGTATAAGAAAAAACAAAGCAGAACATCAAATATAAAAACATAATCACAACTCCAATTTTTTACTTGCCTGAATATCTGGCAAAGTTACGTTTTCAAATATATTGTCTATGCTGTGGGTACCTCCAGTCTGAAGACGCAAAGTTACGTCCCTAGTAGCATCTTTGAAATCTGAATTGTCCGTGTTATAAATGTTCATTGTATGAATTTCTTTCCATTTATCTGTGGCATAATATTCACGTTCATTATACCTGTAAGCTTTAATTTCAATGTCACAGTGTTTTGCATCCTTAGCTCTGCAGGCAGTTAGATTTCCTTCAACAGTGGCAAGACTCACAAACAAACAGAATTGATTCCCAAACACATGATTTACTTCCAAGCTTTCCATAACGTAAGGGATGGTAAATTGCAACTGAATAGACGCACTCCCACCTCTTGTCATCGTAATTGTCGGTGTCAAAACCTAAAGGGAATAAAAATGAGATATATTTGGAAGAGAAAAAAAGGAAACACAAGGAGATAACAAACAGTTTTCAAGATCAAAAGTCCATAAAAAATACGAAATAGGGGCAGGGCAAACATGGACCTCCAAAATATCGGAGGTGGGATGAGGTGGCATGGAGGAGTGAGCATCTCCTCCCAATCGGTCATACCGCAGTGTGCTCCTTGTCATGATTAAAAAAAATGGAAAAATCACCCGTAAATTCAGTGTAAATAATTGACTAACAATAAGTATAAAAAATGTCAGTCAGATTTTAAGGAATCCTCTATCTAATCTTAATTAATCTTCTATAATTCTAATCAAAATAAGAATGTGAATAGACAACTAAAAGAAAATAATTACACTTCAGTAAACTAATTGACAATGATTCATAATGACCATTGTCCAACACTCTTAAAAAAGTTTTACTAAGTAGACATTATGCCCCGCCATGAATATGGCCGGGCATATAGTGTTTGTCGTGTCCGCCTTCTGTCTTTCCGTCCTTTCGTCCTTCTGTCCTTCCGTCACAAAAGGACCTTGTCTTATACTCCCTGTGGGCTTCAATAACCTTCGGACTTCTACTGCCCCCCCCCCTCCCCCCGTTACGAAATTCCTGGATCCGCCACTGTTTACTGTTTAGTTACATTTTATTACTTTTTGCTAATTATTACCAAAATATTATTTAGATTTTAGCTTGCGATATATCAGCTCTTAAATAATGATATTATGTTTGAAAGAACTCATTTTCTCATTTATATTAAATTAAATTCTGTAAAAGGGGAAAATATAGGGGAAAAGGCTTTACAGAAAACAGGTTAAAAAAACTTTGATAAAGTCGAGACGGTGCACGTAAAAATAGACAAATTTAATTTCGCCACTGATAGAATTTAACTCTTTAATTCTTGAGAGAACAAAAAAAGATTTTTTTTACTTAGAAATAAGCTAACAACAATTGTTTTAATGAAATATATTAAGTCAATTTACAAGAAATATGACAGTAAAAAGAAGTGGAAAACATCAATATAAAAACCACGCTTTTTTCTTGAGTCGGGGTGGGGGTGGGGGCTTGTCTTTTATTGCCTATATAATTTAAAGAACTCTTAAAAGCCTAATGGGGGAAGGGGGCGTCGATGTTTTGAATATTGCATGTTAGTCATACAACGAACCAATGCATCACCGTACTTCGGAAAAGAAATATGGAATTAGAAATATTTGACAAAGCTTACACTTTAACTTTTCTAGATATTACCTGTTTAAGTGTATAGGCTACAAAAATCCCCAAAGACTCTAACTTAAGAAAGGTTTTAAAGAAAATTAATGATTGTAAATGATAGTAAAAATATATTATGTGCTACATGTATTTCAAATTGATTTACGGGTCCTTTCGTAAAGCTTTCTTTTTGGTTTGTGTAGCAATGCTTTTCGAAGATCAGCTCTACTTTGCAAAAATTCGATACATTCGAGTTACAGACCCCCCCCCCCTCCACAATTTGTTCCAAGCATAACCTTTACTTTCTAAAATGTTATTGAAAGGTCTGTTGACTTTCTTCCAAGCATAACATTTACTATATTGAAAATTTTCATTGAAGGCCCCCTTTTTTATTGCAGTACAGTCAAAGAAGGGTAGGCAGTAGCGCGTGAGAAAAAATGGCGCTGAAATAAGTTTGACAAATTTCCTTTTTTCCCATGTCTGCTTTTTAAAAAAATAGATTTGAATTTTTCTGCCCCCTCCCCCCTTTTCAAAATCAAAGTTACACGGTAACTTCCCTGAGTTAAGTTGGTAAAAGTCAACTGCATATATAGACATCTTATTTCACATGCAATTTTAGATATTTAAAATGTATATTTTAGACATTTGCTGCCATAAGTTTGTTTCACATCTCTGTTAATAAAGAAAATTTTCAAATAGCAGCCGATCCGATGTTTTCAGTTATTAACCGGTGCAATATATGCTAAGACTCTGATAGCAACCGTAACTTTAAAAAATCGTGTTTTGTCCAAATATCTCTTTAAAAATACACTTGTCAATTTTTAAAAATTATTTTTGAGAATTATTATAGATTGACGCATCTTCAAATACCAAAATACCCACAATCTGAATAAAAGATGATGTAAAAAAGCATGAAAACTGGGTATTATTGCCTGAAGATTTGGTACAGGCTTTGGAAATTTTACTAATTCTAAATTATTAGAGGGTTATTCTGCAAATTACACATGACAACAATCTATAGAAATACCTTACTTGTTCCGTGCACCCGGACTTTTCAGAGATTATCTTGATTTGGAGTCATGATTTCACTGTTTTACAACTTGTTCTAAGAGTTTTCAACATATTTATTTCTGCTAGCAGCCGTAAAGTTTTCGAATAGCAGCACTGAACGCGGTTTTGTTCCGATAGCAGCCGTTTAGGAACTACACCGTGGTGTCGCTTTAGAAATTCTCGGCCGCGTGTAATCGAAAGATAGATTACGTAATGCTAAACAATCTGGGTTCCAGGTGAATATGAGAATCGCGCATTAAATAATTGTGTATTATTTGACTCTTAAAAGTTTTTTAATGAGATCCGGGCAAATATTGTTTCCGTTCAAATCGTTGGTGTTCATATTTAAACGAATAAAAAGATTCGTGCTTTTTTTCTATTACTCTTTCTCTTGTAAAGATCCTTATTAATAAAAGGAAAATGAAACCATCGAATACTCTGAACGGGAAACAAAGAACACGTTTAAAACCTAATTTAAAAAAAAGAGATATGATACAGCGTGGTAAAATATTTATTACTTACGGCAAGTTTATTTCAATTATACGCATTAAGAGTTCTTCAAAATCAAAATGAGAACGGAGCCTTGTTTACGGTGAATACGGATCTAGCTTTCTTTCCTACCATTCGTAAGACTCGAACAAAATAATATTTTCAAGGGACAGAGATAGTATAAGAATTTAAGGAACAATATTATCAAGAATTGATTTAAACATTCTGTGGTGGGTTTTTTTTTTTGTGTGTGACTGCAGGTCGCTGGATCACACGCCGATTGATTCACGGTGACCGACTTTGCCCCTCCGCTATCGAGGGAGGCGCGTTATATAATTGTAAACAAACAAGGTGAATGTTAAAGCCGTGCACTTAATGGCTGTGAATAGTATATGTGCATTTTAGTTATGTTTTATTTTCTCACTATATTGTTTGCTTTTATGTGATAAGAAGAAGAGATTTTATTTTCTTCCCTTTTTAGTAGACTTGGTTTATACGATTTAAAAAAAAATGAAATAAAAAGAAAGTTGTCAGTGAATAAACATGATAATTTGTAAACACTTCGAGAACTTTATTCTGAAGAATATTAGCATCCAATGTAGCCATGTTTATTATTTATAGTAAGCTTGCTTTGGTTACACGAATGAGAAGCTCTCGTTTACGTGCTGAGTGAAAAGAATTACCTGTGCATTTATAGGTCATGCACCAGCTCATTTAAAACAAGACTCGAACACAATAACAATTTCATGAGATCAGTAAGATGTTAAAGGACAACTTTATAATCGATAGTCATTCCGAAATATTTACCGTTTTTGAGTTATAAAGCAAAGACTTTCAAGGTCCCTTGATCCCTTATTATAGGGGCCAGCCCCTTTTGAATATTATTATATGAAAGCCCTTGCAATTATGCACAACTTTTGTTCATTATATCTTAACAAAATATTTCTAGGTTTGAAGATAAAAAGAAAAATATGTGTAAATTTTCGCTCTTTTAGGCGTTCTTATTTTTGACCCCTATATAGCGCCATTGTGAATACAGAAATCGAAAAACAAAAACCGATGTGCACAACTTCAATCCTTCTGTTACCTAAAATCAGTAAAAATTCTGCTCCAGCTTTTGTGGTCTCTGAGCCTTTATCTGGAAACGAAAGCCTATAAATTTTCGTTTCAAGGGGTATAACTCAAAAGCGGAAGTGAATTTTTGAAATGTTAGATATCACTTTGATAGAGTTTAATAATGTCTATAATGTCTGAAAAATTGAGCGAAATCCGTTGATAAATGAGTGAAATATGAGGCCTCAAAGTTGGCGTCTAGGAAGTAGAAGAAAAACTAGAGCAAAGCTCGTTGCAAAGCAACGAGTAGGTCTTCCGCCCTGTTTGACCGGAAGTAGCTATCATTTTTAACAAAAATGAGAAATAATCCCTGAAAAAATGGTTTGAATCCTCTAAAGCTGTTAACTAATGCAAAAATAAGCAATTTTTGCTACTTCCGGTTTATCCGGAAGTGACGACGACGGACGGAAAATTAATTTTTATGCTCCCAGAGACATGTGTTTTCCAAAAACTTGTCAAGAAGGCAAAAATACGCGTTTTTTGACTACTTCCGGTTCGGCCGGCAGTGACGACGACAGACGTATTTTGACGACTTCAATAGATTAAGCTTGACATTTTGAACAACTTTGCTTCTTTGACGTGTTACAAATTCTCAATACGTTTTGAGATATGAAGAAAAAACTTTTGGCCCCTCTGGGCCCTTAAATTTAGGGGCCAGTCCTTTTTACAAGATATGATTTGAAAGATCTTAGAATTCTTCACTTCTTTTGTTCTATATGTCTTAACAAAATATTTTCAGGTAAAAACATATCGAAGAAAAGGTGTTAAAATTTTGAAATTCACGATACGACTTTTTTTCAGGCCACAGCGAGCGCCGACGTGCGCCGACGTGCGGCACTTCCGATAAAAATGAAATACATTTTGCACATCTATAGACTTAGGACTATCATAACTGAAGTTTTCACGTTTCTATCTATAGTCATTTTTAGAACGTTCGCGGACAACCTGACCCTTCAAAAATCATAAAATCGACAATATTTCCGGACCGGAAGTGACGTCATCAAAACGAAAAAAATTTATCAAGTTAAAGTAATGTTACATGAGTCCTGAAAGTTTCATAAAAATCCATCGAGTCGTTTTCGAGAAATCGCGTGCACGAAATCGGTAAGAAAAAAAAGAATAATAAGAGGTAAGGAAAAAAGTGAAAAAGAAACCGAAGAATAACAAGAAGGTCTTCCGCTGAAGACGGAAGACCTTAAAAAAAGAATAATAATCTTTACCAACAGAATCAGTAGAAGGTCTTCCGTTGGAAACGGAAGACCTTAAAAAAAATTGTCCTTGTAATGTATTGTGTTTTATAACATAATGAAAATTTGATAGTGAATTTAAAAAGTTACTTGCTAAACTCAAATTTGGACATACAATTTTTTCTAAAGAAATAAAAATTGGAGTCTTATTCGTTAATAAAATAAAAGATTAGAGTTTTGGTTATAAATAATATTCTTCGACCCATCCAGCTTTTGAGTATCTGTTACATATAAAACAAAATGAAAACTAAGTAATTTTCTTACCCTCATTTTGACCTTTTTGCACTTAAAATTAAGCATTTACCAAAAGCATCGTGGGGTAGTGTAGATTCTAATTTGTTCAAAACATGATCTCCGGGAGTTGGGCGGGGCAATAATAGGGAATCAAAGTTTAACCTAGAAATATCTAAGAAAAGTCTTCAAAAAATCTTAAAATCTTCTCAAAAACCACTGGGCCAGAAATGCTGAAGCTTAAGTAAAAGCATCCTTGAGTAGGTTAGATTCTAAATGGTTCAAATCATGACCCCGGGCGTTGGGCCTCTTGTTTAAATACATGTGCGTCGGTTAGTTAATAAATGCTGTATATCTGTTACATGTGCATTTCAGCCACATTCAGTCAGCTCATAGAACTTCTGCAGTCTTGATATAGCACAATTGAGTTGTTTTTTGTTGTTTTTTTTTTTTTTGGGGGGGGGGAGTACTCTTTTGCACTGATTAAACTCATAGGCGCTTGGTTACAGGATGATATATTTTGTGTATTATATGTTTTTCTAGGTGTGTCTGAATAATCTCATCAAAATAAAAATAAAAATTCGCTGAAATTAGCACGTTTTAAAAATGTCATATCTAATGTAAATAAAAAGAGTAAAGGAGCGTCACTCTTCATCTTGAAAATCGGGGGTACCTCGGATCACACTTAATTTTCATCTATATCTACATTTTTCCTACCAGTGTTGGGTGCGATCTAGCTTCAAAAATGATTGAACGACAACTCCCTTTCTTTTGTTGACATAAATATGCCGTTTTTAACAAGCAGTGAACTGAAACGTCCTCGATTCTTGCACCTGTTTATCGAAAGCAACGGAGGCGGCGATTTCGACTACTAGTATGTAAAATGTAGAGGCGTCCCGGAAATACATGGAAATTCTAGAGAGGTCAGAAATCGCGCCAAACTTGTTTTCTCTAGATTTCCCGTGTCTTCCGGGACACCTCTATATTTTTCATCGTTAGAAATCGGCACTTACGTTGCTTTCGATGTCTGTACATGGTGTAGAGGACGTTTTGTGTTAACTGCATGTTTTATACGGCAAGTTCAAATCGGCAGAGGTTTGAAAGTTGTTATGCAATCATTTTCGAAGCTAGATCTCGTCCGACACCGGTAGGAAAAATGAAGATATAGATGAAAATTGAGTGTGAACCGTGGTACCCCCTATGATTCAAGATGGCGATTGGCGCTCCTTCACTCTTATATACAGTAAATATGACATTTTTAAAACGTGCTAATGTCAGCGAATTTTTATTTTTATTTTAAGGTGGTTATTCAGGCACACATAGAAAAACACAAAATACACAAAATACACCATCCTGTATCCAAGCGCCTGTGATTAATCTTACATCTTTGGTGGTATAAGGAAAATTCCCGATGAGAGAGAATAATTAGTCTTTATGACATGTCCATGTTAACAGGACTTTAAAGCTAGTCCAGGAAAATTTATTTATATCTTTTACTTTTTTAAGGAAAAGCTTTATCAAAGAAAATTGTACTAAAAATTCAAATCACTGCAATAAAATAATCACAAATGGCATTATTATTCAGCTGTTGATTAATATTGTAAACAAACTGATTTCAAATTGAGGAAACTAAATATGTATAATGTGAAAGTTAATAAAAGGTTAACAATTATATTAAAGGATGAATGAATCTTCATAACACTGCTTTCTCACCTCTTTTTAAATACAGAAATCAACCTTTTGAAATCAGAATTCTGTTATGTTAGAACTATTTAAAGTCTTCAAGTAGGGTCTGAATAGATAGATATTCGTGAAAGATTTTGGGAGAAAAACTTGCAATATCTATACATGTATGTTATATCGATTAAATAAGATCCTTTTCTTCATTGTAAAATCACAGCTTCGCCATTCGGCTATAGCTATGTAGGCCATTGTATTCTTTGAATGGGAAGGCGGGACGTCTATCGAGCGTGCAAACAGTATACAGTGTGGGTTTGAGGTGAATACTCAGTTTAAGGGGGGTGTTTGGCCACTTTAGTGCAGAAAGAACAAATTGTAAACATTTCTTCAAACGAGTAAAATACATTTTATTTTGATCAAATTTTAAGTCCTTATGATAAAGATAAAATAAATATGCATAGCGTCTTGCATGTTGTTAAAATATAATCTATACTTTTGCAGAAAAATGCTTTTGATATGCTTCTTAGAACTGCGCAGCAACAGAGTTCAGCAGACCCTTAAAAAATCCAAAAAAATATGCAAAGTGTGCATTTCTGTCCTCTCTACCATAACAAAAAAAATACCATAGTAAACTATAGTTAACTATAGTTTAAAAGAAACAACTCAATATACATTATCAAATTCGTATGTTAGTGAGAGCTTACAACTTTGTCAACATAATGAAACATGATGTGTTTTTATGTCCAAACATTACTCCATACAATGTGTGGGTCATTGCAATTAACATGCAAACAATCTAGCTTTTTATGTGAGGTGCCTGAAGGAAATCCTATAACTGACCATTTTTTCTATCTAACTACTAAACAATATAGACACATGTACCACTTTTTGAATGCAATACATTTTATTACAATTTGTTTTTCATGCACTGCATATTGTTTAACATTTTCAAATCAAAAGCTAAGAATCCTCCTTGCAGAGCCCCAATTAAAAAATAACTTAGATCGTTACTGAAAAAAAAAACATACCGTAAACACATATGTTTAGGACATCTTTTTTATCTTTTTTCTTATAGGACTAAAAATTTTGAATTGTATACAACATTTTTTAATAAATAACAGTTAAAAACAGTCATTAATACTTTAACTTGAGTTAAAAGTGAAGAAAAAAAACCTTCAGAAATCGCTTGATTTTTTAAACATTTTTTTTTGTAAAATATTGTAATGACAAGGGTGACGTTATCTTAGCTGATTACAGTATATCGTTCTTTTGATAACCAACAAAGGAAACACGGTACATACTTGACGTAAAAACAAGTGTATACTACTGTACTTAAATAGCCTTTTCTACTGCGGATCTAGCCGATGAAAGATCTAATTTTCATTAAATTGAAATATATATAACCTCTAACAAACAATTCAATCAACGTACAACTGTGCACGGCAAAGTTTGTACCAGGTTTACAAAAATTTAAGTTAAACCAAGTTCATAATAAATTCAAATTACTAGTATGTAATTGTGACAATTGAAATTTACGAGAAAAAAAGTCATATCAATTTAACATATATCATTGAAACCAAACTCGTCATTTTTTCAATTACATAAATCATACTTTTTAAACGGGCCTAGTATGTTTTATTTTTATGTCGCTTGAGTGGCCCAGGGGTTAAAGCGCCTGCCCTAGACACAAAGTAAAGAGTTGAATCCCACTGTGGTACGTTGAAACCTATACCCAGCAGGCACGCAACGTTGTTTCAACGTTGAAAGGAGGTGGGATATAGGTTGCAACGTTGATCAACTATATTTCAACGTTGTTTCAACGTTGAGTTCTACTTCATCACTGTCCAGTTCATTACAGAACCACATGAGATAGCGCTAGCCTATCTGGCCTCAGTGCGCTTTTATCTGGGCTTCAGTGCAAACGTGTTTATTTTAAGCAGCAGTGATTTTCCCGCGGTTTATTAGTGAACAAAGGATTTTGTTATTTTTTATTTAATTGTTTTATTACTCATCATGGCTACTGGCCGTGAAGAGGATGCCCTACTGGGGTCATTTGATGATGATTTAACATCAGATTCAAAGCAAATTTTTAATGCTTTGACTAAAATTCAAAGTACTATGGACACAGTTGCTACTGGCATTAATAAAATGGGGGATGCTTTTTCCGCATTAGCGGCAGCAGGCCCCAAACCTATGGTTACTGACCAGCCTTCCACTTCCAACAAGCGTTCTGCTGATTTAATGGAGGAGGAGGAGGCAGATGACTCTGAGTATAATGATACTGATGATATTAAGAGTCTTTTGGAATCCGGAAATTCCGGAGCCAAAGCTGATCTATTGGATGATCAGCAGAGTGGTTCAGTGTTAGAAGAAATGGACGCTCTTTTAGATGATGATGATGATGTTGGTTCAGCAATTTCTGAAAAATTGGCCAACATAACTAACAAAGCATTTTCTAAACAGCATTCTATTGATGCTGTAAAGAAAAAGAAAGAGTCACACAAGAGGCTAAAGAATTGTGAAAAAGTTATTGTGCCTAAAGTCAACAAAGAAAATTGGCGCCAAATGCACAAACAAGCTTTTAGCTTTTACAAAAATGCGTGACTTAAGATTGATGAATGTTCAGAGTTTGATCACTAAGTCAACTTGTGCAATAGTTAGTGTAGCAAACAAGTTGTTGAATTTGGATGGCCAGAAGCATGATGCAGAAATAAGAAATTGTCTTGATGCAATTTATCTATTAGGCCATGCGAATACCACTATGTCTATGCAGCGGAGAGATTTATTAAGACCAGTACTTAAAAGTGATTATGCTGCATTATGTGACAGCAATGTCCCGGTTACGTCTTTGCTTTTCGGAGATGACCTTCCTAAGTCTCTGAAGGAGGCTCGTCAAGTAGGCAATGTTGGAAGGGATTTTTTAAAAAAAACGGGAAAAGATTTGGGTTCAGTCAAAGGAACAAGAGCGATTTTTCTTGGAAAAAGAAGAATCAAAGTCAGCAGAAGAGATTCAAGAAAGATCAGTAACAGAGACCCTGACTGAGGTAAAACTTCAATCTACTACATCTGAAGAATACGCAAGTTTTATAGAAAAAACTATTTCGAATGCTAAAAGAGACATATTACAATTTGAAGGTGGCAGAATCATGCATTTTATAGATCAATGGACTGAGTTCACTTCAGATCCAGAAATATTGAGCATTGTGAAGGGTATTGAACTTGACTTTATTAGTAAACCAGTTCAAAACATTAATGCAATGCATCAATGCTAATTTAATATGACAGAGAAAAAAGCAATTGGTGACGAAATACAAAAATTACCTGATAAAAAAGTAATTGTGGAAAGTGAAGAGGAAAAAGACCAGTTTGTGTCTCTTATATTTTTAAGACCTAAAAAAGATGGTAAATACAGGTTGATATGCAACTTGAAACATTTGAATAAATTTATTCAGTATCGCCATTTTAAAATGGATTCACTGGTGTCAGTTTTAAGGATGATAACACCAAACTGTTATATGGCTTCCATTGATCTAAAAGATGCATATTACTGCATACCGGTTGCAGATGTTTATCAGAAATATCTTAAATTCTATTGGAATTCAAAGCTTTACATGTATAGAGCATGTCCTATGAGCTTATGCATGAGCCCTCGGTTATTTACAAAGGTACTGAAACCAGTTTTTTCAAGGCTTAGACAAAATGGCCATCAATCTGTAATTTACATTGATGACATTTATTTGCAAGGTGACAATGCTCAAGCATGTCAGGAAAATGCAATTGCTACAGCAAACATGCTGGTTAATTGTGGATTTGTCATTAACCCTGAAAAATCTGTTTTTTAGCCAAGCCAAGAAATAGAATATCTAGGTTTCCTACTAAACTCAATAGAAATGACAATTGCAATTACAGAAAGAAAGGCATAGAAAGTGGTTACAATTTGTGATGAATATCTTAAATCAAAAAGAAATTCAATTAGAGATCTTAGCACTGTTATTGGAAACTTTGTGGCAAGTTTTCCAGCTGTACCACATGGACAGTTGTTTTATCGTCAATTAGAGAATGAGAAAATTTTGGCTTTAAAGATGTCAAGGGGGTAATTTGATGCTGAAGTTCATTTATCAAATCTAGCAATTAATGACTTAGAGTGAAACTAAACATTGTGGGTTCTAAGGCCCCAATTACCCGAGGTCAATCAGATTTGATAATTGAAACTGATGCAAGTTTGCAAGGCTGGGGTTGCAATTGTCAATCACTGAGCATATCAACAGGTGGCCCATGGAAAGAATCCGAAAAGAATTATCATATAAATGTTTGAGAACTTCAAGCTGTTTATTTTGCATTGCAATCAATATGTCATGATAAGAAAGATATGCACATAAAGCTTTTAAGGGTACTTACCACAAACAAAAAATGGATGCGCGGGTTGATATATATTTTTTGACTGATTTTGATTTGAAATGACATAAATAATAAATCCCTGAAATATTAAGAAATCGTAGGATTTCCTTGGTGCTTAGATATGAGATTTTGTTTTGCTTTCTATATAATTCCATGCAAAATTTTGCACAATTTTTTAACCTTATGACAAAATCTTATTTAATTCTCTCTTTCTACTTGGTAAACGTTATTCAGGATGTCAAGTTAAATGTAAATCTATGAAAAATAATGTTGATTTCTGAAAAAAGTTTGTTTGTGTTATTTATCCTTAATTGACAATACAACTGCTGTAACATATATTAGAGAACAAGGAGGTAGTCGTTCTTTAGAGTGCAATAAAATGGTCCGAAAAATTTGGACTTGGGCATATGAGAAAAATATTTGGCTTACAGCTGCTCATATTACGGGGAAAATAAACTGCAAGGCAGATTTTTAGAGTAGACATTTTAAACAGGAATATGAATGGATGCTTAATAAACAAGTTTATCAATCAGCTTGTGATAAATTGAATTTTAATCCAGATATTGATTTGTTTGCTACACGCAATAATTGTCAATTAGAAAAATTTGTGTCGTGGAAACCAGAGCCTGAGTCTTTTGCAATTGATGCTTTTTCTATTTCTTGGGCTGACATGAAATTATACTGTTTTCCACCTTTTAGTTTGATACCTTCGGTTTTACAGAAAATAGTGTTAGATGAAGCCACAGGTATTTTAATAATGCCAAATTGGCCAACACAACCATATTATGCAACTACAATGAAAATGCTTACAGAAAATCCAATCTTTGTTCACAGGAGGAAAACCCTGTTGGGCATACCGGGGACAACGCAGATACACAAAATATGGGAAAAGTTGAACTTACCAATATGTCTGTTATCAGGAGATCAATCCAGAGTAAAGACTTATCGGAGCAAACTAAAGACATTTTGTTGTCTTCATGGAGAGAAAAAACAAGTAAACAATACGAGTGTTACCTCCGTAAGTGGGAGACATTCTGTAGTGGAAGTGAAGTTAATCCCTTTTCAACACCTGTGAAGGAAGTTTTGGAATTCTTAACTTTTTTATACGAGAGTGGCATTGGCTATTCTGGGATAAACACAGCAAGAAGTGCTTTATCGTCAGTAGTTACTCTTGTTGATGCCGTGCATTATCCAGTGGGACAACATCCTTTAATTAAAAGATTTCTCAAGGGTGTTTTTAATAAGAGACCTACTTTTCCAAGATATTCAGAAATCTGGGATGTTTCAGCAGTGTTCAACTGGATGAAAACAATTAATTTTGATGACATGTGTTTGAAGTTGTTAACGCTAAAGACAGTAATGCTTTTAGCTTTATTATCTGGACAAAGGGTACAAACCCTTAAAGCGTTCTCAGTGGAAAATTTAAAATTTACGGATTCTTATGTAGAATTTAGGGTTGAATCTTTACTTAAACAAAGCAGGCCTGGGTTTCATTTGAATAAACTCGTATTACCGGCTTATGAGGACAGAAATTTGTGTATAGTCCAACATTTGAGAAAATACATTGACATGGCAAAAGAAATAAGGAACACTGATTTATTATTAATTAGCTATCAAAAGCCCCATGCGTCAGTATCATGTGACACTATTGCTCACTGGATAAAATCGGTGCTTAGCAAAAGTGGTGTGGATGTTAATGTTTACACTGCGCATAGTACATGTGCTGCGTCAACATCTTGCGCAGCTTCAATGGGATGTCCAATAGACACCATACTGGCACAAGTGGGCTGGGCTAAGGAAAAAACTTTCGCCAAATTTTACAACAAAAACTATAATGCGGAGAACATGTCTTTAGGACAAACAATATATAAGTGCATTGAAAAATAATGCCATGTTTTGAAATACAGTGATGTATATATACTTATATAAGTACGAGGGTTGTCCCGTAAAATCGTGGACAAGTTGTCTAGTTTGAAAAATAATCATCACTGCGTTCTGAAATTTTCACTACTCTTTAGTACATATAATATGAATATACATAGCAAATTTCAAATAGATATATGCATAAATAAACAAATTGTGATATTTTATGTTATGTACTGTTTCGCCCTACGGCGCACGGATTATAACGTCAAGGTGTCTAAAACAGCGTCGCGTTTCATGTTTTTTAAATGTAAAGTTTGATAAGCCCCACTTAAATCTAGAATTTTTTTTTATTTTCATACGTGTGTGTTTATAACCAGTTAAGGAACTAATGTGGCACACTCATGCAATCTTCTGAAGATTTATTAGCAAGTTACGGACAGTATTCTCACCATCATTCAACTAACAAAGAATCTCATATCGACGGTCGACAGTGACAGCGGCTTTTGCTATTACAATGGCAGTCTGTCCGTATGTTTTGTACTACTTGGGGACTCGATCGAGAAAACTTCGCTAAGAAAACTTCCATTTCATTTATATTTTAAAGATCTGGTGATATTTTTCATATTTTCTTTCTTCTGTATTCATTTAAAGTCTCTTAAGGTGTCATTACAACATCCTAATCTAACTGAACTGTTCTCCGGTGCGCCGTAACGTCATCAAACGTCGCCATTTTTCGTGTATTATGTTTACCAATTTCCCATTTCGAATGCTCGGGAAACTGCCAAAAATTAACCAAAATGCTTGAAATTTTCAAAAAGACGTCAGAATTGAGTAAGGAATTTAATTTGAACAATTTTCATCCTAATCTTGTGTGTTTAAAACTTTTATTACGATTTAATACTTGTATATTCTCTAATACAACCTTGTTATTTTTACCGTGCGCCGTAGGACCGTACCCTGTGCACATTCAAGCAGAATAAAATCTTTATTTTTGCATATATATTATCAAAAATATTATGATACACTTAAATATGATGAATAAACATTTACTGAAAATTTCAGCTTAGTGCGCCCATTACTTTTTGAGAAAAGCGCTTTGTCCACGATTTTACGGGACAACCCTCGTAGATTACATTGTAGCAATAAATTGAATTGCAATTAATGTTTTTTTATTACATTAATAGCCTCAGAGCTTTAAAATCTCATGTGGTTCTGTAATGAACTGGACAGTGATGAAGTAGAATTGGAAATGAAACGAAACTTACCTGGAAGTTGAAGTTTGATTGTAATTCTACGAAATCACTGGAAAGGAATGGAGGAATCGCATGCCCGACCCTGTAAAAGTTGTTATTTTTCCCTACCCTTTGTGTATTTACATCTTCGGCTATTAATTGGATTTAAATACTGAGGCCAGATAGGCTAGCGTTATCTCATGTGATTCCTCCATTCCTTTCCAGTGATTTCGTAGAATTACAATCAAACTTCAACTTCCAGGTAAGTTTCGTTTAATTTCCAATTTTCAACGTTGAATCCTCAACCTTTTTTCAACGTTGAAACAACGTTGAGGCTGCAACATATTTTCAACGTTGAATGTTCGTCGATATTTCAACGTTGAAACAACGTTGAAGCTGCCACATATTCATTCTCAACGTTTGATGTTCATTGATATTTCAACGTAGAAAAAACGTTGAAGCTGCAACATATTTTTAACGTTGAATGCTAGTGCTCGTCGATATTCAACGTTGAAACAACCTTGAAGATTCAACATGTTTTCAACGTTGAGTATTTTCTGATATTGTAGAGTTAAAACAAGGTTCAAAGATGCAAAGTTGAATGTCTCCTGATTTCAACGTTGAAACAACGTGGAAAATGCAAAATATTTTCAACTTTAGGAAAGTTAGGAAAATTTAACATTGAAACAACAGGTAACGAGTATTGAGCATTTAGTTTTTAAGTTCAAAATATAAAGGTGTCTTTAACTTCTAATCCATGCGATTTTTCGCAATATACACACAGCTGTATGCATTGTTAGGATATATTAAATATATATTAATTATACTTAATAAATGAAACGCATGCATTATAAATTGATTTACTCAAAAGAGTTGTGCCAATAGCTGGTACCATTATAAAATTTTAAATATGAGTTTATATGAAGCATGGCATATACATTTAACACTTCATTATAATTATGTTTCAAAAATGGTTTGTTTTTTTTTAATAAATTGTGAATGCTATTTTTTTTTAAGTATTTATAAAATATGTTAAATATAAGCTTTTAATAAATAAAAACATCTTTATCCAATATCTCGCTGTAATTCCATGTTACAATAGAATTAATAAAAATAATTATTCCGAATTAATGTTCTTAAAATAAGACTCATATGGATCCGTGCCGTATACTCTTGCGCAGATTATACGTATACAGAGCGAATCTAAGAAGTCTTACTTTATTAGATTGTGCTTTTGTTGTGTGTATTAATTCTATAATCTTTCTTTTCACAAAATATAAAAAAAATTCAAATAAACACATAAGAATTTTCACACTGACAATTAACCCCGGTCAAGTTGCATTACTTAAGATCCACTCCCCAAAAACCTTCGACATATCAGTTGGGAGTGCCTCTCGCTTAGTTGGTCAGTTTCAGTGTCAGGATAACCTTGTTATGCAATTTTCTTGCTGGGCAGAGTATAGCTGTTTGCAGCTTATCTAGGTCAAAATTTGAATTCAACTGATGGACAAAAAGTGCGCGTTTCTTTGCTGTTCATATTTCATGTGTTTTTCAAGCTACAATAAGTATTATTTCCTTTTCATGAATTTAAGAAATTAAGGTTTTTTAGTATCTGTTCATCATTTAATTCTTGTTTTATAAGGATATTTGAAATCTGCGTGAAATGCACATCCTTGGTTCGTGTATTACGTGTTTTGTTGATATTCATTTGGTTATGAAATATAAGTTAGTCTATTAATATATTATACAATTTAATTAATTGTAGTTCGTCGTAAGGTTCAATCAACCAGTGGTGCAGGGAATTGATTGTATAGTCAGCCTTGATTGCATCAGATTCTTCGCCCGTGAAAATTATACAAAGGAATGCAACATTTTGTAAGTACACTATGTATATGTTTCTATAACATTTTTCTTTAGTAATAATTATTTGTAATCATACTCATACGAAGTTTAACATAAAGTCAACTATAATTCTTTTAATCATGTTAATTAAATCCAAGTACCGCAATATATTCCTTTGTCTGATTTTTTAAATCATTCATGTACATGTATATTTATTTGTATCGTTTGAAATAAAGTGTTACGTACATTTTATCGAACAAATGGCTTTAACATCTTTATTTCTATTATCAATAGGCTTTTGCTTTAGAGGGTGGATTCTCCTGTTCATTTCTTTCATTCGTGGGACTTAACTATATGCGTGATTAAAATCAATGGATCCGCCACTTTTTGGACCTTAGAAGTGTAAGGCAGACGCGTACTTTGAAGGACCTGGATGTGATTACTGTGACCCACGTGCACTTTTCACTAGGAATATAAATTTTGTCAAGCAGTGATTTTTGAGATTCAGTGATTGAATCCAAATTGTTTGCCTTAAAAATACATGTAAAAAATTTCTCTCACAATCGTAATACTGGATTACAACTTATATAAATATTACGCAACTTGAATAAATTTTTTTATTAGAATTTGAAATGTATTTGCTTATAAAGCGAAATGTAATATGAATTCAACGTGATTTCAACCAAATATCAACGTTTGTACAACCGAAAAATTTAAACCACATCTCAACCTAATTTCAACCAATGTTCACTATTGTTCAATGTTGATATTTGAAGTTGAAACAACGTTGAAGCTTCAACGTTGCCTCAACTTTCATTTACAACCAAAAATCAACCATATATCAACCAAAAATTCAACCCATTTTCAACGTTTATTCAACGTTGAAAATTGACGTTGAAACAACGTTATGTCTCAACGTTGCCTCAACTTTCATATGCAACCAAAATTCAACGTTGATTCAACGTTAAAGTGCAACGTTGATTCAACGTTGAATCAACGTTGAAATGCCTGCTGGGATAGAGTATAAACAGAGGTCCCATGTCGCAGAAGGTCTTGCCAGGAAGAAGATCCCCCACTGCTTAATGTCCTTGAGTGCCGAGTATGGGGCAAAATTTGTAGCAAAATTTGAAAAGTATTGTATACAAATCACTTACCCTATATTGACGTGGTCAGAAGGACACAAAGGAGCGTAAAATCATATAAATCCAAATCATATAAAATCCATTTATGCATCTTTGAAACCAAACACTTAATGTTTCAATCACGCGAACCAGTCCGACCGATTCCTAAGCTGACTAACATATGAATGATTTTTGAAAATAATGGTACAAGTCATTTACCCAATATCACACTGTTGATTATGTGTAGATACCGGATGGGCGTGGTCATAATGACAACTCGGGAGCTACGCTCCCTCGTGTCATTATGACCACGCCCATCCGGTATCTACACATAACCAACAGTATGATATGGGGTAACTACTACTTGCCAAGTTAACTTTCATCTAGATACACATGTTTTCTAAAGGTATCACTTGCCAAGTAAGAATTTGGGCGTCAAGATTAATGCACTCGGGACAACAAATAACGTAATACAGTCATATAAAACTTAGGTAATATTTCTAAAGTTTATGATTAATTTTGTTAGACATTAAGTAAGTAAAACAATCTTAATTCTAAGATAGAATATAATCCTAGCTTTACACAAAGATGCATTGATAAGATCTGTGTATTGGTCAGCCGGAATCTTAGCAAGCAGGCTAAATGGGAAGATGGGACCTCCTGGTGGAATAAGTACTTTGATTGCAACTTTAGGATATCCGATCCTCAGCCAGGAAGGATAACTCAAAAAATTAATGTTTTATTTGAAATGCATCAAAATGAAGTTTGAAAATGAAATTTTTTTATGCAACAATTTTCATTTTATTCATCTTTATAAGATTCAAGGTTTTTGGAAGTCTTGGAATAGGTCTTATAAAAGCTGACTTTTATACCCTATAAAAGGGGGGGAAATGATACAGTTTTAGAGAGATAAGGTTTTCTTGAATCCAGCCTTAGATACTAATGCTTATCAACATGATATGATATAAAGAGTGATTTGTGGTGTCTTGCAATGATAGCAAAAGCCTTTTACATTATGTATTATAGAATATATGACAGAAATAGAAGACCAAAAATACCAAAAAGTATAAAAATCATGGCAATTTCTCTGAAGGCCTGGATACCTATCGTTTTTTAACCTAAGATATATTTGTTGATCAATTTGCAATAAGAAAATGCATTGCTCATATTCCAATTCGCTTTTTCTACAAAAATATTGGAGATTTGACATTTTTCCCTACATAATATGATTAACTTCAATTTTTAACTTGAAAGAAATCCCGTGGATAAATTTACATAACTTTATGGATTCAGCGATACTTTCATGAGTACTTTTGATTACTTAACTGCTAATTTTATAAACCTAAGGATCGGACTACCTTAAAAGCCGTAACAAAAACCATTAGACTTTGCAGTTCTTCTAGAATCCCGAAGATGTCAGAGGCATATTTTTGAGGTATATTTTTGGATTATTTGTTAATTTAAACTGGTGATTTTATGGTTAATAATTGGAATAGTTTCATTGGTAAATTTAGGTGAAATCTGGATTATACATGGTGCGCTTATAGAATTCTTGAAACATAACCCTTATTAAATAGGAATTAACTCATTTGTGCTGGTGATGTTTTTACACCGAGTTACAGGTGATAAGACTTGATTATAGGAAGCTGTTGGTGGCGTTGATTCACCAGAGCTGTTCTTAAGAAGAGTATTGGTGATAATTGTTGGTAGCGTCAATTCAGCACAATTTATTTACCAGAGTTAGCATAAAAAACTTCACCAGTAATTTTCTTTAATTATATAAGGGTAACAAATAGTTTAATTGGTGTTTGAATATATATATATATATATATATATATATATATATATATATATATATATATATATATATATATATATATATATATATATATATATATATATATATATATTCATTTCCTTGTGTTATAAACAATCCCACATCATCTTTATATTTTAATAAACTTCATAGTGTCTTAGTATTCTGGATTTCTTTTGTGAATTCTTCAAACTGAAGAGGTTACGCTACATTACGCATTTGGCTCGTTAAATATCCGAACCCAAACTTTTTTTTGACAAATTGGTGGCAGCGGTGGGACTGTTATTTTTATTGTTTACGTTTTGCAATTCAATTTCAGAGATTATTTGTGCTGTGAAAAAAATGGATGAATATTCTAAAGTTGTTACTTTGAAGAAACCATCGGAGATAGAGGATTTGGAAATTATCATGGATAAAGAACAGTTTGAAGAGACCATTCCGCTTCAAGATCAAGAAAACTGGGAAGATGAAATACAAGAGGAATTTAAGACACCATCACATAGTCAATCAATCTCAAAGAAATAAAGAAGGAAGGTTTTTCTACAGAATTAAAGAAGAGTTTCTATGTGTTTCAAGAAAAGATTTGTGATCAGTTACAACAACAGAGAGAATTCTTCAAGAAAGAAATATTTAGTCTGCATGAGCAAGTGAATTTTATGTATTCTAATATGAATTTGATGAAAAGTGGGATTCATGACCAGATTTGTGATCTTAATTCAGAATTAAAAGAAATGAAAAAAAAAGGATACAAGAAACCTTGTGAAGGAAAGTTTTTGTCAAACCACAGGCTTTTTAAAAAGTGAACCACAAGTGACCTCAACTCCTAAGGTAGCTTCAAACCAGATTCTAAAGAAAGAATTGGAAGAAATGGGAAAATCGACACTAAGTTCCATGGGACAAGAAACAAGTCAAACTGAAAACGCAAGTACAAGTAATTCATCAATGGAGACTCATGTTTGATCACCAAAAGAAACGCACAGTGAAAAAGAAAATTCTTGTTGAGATTGTAGCAATGAAAAGTCAAAAACCGTGAGAATGAAACCGCAACATAATGATGGAACTGATGATTGGGAGGAATATTTAAAACAGTTTGAAATTTTAGCAGAAATTAACAAGTGGAATGATGAAACAAAGGCATTTTATTTAGCGGAAGTTTGAAAAGAGCAGAATGGACTAATTTGAATGAATTAAAGGCAACAGAGAGAAGAAAGTTTGAAAGTTTGGTAACATCATTAGAGAATCGCTTTGGATCAGTGAATTGTGCAGAAATGTATAAAGCAAAGTTACAATCAAAGATGAAATCTAGAGACGAATAAATTCCAGAACTTGGTCAAGCAATAATTAAGTAAAATGACAAGACAAGCATATCCTAATGCAGATTCTGTTATAAGGGATGTATTGGCGTTAGATCATTTTATAGATGCTTTACCTGACCCCGACATGAGATACAGAGTAAGAGAGTCAAGACCAAAGAATATAACTGATGCAGAAATTCTAGCTGTCCGTTTAGAAACACACAATCTTGCTGATTAGACAAAGACATCGTAGTTTTGTGAGAATTGTTAAAAGTGATGAAAAATTCGAAGCTCAGAAGAGAAGACTACCAACCCCAAAATCAACGCCTCTGAGATCTTTGGGATCAACCCATCAAAAATGGGCAGGAAAGTATAAGGAACAAAATCAAAGAACAGGCAGAAAACTTAATTAAACATTTAGTGATGAAATGAAAAAAAACTAAAACAAGACCTTGCCAGCTTGACTATGGAATTTCACGAAAGTAAAATGTCTCTTGTTTCAAAACAGAGTTCTTATATATGCTAAGGACCAGAGAAATGATAGTGTACATAATTCGGGAAACGTGAGTTGGTCGAACTCAGGGGCTGGAGCTCGATCGAAAACAACAAGCCCAAGTTTTAGAGATTGAATATTCTGATGATTGTGATGGATTATATGTGACAACTAAAGTGCAAGATACAAAAGTTGACTTCTTGATTGATATAGTAGCTAATATTACATTTTGAGTGAAAATTTTGTAAACAGATTGAAACCAGAGCATATACCATGCATTACAGAGATTGATAAATATTTCATGACAGCTACAGGAGACGTGTGACCACTTCTTAGAAGAGCCATTGTGAATATTCAAATAGGAAAACAAAGAATCGAGCATGAAATCTGGATAGCTGATATCAAGAATGAGGAATTATGGGTGCTGATTTCTTAGAGAAAAATAACTGTGACATTTTATTCAGTGAAAGAATTCTGAAGATTAAAGGCGAGAAAGTCGAATGTTTTACAGTTAATCAAAGTGACAGTTTGCAGAGTTTCCGAATCAAAATCTCGAAAACTAAAGAAATCCCTCCTTTAAGTGAAAGTGTTGTTCCTGGCTATTGTAACAGACAGGTTAAATAAACACACCCGCTGTGTTGAAGCCAACAGAAAATTTCAATGACAAATGTGATCTTATAATGGCTAAAGAATTGGTCAACCTGGAAAATGATGTGATACCTCTCCGAGTAATGAACAGTACTGATACATAGTGTTGTACAAAGATTCACTAGTTTGTATGTGTGAGCCAGTCTGTGAGATAATGGATTTCTCTCAGCAGGATGTACAGTAGATGTAAATAATTTGCGAAAGAAGATATTATCCATAACCGTGCCAGATCATCTCAAGCAAATGTTTGAAAATTCTTCGAAGAAGTTAACTCCTATGGAAAAAGATGTTTTGAGAGAATTGTTGCTTGAATATGAAAAAAGTTTTAGCAGAAATTCACAGGATTTAGGACAAACCTCACTTGTCAAGCATAAAATCGACACTGGTGTTGCACAACCAATCAAACAAAGACCGAGGAGAGTTCAACTATCAAAGAGAGATGAAGTTTCTAAAGTTATTCAAGAAATGAAAGATCAAGGAATAATCATCAATTAGCCCTTGGGCTTCACCCATTGTTCTCGTGAAAAAGAAAAATGATGAAACACAAAATTTTGTATTGAATAAGGAAACTAAATGATGTAACTGTAAAAGATCACATCCATTACCAAGAACAGATGATTGTCCGAATGCTTTATCTGGATCAGTATGGTTTTCTGCATTGGATCTAAAAAGTGATACTGGCAGGTATCGGTTGAAGAAGAAGACAGAGTAAAAACTGCATTTACAACTAGTGAAAATGGATTTTGGCAGTTTCGTACAATGCCATTTGGATTATGCAATGCCCCCGCTACATTTGAAAGATTAAGGGAGCAAATTCTTAGTGGATTAAACAAAGAATTGTGTCTTGTGTATTTAGATGACATCATTGTGACAGGAATGTCATTCACAGAACATATTAACAACTTACGAAAAGTTTTTGACAGGTTAAAATGAGCTAATCTAAAGCTTAACCCAGAGAAATGTCAGCTGTTTCGAAAAGAAGTGAAGTTCTTGGGACATGTTGTAAGTGAAAATGGAATATCAACTGACACAGACAAAGTCCAAGCAGTGAAAGAGTCGTCAACTCCAAAGACAGTTAAAGAAGTCAGAAGCATTGTCACGATGCAAGGATTTCACATGTAAAGAATAAAAGCCTTGGTGCCAACTGTTCAAAAGTTATGACCAAGATTAAAGATTTCCAAAAGTATGATATGTCAAATTCGGAGTTTAACGTCAAATTAATGGTAGCCCAAGTGTTGTCTTGACAAAAATAAAACAATGTGTGAAAACCCTACCACCAAAGTTATTGCTAATATTAAAGGTTCCTTAAATATTGGCCAAACTCCAATGTTAATGTATAAGTATTTAAGTTGTTGGTATTTGAGGAAAGGTCGTGTCACAAGGAATATACAAGTAAAGTATGAAAGGCCTAGCACCAACTTTTAAAAAGTTATGGCCAAGATTGAAGTAAAAATGGCTCAAACTCTAAGGTCAGGTCAAAAGACATTTTATCCAAAGAAAGGCTTTGTAACAGGAAAATCACATGCGAAATATGAAATCCGTAGTTCCAATCAATAAAAAGTTATAGGCCAAGTAAAAGTGTGTTTTTTCTTTACAAACAAACAGACAGACGAACGGATGACAAAGACAGGGTAAAATTCATAACCCCGGATGTTCGATTACGGGTGCATAAAAATATACCTTTATGCCAGCAAAAAATGGTTTACTACTAGCAGTTTTACACGCAAACCCATCTTCCTTATATTTGGCTCCAACAAGACAGGAAATCTGAAAAAAAAAAGTTACACAAATAAAAAAATCGATATTTTATTGAAAAGTAAAGTTTCAATTGAAAATGTTTTTCAATTCAAAGAATAGTAAAATTTAACGCACTGTTGATCCGGCTTTTTTCTGTTTCTGTGCTATTTGTTTTGATGATAGCAGTGCATTTTCCAGTGAGTTATATGACAGCGTTTCACTCCTCACAACTTCGATATCGTCCACATACCACGAGATTTCGTAAAATAATGAAGTGTCAGGTAATGGTGTAAAGCTACATTTGAACATTACACTAGGGGAATGTAATGTAGATGTTCCAAAAACTTTTGATACCCAAGAAACATTGTGGTAGGAAACACTGAGATTTGATGGAACTCCTTTTACACCTGAAGACATTCAACAAATATATAACGCTTTAAGTACCCTCTCTACACCGGTGCAAAATATTTTTGGGACATTATGAAAATTGTATTGGACAAGGGTGTAAATATTGAGCTTATTTTTTTTTTTTAATAATCAATATATGTTACGTGGCATTTACCACCAGGAAAAATGTGCAAGCACAGCACAGACACGGTGAATAGAAATCACGGATGTTTACTTTCATGGAGAAAATACATGTTTCGTTTACTTAAATCGATTACAAATTGAGTTATGTAATGTGAATTTCTATTTATTGGTATTTGAATCTAAGGGCAAATCACTCTAACTGCAGAAAAATACGATAGAAGCAGAACTCCTTAATGAACAGTGTAGAGATGGTTCTTAACGTGAAAGAAATTAAATTTGTTGACTGTATACTTGTGTAAAACTTTTGAATGTCATACATGTACGTTTCCCTTAAAAAATATAAAGTTATAAAATACTTACAGTTATCACTCAATTCTGTAAGAAAATAAATATTATATTTAGTTGTTCTCTTTTATTAAAAGCTATCTGATAAGCTAAAACTTTGTCACATAATCATAGGCCTTTATAAAAGGTGCCTGTTTTGGAGGATAACAATCGAAATTGACACCCAAGGAAAATCATTATCTACTGAATGTCTTATTCATTTAGGGTTTCAGCAAAAAAAAAATCATCGATCGTCTTTATGTTCACGTTTAGAAACCTTTCAATTTCAACGCCTCAATTTTTCTCAATAAGAAAGCTTCGAAAATGATATACTGACCTCTTTATTGTTTGTTTGATACCCAAAGAGTCCTTTGTCATGTAAAATTACGTTATTTCTGCACTCGCAGGCATGTTTCATTTTGGGTTTTTTTTTTCAGGTAAGCTACATCGGAAGCAAGTCTTTATTGACATCACGTTAATTAGGCTTCTTTCAAACGCACAACTGACGTTTAGAAGTCTACTAACGATTTATACGCATGTGACATTTTGTTTTATTGCTAGCGCTATCGAGCGCTAGCAATTACGCTCGTGCATAATTTTGGAATACGCATGCGTCATTCTGAAAAAAAAAATTCACGGTCTAACATTCTGGGAAAACTATGGTACTATGGATAGACTGTACGATAACAATTTCGGTATGTCATTAAATAACATTGACTTTTTCTGTCTTATTCTGAAGCTTGTTTACCTATTGAAGAACTTACTAAGTTCTAAAGTACTAAATCCTGATTGGTTTTCACGCAATTAACAATCCGTTCTATTATCCTCAACCTACGCAACATTATGCGCTTATACGGTTCACTATAGAATTCTCAAAACGCCAGTTACGCCTTTGAAAGAAGCGGAATAAACGTGACGTCAATAAAATTTTGCGTCCGTTGTAGCTTACTTGGAAACAACACACGACAGACAAAACATGCTTGCAAGTGCAGAAATAATGAAACTTTAGATGAAAAAGGACACTTAGATTATCAATTAAAAAAAGAGGTCAGTAAATCTTTTTCGAAGTAGCAGGGAGTTTGAAAACTTTCTGAACCTGAACCTTTAGACGATCAAAGATTTTTTTTTTTTTTGCTGACATCCTTAAATCAATATAAGACATTCAGTATAATAAAATAAATGGAGGGTAACAATTGAAATTGAAATCCCTTGGAAAACCATTGTCAACCTCCGCTGACGAGTCGGTTGACAACTGTTTTCCCTGGGGTGTTTATTTCAACATTTATCCTCCAAAACAGGCACTATTTATAAAGTGTTACCCTTTGTCAAGTATACTGTAACACTGAGCCTAACATAACGGATGGTTTAATTAATGGATATAAATCAATCTGATTTTTAAAATTAACACATATGTAGCATTGAATTATAATTAAGTAAATTACCGCATATCGATTTATGTAACTAAATAAAGATTTTGAAACACATATCCCTTTGATGGTTTTAAAAATGAAAAACATCTATTCTTCTGTAAAACAACAATCTGCTAAGCTCAACATACTTATTTCTATTATTTTATATTTTGTTTTGTCAATCTCTATGCAAAATAATGTAAAATATTCAGCTCTTCCAGTTCGATCAATCAACAGATATATCGGCTTCACAGAAAAACATATCGACATCGACCTTGCACGTTCCTGTTTGAATATCGTTTGTCCGATGAATGGTGTATATATAATATATAGACAGAAATTTCAAACGTACCAAAACAATATCCCGAGTTACAATAAAAAACAGGTTTCAGATGATAAACCATGTATGTTGTGCAGTTTTTTACTTTAATGTCAATCTTCTGTGTGCAATTTTCAATAAACCCCTTTAAACATGCTGTAGCGTCATTTACTGAAGCAGTGGGTGGATGTGAACCTAAAAAGAAAAAAAAAACATTTTAGTATGGACTTTGTTTAAATGTATGTTTTCTTTTCTTTTTTTCTTTTTTTTTTAAAGTTTACTTCTAATCCCATTATACCCGAATTGAGAATATTTTGTTTTTGTTAAAATACAGGAAAACTCTTTCAACAAAATTTTTTTTAATCACCCAAATAGACACTCTTTTTTATGCTTGTGAGATATTGCTTTTTCTTTGAAAAACGATACTGTTTTTTCTTTCATATGGTCCAAAAGGCACAGTTATCATGATATTGAGGTAAATTTTACAGTCATCATTTTTTGGGTGTAATTTTAAAGGTGCACAGAGGAAATCTAGTGCAAGTTTTCCAGCGTTTAAAATTACATAATGATTGTAACATAACGATAAAAGAAGATAAAGTAGAAGCACTGACCACTGAACCAGAAAGGATAAAGAGTCCCACAATATCCAAGGGAAGGTGGGGAAGTTGACATTTTATAATATTCTGCTCTGTACCATCCTTTTGTGATTTTAATGTCACAGATAGGTAAATAATCCATAAAGAACGATGGATTTCTTTTTGGCAAGTCAGTAAGGTTACGGTACACCGTGTAAGAACAGGGATCCTCTTCCTCTGAATTAAAACAAAAACAATAGTTTACATCCAAAGCCATAAAGAAAACAAAAAATGGATGTAAAACATACAAATGTATTAGAAAAATGCATTATGATTTTTTAATTATTACTAGCATTTCATTAATTTTTCAATGACACATTATAACTAAATCTTTTCTTTATTTATTTATACAAAATTTTATTCACATAAGTGAATGGGATTTGGCAGCAGGCAAAGCCTATTTTAGCCCTCTCCCTTTTCTTTATGATCATGTGGACTTTTCGCTTTCAAAATAATGACCAATGAAAATAAAACAAATCATAATTCTAAATTAAATCTAAGGTAACTTCAACTTACTGCATTGAATTAACAAAGGAACATAGACAAAGAAGAACAAATAAAGGATTTCCATCTTTGATTCTCACAAACTGAAACAAAATATTTTTAAAACAGGATTAAATGAATTCAGTAATACATTACGAGTGCCTCCCTATGTACCACCTTAATCTTTTCCTATACTAAAATAATTTTAGTTCTTATAGCTATAACCTTGATTTTTATTTTGAAACTATTCAACCACATGTTTTATATTGTGTAATGCTTCAATCACATCTTAACCAATGGTTGAGTAACAATAGAATTTTTTATGATTGAGTGGCTGAAAAAACAAACGGCCGGAATAGAAATTATCCGACATGGTGCAGACCCATTAATTTTGAAAAGCACCTGTAACCTTAAACCCCAGTCACATTTACAAAAACGATCAACGGCCGACGACCGTAATGATTAGGTCACATGTAAGCCGATGGTCGGGCGACTAAATTGTACTGGTCTTATCGGCTAAAAGAACATGATCGGCCAACATGAGTATCGGGCTAGAGGGAGCAGTCACATTAATTCATGTTCATCGGCCGTTGTCTTGCCCGATTTTGACCTCTTCCTTTGTCGGCCGACCAATATTTTGTGTCCATTGATCCAAGTTATAGTATCCTAGTAGTCCTTAGAGTATCAGTTACATTGTCAACGCTGGATATACGATGGGAAACCAATGTGTTTTATGATAAAAATGGCGTGCTTGCCGGCCGGCCTTACAAAGGCCCAGCGATGCATTGCTAATCATAAAACGATGTTCCAGGATAATCGGCCGATGTATATTACATCGCTAATACATTGGTGAACATCGTTCGTACATCGGTCGACTACGTGGTCAAACATCGACCGATGATCTGCCGCTATCTGTTGAACACTGTTCAACCCCCCTATGACCTCAGATTCAACGGATATAGGACGATGCTCGGCCATACAATGGCCAATCCTTGAAATATGTGTTAATGATGGGTTGCCGATGAGGAGCGATGTGAGGCATCGTTGAGGACATCGCTTAATTTTAACTACGAATTATTTCCTACGGATGACCCCGCCGATTCGCAAAATGGCCCCAGTCACCGTCCGATCACTAGTGAGGCCTGGCCGGCAACCATGTCATTTTTATCAAAAACCGCATCGGTTTCTCATCGTATACCCCATCGCTGGATAATATGACTGATACTTAACCGATGCGTTTATTTATGGAAATGGCGTGGTTGCCGGTCGGATACCACTACTTTTAGGACGGTGACTGAAACCATTCTGCAAATCGTTGGGGTACATCGGTAGGAAATAATTCGTAGTTAAATTCAGCGATGTTTCCAACGATGCCTCACAACCTCGCTCCTCATCGGCAACACACCATTAACACATCTTTCAAGGATTGGCCGATCTTTTTCCAAGCATCGTCAAGTTTCCGTTGAATCTAAGGTAATCGGGAAGTTGAGTGGTGGGCAACAGGCATCTGACGATTATCGGTCGAAGTTTGACCAAACATTAGCCTATATTAGACCGAAGTACGAACGACGTTCTCTAATGTATGAGCGATGCAATTGAAACTTACCTGGAAGTTGAAGTTTGATTGTAATTCTACGAATCACTGGAAAGGAATGGAGGAATCACTTGAGATAGCGCTAGCTTATCTGGCTTCAGTGTTTAAAAATAATCATTTAAGAGGCAGTCCACCGAAAAACCAGGCAATAGGTGGCACATCGCATGTCATGGATTTTAATTATTTTTTGCATGTAGACTTAGTATAGTAAGTGTTTACACATGACAACATCAAAAAAAATTTTAGTGGTCCTCTAGTCCTATTTTTGGTAAATGCCTAATTTTAAGTGCAAAAAGGTCAACTTGAGGGTAAAAAAATTACTATGTTTTTATTTTGTTTAATACGTAACAGATACTCAAAAGCTGGATGTGTCAATCAATATTATTTATAGCATAGACTCTTACCTTTTATTTTATAATGAACAAGACTGCAAATTTTATTTCTTTAGAAAAAGGATATGTGGTCCAAAATTGAGTTGAACAAGGTACCTTTTTGAATTCAGCATCCAATTTTCGATACCTTATAAAATCCAATACATTACTATGACAGAATTTTTTCCTCATGTTATTATGAATACAAAGTACAAGCTTTTGA
Organism: Saccostrea cuccullata; assembly: GCF_032062105.1. Lineage (NCBI taxonomy): Eukaryota > Metazoa > Mollusca > Bivalvia > Ostreida > Ostreidae > Saccostrea > Saccostrea cuccullata. The sequence goes on along the minus strand of NW_026929140.1, from coordinate 116,189 downwards.
GTCATTTGATAAAATTGGTGGGAACAGGTATATTGAGAGAAATAAAAGGAGTCCAATGTACCTATTATTTATGATTTTTCCCTAATTACACCGATCCCGATCGGAATTATATAAAGAAGAAAATACTATAACTGTTTCGTTAAATTTGGCTCTTTTGTTGCAACGTTGTTTTAGAATTTCTTTATTCATTTTTTTTTTACATATTATATAGGTGGCAGGTGCCTTTAGTCTGATAAATTTATTAATTTTGCATTATTTTCGATCGGGATCGGTTTTATTTTAATCGGGGTCGGTTTTTACCGTAAATTTAGAAATATTTCCTCTATTTGGTTCTTCATTATAATTAATCAGAAGTATATGCTTGTCTTTTATTTCTTTCCAGTCAGCTTTCTGTTTTTAATTGACTGTAACCATAGATTCAATGTATATATTATTTAAATTACTAATGTCTTTTACGTACATGAAGATTACATGTTGTAAAACATGTTTGATTTCTTGATACTCGGTATTTCAAAAAAAAAAATGTATTTGTACATGCATCATGCAACAACTGAGAGCAGACAGCTTTCTATAGCTTCATTATTTATCTTATTTCCAAGTAAAATTTCTTTTTCTATTTTCTCAGGAATTAAAGAGTTAAATTCTATCAGTGACGAAATTAAACTTGTCTAAATACAGAAAATATTTGATATACATGTACAGTACAGGGAAATAATTTTGTTAACAGCATCAATGCTGATTTTGGTGCTTCCTATGCTTGCTGATTTTGATGCTTCCTTTGCTTGCTGATTTTGATGCTAGTTATCCTTATTCTGATCCTGGTTTGATCCTTATCCTGATGCTGGTTTGAAACTAGGTCAATGCTAGTAATGCTACCGAAAGTAGGATTATCCTGCCGGAAGTGGATAATTCAAAAACAGCATCGCCATTAAAATTAATTTTTGGGGTAATTTTTATTTGTAATTCGTATTAAATGACTTTCCTTTATCTGTTTTCACTTTGGTCAATGCTAGTTCTATCCTTTGCTTGCTGATGCTGATCTAAGTAATGCTGATTTTTTAAATGCCGATGCTGATGCTAGTTGTATCCTGATCCTACTTATGCTGATCCTGATGCTGGTTTATGTAACAAAATTAGTTCCCTGCACTGTACACTCTCGACTTTATCCAAGTTTTTTTAACCGGTCATCTGTAAAGCGTTTTCCCCCATATTTTCCTCTTTTACAAATTTTGATTTTATATAAATGAATAATAAGTGATATAGTATCATTATTTAATAAATCGCTCACAAAAAGCAAGGTGTGTGGGGGGGGGGGGGGGTACATGACTAAATTGTATGTGAAAACTTTTAGAATTGGCCAATATAGTCACATGTTTAATTAAATTCCGTATTAAATGTGAGTGTGTGATTGTTTCAATCGCCTAATAAAAAAATTATATAATAATAAAAAAAAAAACGAAATGTTTCACTAAACCATCTTCCGTTTTAGTGCCAAATTATAGTGGGGAATTCAGCAGTAATCTAACTCAGTAAATATATTTTTATTACAATTTTCAGTGGGTTTTTTTTTTTTCAGTTTTAATCGTACCGCAGGTTGTTTCTTTTGATTTGACTGCATAGGTAAATATATTTAAGTTTAAACAAATATCATGAAGTAAACATCTCAACTTCGTTGAATTAAATGTTGCGTAAATCTAAAACATTCATGATTGATTCCAAACTTTATAAGAATTGTCCATTATAAACACTATTATTATTAATTATTAATTATTTTTACGCATATCATAGTAAATCAGTAAGAAAAAAAAGTTCTCAGACATGTGTAAAAGTACTTATCAAAACGGACTTGTTTTAATACATCTACATGAGACGCCGCCCGTGTATGAAAAAAAAGTATTCTGCAGAGTAATTTCACAGAAAAAGAGAAATTATTTAAATCTTTTTCTTCTTGCACTTTATGCAAAGTATTTACAAACTTCTCTGGGAAACTTGCAGCTATTTCATTGTGACGCAATATTAGTCAGGTATATGACGTCACTGATACATCAATGGAAACGTGATTTCAACGGAATTTCAACCTGAATAATATAGCCAATTTTTATTTAAATATTACGTTTGGAGGCGAAAATGAATAATATTTTGAAAAATTAATGAGTTATTTTTTGTTTAATAATTTTCTTTAGTGTATCGATTCTAAATATTTCACTAGGATTCCGATAAAAGGTGTTTAGCAGATTTACCGATGCCACGGGAGATAGCTCTTGCATCACAAAATTTCACAAAAACGTCTATATATTTTGCAAGAAAACTACTATCAAAAGTGTTTTTCCCACCGATTTTATTTTTTAAACAAAAAGATGAAATATTTCTAGATTTAGTTAAGTGTGAATTATAGTCCTGATAAAAATGTATTAGAAATTACAGTTCTTTGTTTCTGACCTACAGTCAATGGTTTATATAGGGGAATTCAAAAACACAAAACACAGGGATATTTTACTAAATAAGCAATTTTCAAACAAATCTTCAATTACATTATTCCTTTTGGACTACATTGATATTGTTTTTAATAAAATATCAAATATTCCTCACATTCGATGTGCCGCCTATTAATACATTACTGCCTGGTTTTTCGGTGGACTGCCTCTTAATAGCCGATAAAAGAAGAAAATTAAATTTATAACAAGGGTAGGGAAATTAAAAATATTGGGTCGGGCATGTGATTTCTCCATTCCTTTCCAGTGATTTGTAGATGTACAATCAAATTCAACTTCCGGGTAAGTCTCGTTTAATTTTCAAATCTACTTCATCACAGTTAAGGTCATTCCAGAACCACATGAGACGTTAAAGCTCTAAGGCTGTTAAATGATGTCTTATTCATAAATCCTACACCTTTAATTAAATAAAATCCAGTGAAGAAATGAATCAATTTTATTCCATTGCACTCAATTAAAAATAAAAATACAACACAAGTAACAACATATTTTCCAATGTTTATCTGAATGCACTAAGTTCTATATACTACTTCACACAAAACTAATTTTGTAAAGTTTCTAATACTTTCACATCTAACTCTTTGCATGATTTAACAGTTTCTTAATTATAAAATCTCGCAAATGTCTTTTCATTTGACCAACCGACTTGTGACATTATGTGCCCACACTACTCTGCTATAGAACGTTTCTTAACTATCGCGCAAGAGTGTCAGATGACACTGCCGCATGAGGTTTTTGATTACTAATTAGAAGTTGATCAGAAGTTCTAAGATTTGCTGTCTCTTAAATATACTGTCTTAAATGTGAAATAATACACAAATTCCTATCTTCTTGATAACATGAAAAAGACACAGCTGGTAAATGATAACCCGGTCTATTTTGTTTCGTCAAGTTTGTATGCGAAATGTTGCCGTATCGTCCGTAATTTGCAAACTGTGAATTGAAAAAAAAAAACTTTTTAATGTTTGTATCCTCTGTCCAGATACACATGATAAAAAACAAGTAACATGACCAGTTTCCATGATAACAATTTCACACAAATTCCATTTAGGTCTATATTCCTCATCCAATTTAACACTAATAATACATCCCAAACTTCAGTGTATCGTGGTAAAGAAGGTTTTTGATCGATATTGCCTTTCAAAAATCTTTTTACAACAGGATGTTCACCGATTAACACATTTTCATTATCAGCCAAAGTAACTGTATTTAAAAGAGCACTTTTATCCGTGTAAATGCCAGAATAGCCCCTACCTTTGTCCGAATGTTACGTAAGAAACACCAAAATGTCTGTTAAATTTGCACAAAACGGATTAATCTGCCGTCCACCACAGAAAACTTGCCATCTCCGTTATAACTTTTGTAATTTGTTTAGATGTAGATGATCTCCATGATGATAAAAGTATTTTGGTAACGTTTTCCGGAAATTGTCTTTTTTCAACTGATCTCTTGATAAAAGGCAAATCAGTAGATCTATCTTGTCCCATATCTTGTGAATTTGTCCGGAATTCGGAATCTGCAACAATGTTTTTCTGTTGTGAACATACAACGGATGTGCAATGAGCATTTTCATAACTGTTGAATAATAATACTGAGTTGGCCAATTTTCTAACACAACTATTCCTGTTACTCTTTCCACTGACATCTTTTGTAATACTGCTGGTAGGACACTAAAAGGAGGAAAACATTAAAATTTTAGATCTGTCCATGATATAGAAAATACATCAATGGCAAATGATTCGGGTTTTGGCTTCCAAGATACATATTTTTCAAACTGTTTGTTGACTCTAGTTGCGAATAAATCGTATTCTAGTTCAAACCTCAATTTCTTAATAGCAGATTGTAAAACTTCTTTATCTAACATCCATTTATGCTCGATTTTAAAATGTCTACTTTTATAATCTGCATCACAATTATCTTTACCTGGAATATGTGATGCTGATAACCAAAATTTTTTATCATAAGCCCATAACCATATTCTTCTGGCCAATTCATTACATTGCAAAGATTTGCTGCCCCCCCCCCTCCGTTCCTTTATGTAAGCCACAGCCGTTGTGTTGTCAATCAAAATTTTCACATGGGAATAATGCTTGTCCTGGCAAAGAGGCGAAATAAGCAGCTTTCAGTTCGAGCACATTGATGTGAAATTTATTTTTTCCTTCTAACCAAGGGTCACCTGTTGATATTTCAAGACTCTTACAATTGTAGCCCCAACTTAAATGAATCGCATCAGTTTCAATAACTATGTCAGGCTGACATCTGGTCATTGGTGCCTTGGTCTTAGAGATATTACATGACCACCAGTTGATATCGCTTAGTGCTAACTCAGAGAGTGTAATTTGAGCATCAAAATTCCCATTTGATGCTTTCAACATCTTTATTTTCTCATTTTCTAACTGATTGTTAAATAATTGACCATGTAGTACTGCGGGAAAACTTGCTACTAAGTTCTCAATCAATACACTAAGATCTCTTATATTGTTTGCTTTCGTACTTTCAAAAATTCTGAACATAATGATACAATTTTTTTCACTTTATGCTCTGTCAATGCTACTGACATTTCTTTCGAATTCAAAATAAACCCTAAGAATTCTAATTTCTGTGTTGCATAAAACACGGACTTATCTGTGTTTGGAACAAATCCAAACTTTGACAACATTTCAATTGTAGCCATTACATTTTTGTTACATATACACTGTATCAACAGTTTCTCCTTGTAAATAAGTATCATCAATGTAAACAACAGACTGATGTCCACTTTGCCTCAAAGAAGAAACAAATGGGTTTAAGCACTTTCGTAAATAAACGAGGACTCATACATAACCCCATGGGACGAGCATTAAACATGTATAATTTTGAATCCAACACAAACTTCATATATTTCTGATATTTTTCAGAAATTGATATACAATAATACGCATCCTTCAAATCAATAGAAGCCATATAACAATCTTTTGTAATCATACGTAATGCTGATTGCAAAGATTCCGTCTTAAAATGCCTGTACACTATGAACTCATTCAATTCTTTCAGATTACAAATAAGTCTGAATGTACCATTCTTTTTATGTCTAAGAAAAATTGGCGAAATGAATTGATCCTGCTCATATTCTTTTTCAAAGACAATCTTTTTTGCTATTACTTTATCTATTTCCATGTCAATAGCTATTTTCTCCTCATCTTTAAATTGTCATTCTTTAGGAATTTTTGTTTGGATTGGCATTTGACCCAATTTAAATTCTAGTTCTATGCCATTGACAATTTTTATAATCTCTTTGTCAGATGTTATCTCTTCCCATTGATTTAAACAATGCTTTATTCTAGCACCTTCAAAATATTTTATATTTCTCTGAGCCTCTGCCATTACATCTTGAATAAAATCACAAAATTGTTTTTCAAATTCAGTAATATTTTCATGCAAATCATGCTTGATTTCCAAGCTTACCCCAATCGATGGTGTGCTTTGTTTTTCTTTTATGTTTTCTTGAATTTCTTTAGATTTCTCGCATCTTCGTTTGCACGGTTCTAATCCAACCGAAGTCTTTTCTCGGGCGATTCCAGAATCGTTTTCCGTTTTTTGACTGGAAATTTCTTCCAACATTACAAACTTGTCTTGCTTCTTTGAGTGATTTTGCTAAATCATCTCCAAATGAACATTTTCGGAATCACGAACACCTGACAACGTACTATGGACTGTGGACTTTACAAGGGATGGAACATGTCAAGAGCGTAAAACGAATATACCTCTACGTATCGCATTTCATTTTAAAATTGATTATTGCAATTCTACTATTTGTGTAGAAAATTACTATTAATTATTTTTATGAAGATACAATTAACCCCTTGCAAACCTACAAAATTCTAGAGAATTTAAGCCCTCTTAACATTATTTCTTAGATAAACATGCATACTGCTTATTGTTTATCTAATCCAGAATATGTGTTTATTTTCCAAACTTCTCAATAACTTAACTTAAAAAATATGATTAACATGATAAATTAATGATGGTATCTTTCACAACATTCTATTTTCAATTGTTGAGTATATAACTAATAAGTGATTTTACTCATTAAGTGTAATGAGGTAGACAGTGAATACCTATCACCTGAATAGTGGGTGTGGGTTTGGGTGGTGGAGGTGGGGGGTGTGGGATGTTAGACTAAGATCAATTTATAGATATTTATTTAAAGAAAAAACACGTATTAAAAAATGCACCCTCTTTTATCTTTTTTCTCACGAAATCAATAACTGAATTCGGCATCATTTGGAAAATACAAAAATTATTTACTAGTTTACAGGGTTTGTGAAATATTTGACGGCGATTCTAGACTTTCATATTTCCTTTTTCCATAGAAATGTTTTCAACTTTGTCTGTCCCTTGTTCTTGTGGTCCATATATATTTCCAAAAAATATATATATTGCAGATACTTGTACAATACCTGCACGTTTGTGCATATTATCAAAATGCATATAGATACAATTTATCACCTAATAAACACAAATTACGCTTGTAATTCTGTTGATTCTTTTATCTGTTGCCATGTTTAAATCGTGTCACATGCATGGAAAAATTCCCAGAATAGTGAAAATTGGTACACTAAAGTTAAAGCCGCCTAGTCCAATTCTAATCGCAAAAAATATATTCGTTTTTCTTCTTGAAAAATAATTGTCTATAAATTGTTTCAACTTTTGTCAAATTATATCCCCAAGGACTTTTTCTTTTAAAAAATATCAAAATTCAAAAGTTAAAAAAAGATTTTTTTTGTAAGGACACACAAAAAATATTCCTATGTTGATATCGCGTGAAACCACCTTCGAAAAAATTAGATTTATCGCTTATCTCATGAAAAACAATTCCGAATATTTGTTTTCACAACAAAGTACTTATACCTGTACACAGACAACATTTTACCCTTCGTTACCAAACTTCCTTATACAAATATCTGATTTTCCTTAAATTGGGCTTAATTCTTTAAATATGCATATTTATATAAAAATAAAGTAGATCTATGGATTATATTCAATTAATTCCTTAATTTTTAAAATATATATTATGATTTCTATGACTTCTACTAATGGAAAAAAATACTCGGGATTGAATTATCTTCATAATAGGATAAAACCAATAAATTATTTTTTTTTCAAAGGTGACTTCACAACAGATCTTAACTTCCCGTCAGGAAGTTCTGTTTGTCAGTAAGGTTTTTGATCTATGTTTTCTTTGTAAGGATTGTTGTAATAAACTATTCAATCAATCTTATTATTTATTTTTTCTATGTAATGACGTACTTTTATTGTGTAAGAAAACATGTGCCTGTTTCGGATTAAGCAGCTTTAAGAAAGACCGAAAACGAATTTCTATACATTCCCTGAAAGCGGTCTTTTGTTCGAAAGTCTGCAGTCCGTAGTACGCTGTCAGGTGTATGAGATTCCGAAAATGTTCACTAGAGAACACCAAACACGTAACGAACGAATGGTAAACTTGTTTACTTTGTTACCCATGTTACTGACGAAACGTATGGACGAAGCACACGTTTAGAAAAATAAAAATTATTTGTCAATTTGATAAGTATAATCACTTTGATGTGAGCTCCTTTTTATTTTGCTTGTCGAGTGAAGAAAAAGGAGCTAGTGAAGGTTTGATTTTAATCAAACAGCTTTTTGATGTTCTGAGCCCTTATAGACGGGGTTGTGAAGGTACACGGCGGAAAGCATATACGAGATAATCTACAGATCTAGCGAGCAGAAATGACAGCAATTTTTTTTATTTTTCAAATGACTAGACGTATTAATATCTTTATTATAGAAAAGTTATTCTCTCTCTTTCTCTCTGCACAAAAAAAAAGAAGGGAATCAAAGCCATGGAACCCCGCCCCCCGCTCTGGTCTGTCAATGCTTGATCTGTCTAGAAATTTTAAATAATTCAGGACAATTAGTGACAGGTATAAATATAGCAGCATCTACAGTACCATGTGTATATATTTAGAAAAATATTACATACGAATGCAAATTGAGGTATGAAGAGAAGTTTGGAATTAAGAGTCGTTTTGTAAAATGCCATTGTCGGAACCCACGGGTTTTCTATCCGTTTCCGATACTACTTTCAATAGTATAGGGTAGAAAACCTATGATGCCGATGTTGGTAAAATGTATTGCAAAATGAAAATTTTGAATTTATATATTATTTTTTTCTATAGAAAATTCTTGCTCAGAAAGAAAATAGATGCACCTAAAATTTATAATTGATTTAAGTCCAGACATGCAAGTTTACATTCTTGAAATATTTCTTGGATCTTGATACCCCTAAGGATTTTAAAAAGAGATAAGAAGTGAACATGATTAATCACACTTCTGTGGAGCAGTCCACGACTATAAAATGATAGCGTAGAGATAACATGAAATGTTGCAGACATTGAAACCCTGCTGTGACCTAATTGAAACGTTCAATTTCCTCTCCAGAAATATCTTAAAGTTTTTGTAGACACATGTTTAGCGAACATATAAAACAAATTTAATTTGATCGACCAATGAAGCATATGAAAGTAGCTCACGTGTATTTTTTTTTTATTGATACTGAATTTTATAATTATGTGTTCATGAAGTTTGTTAATTTTACAACGCGACAAAGCTTGAAAATTATTACCGTCACTGTAAATATTATTCATGAATTAAGGAACAACAGTTAACCTACACGGTAAAAAAAAAAATCAGAATTCGTTACACCTGACTGCTTTATTGTCACAGGTATCGGCGTGGAATGGCGACCCGTGTTCGCGCTGGTTATCTTGCATTGCCTTTGTTTATATTTTATTGCAGTTACGTTTATCTATATTGTTTCTATACTGCACTGACTTATACAACTATAATTTAAAATTTATTTGGTATCTTATTTTCATGCATAAGACGAAGTATTACTTTATTATTCTCGCTACCAAGTCCTGTATAGTATACATCCGTCCACACCAGTGTCAGCTGATTTAACTAAACAGCATCTAGTTCTTGCCCTATTCATAGGGGTCTGCAGGGTAGCGAGACCCGGGAACTAAAATGGCGGAAACAGTACTTTTACGAATCGTGTTCATCTTTAAAGTTAGCAAAATAGTTGATTATTTTATAACAATAATATACGAGTTATTAAATCATTAAAATATCGGTTACTTCAGAATTTAAACACAAAAGATGTAACAAAAGAAGGCGCCAATACTTAGTCCACATTGGATAAATGACGCTCTTTAGGCTGAGGACTCGGATTGTAATGGTCCCCATGCTCATTTTTGGAAAAAAATATCCATATCCACCCATGCTATTGCCGAGATATGGCCATTTCTGACAAAAGGACCATTTTTTCTGAAAAATTACTTCCAAAGTAAGACATGTAATACTCGGGAAAATCTTTATTAGCTTCTGCGAAATGCACGAAGGAACATGTCACTGGCAGACTGGATCACGTGATTCGCGCATGGACAGAATGGTGGCAGATGTGCATTAAAACTGGAGAGGACACTTTAAAAATAATGTACATTGAAACCTAGTTTTAATTCTTTTATGAAAGGAATTCAATTAGTTTGCAAACTATTTGATCAGACGTCGTAATTCATGTTTCCCATAGCAAAACAAGTATTCTGCCATTCTTTTTTTAATATTATAGGGTTAACCCATCTGTTATCCGCCTTTACAACTGAATAAAATTCAATGGTACTTTTGCAGATTCTTTATTACATAGTGTCATTGTACACCTATTTTACTTTTTGATCTGACTCTAATTTGGGGTCTCCCATAGCAAAACTTTGTCTTTGCCATTATTGAATCATTTTGGATCGAAACGGAGGTATTATTTTGTGAGCTCAGTGTGCATAGTATCTATAGTTTTTAATATATTTACTCAACACTTTCATCTGAAATCATTACATTTCTACAAAATTAATCACTAATTCTTTTACTCAGTGTTAATAATTGTGTGTTAATTGCTACAAATAATGATAATCTGACTGGTACACTTGTCACTAACTGAATAATATACAGTACAGGCTTTATATAATCAAAACCATCTGATGACTATGAACCATTTGAAAAAAGTCAGAACTAATACAGTGCATAGGTTATGAAAATAAACCGTAACGGTAACATTTTGTGCAAATAAAGCTTACATTATTTATACATTATTTTGTTATGACATTTAAATATCTTTAACTTGTTCATTTAATGTTACTTAAAAAATCAAGGAACTACATGTATATTTTTCTCAATATATTAGGCATCCCTAGGCGCTCAGCCTACTTTATAGCAAATAAAAAGTTTTCATTCATTATGATAAAATCATCTAGGGCGCTTAATCTCAGATTTCATGTGCTTCCTGTGTGATAAATAGCATGAAGCTCTTACAAACATTAATTTATGAGAACGACGGAAATGGGTCAAATGAACTCTTTATGACTAATCTTTAAAAGTTTTGCGCAGTAATAAATTGTTTTCTTGAATTTTTTTCTGTATTTGATTGTTATTTTAGCAGATATATCACGAATGAAGAAATGGGGAAAATATGAAAGGGGAATGGAAACAGTTTCAGCTAAAATTTCAAAACCTATTTTTTCCATTTTTACAAATATTGAACTAGGGTTTTTCTAATGATCATCAAAAAATTTGAACACCAGTTGTCCAGATACAAGACAGAGTTAGAGCTCCAAACATTTATAATGTAAACAAGGTTAGTGTCGTTTTTGTTTACACAGGTTAATATACTAAAACTTATATGTTCGTTCAAAGTAGATAATTTCAATTAAAGGTTTATTTTAAATACGATTCGACAGTTATTATTGACATGATGCACTCAATTTTGTTATAAATATAGTATTTTCTATAGTAAACAAAAACAAGACACAAACCTTGTTTACATCATGAAAAACCACAAGTTCTGTTTCTTGTTTGTTGATCAACAAATCATGTTTAGACTTTTGCTAATTAATAGATGATGCTTTCAGAAGGAATTGTAAACATTAAAAATTGGTTTTAAAAAATCAGTTGAATCTGTGTCTAGGCCCCTTAAAAATATGTGAACATAAAACATGTTAAATTTGAAGATAACATGATTTTTTAAAAAAGCAATCCTTGAGTATTTCATGTATGACACAGATCACATTATTTCAAGAAATCTATGACAAAGCTAGTTAATATATTTTTAGTGAAAATGAATATTTTTTGGAAATTTTAATAAAATAATTTAGTCCAACATTTAGTTATTAATCTTACATAGGAAGCGGATGTTTAAAATATGATAAGTCAAGTATTCTTATATAATTGAGAAAAGAATTTTAAGAAACTAAACAGAAAGAACACGCATGAACTAGTGGTGTCAGATTGTTTGATTTAAAAAAAATGTGTTTTCAAGAGAAAAATCCGGATTATTCTCTGATTTAGTCTCAAATTGAAATAAGAGCCACTCAAATTACAAGATCTTAATGCTATACTGATTGATCTATTGCATGTACTGCTTATATCAGAAACAACAATTTCTTTCTTTCTGAATGGCACTGTGTGTACTTTTCTTGGTATTCCTTTTGAATATAATTAAGTACTTCAATGGAAATGGTAAAAATAACGAAAAGTATATAATCTCATAAATCTCCTTAACAAAAAAAATCGAGAACAGGGCCAAGACTCAGAACCCAGGAAATAGCAGAGAAGGGATTAGTTGTCTACCCTTGCTGAAGAATTTATACACGTTATTCATTTTTTTTATGAATAATGTACCAGCATTATTCATCTTTGAGGAAAAATTTGAGAAATAAAAAAGAGCAATTAAAAAAAATTATAACATGAATATTGAAAATTAATCTTCGCATGAAGTTGCTTTTGTTTAGATTTGTTAAAAATCAAAACAGTCTGTGGAAATGATACATTTACTTACCATTTGTATTATTCCCCGGTTAGCATTTTAATTTAATTCCATTTTTAAAAAAAACCACAAGATTCCTTCATTTTTTTACAGATAGTTTTCCTATCTGGAATTATCAAGCATGTTTCTGGGGCAACAACACATTTTTTTCTCTCAATTTAACTACTGCATCTATCAGCACTATATCGAAATCCGTCGTGCGTTATCTAACATTCATGCAATACACGTTCTACGGAAGCCTGAAATCGCGATCGGTCCGTTCTGGCCAATATGCATGTTCATATCAATTTTTTTGGTCTTCCTCAAACCTGTTCTTGATTTTTCAACCTTCAGTTTATAGTTCCAAGATATATTGGATATGAGATAAGCACGTGGATTAATATTTGTATTATGACATTTTGAATTTTAAATCAAAGATGGCATATTTTAAGATTTCGTTTTGTAAAAAACGTCTTTTTAACGCTTGAGAAAGGTACATACTTGACAAACGGATTTGTTAAGGCCGCACACGGATCAGAATTCGGCGAATTAACACCTTTGCTAATATGTAAAACTTATAAATCGGAAAAGTCATGGATAAAACTTTTGCTACCATTATGCATTCTGTAGATTTCAATGGGTCTTGTATTACAGAAAGTACTTCACGACGACGTCACCACGTGACGTCTATAATTAGAAAATATGCCTTAATGAAAACGTGAAAAGTTCAACACTACAACGTGGATGATTAATTTCAATTTATAATAATAGTTATGTAAAAATATCTCTGTACAACGAAAAGTGCTGCTAGAATCCTACTATCCTATCACAGAAATACTTAGTAATCATTCAACACTTTCGGACAAAACCGTGCTAAAATTTTTACATTTTGATCATAAGATCGAAAAAAATGATCAATTCCAGTAAACCATACGATTCTAGCAACACTTTCCAAAAACAATAGAATAAGACTTTTAGATAGAAAATAAAGAGTGCAGCGTAGTGTTGAACTATTTGCATCTTTTTTGTTGCGAACGACAGAGGAAAGGCTGATCGGCAAGTAAACACCCTGTCTGCATTTATTTTGTGAAGAAATTGTAGAATTATATTAGCATATCTTATTCATAAGCTTTATTCCCACATGAATCACACTTTATGTTCATTCTAAATGCTTTTAAGCTTCATTTTCTTGTGTTTGTTTACTTAAATTCTCCTTACGTTTCACTTTCACTCGGCTACTGCATGATCAACAGTTATGTCGTCACAGGTTTGGTATTGAACTTCTGTGATAAATACAGAGACCCAGAAAGGTCAACATTCCGTTTTTATTATGCCTCTGCATATTTTGATTCATTTTTACGATCTCAAATCAATCTTGGATATCGATTTAAAAAAATTGTTGTCTCTAAACGTCACGTCACTTAGCTTACTATGACGTCATATCATATAGGCAAGTAGAATGTTTGGTTGTAACCTTAACATACCTGTGCATGTTTTATGTCAGATGGAACTTAAACCTACGCATACACTGTACATACGCAGCAACGAAACAGACCTGGGTATTTTGCTTCAAATATATTAACAACTGCTTTAAACTCGCCTGTGTTTTGCAGTGGATAGAATGTTACTCCTAAAAGTAAGAGCCTAGGTAAACGTCCCTACGCTCCTTATATACCTCGGACTCTTACATCCGAAAGCCATTTTCTAACAAGCTTGTTCCGCCTGAGATTTGGGCGTGAAATAAACTGTCAACAAGTAATTTTCAGGTACCTACGTATTAGCATGGGGTATGAAAGTCACAAGATATCAAAAAATCCATTTTATTCAGTGTGCAGAATTGTTCAATAATGAAAATTGTCAATATTTCAATTTGTTACAAGTAATACTTTAGATTGATTGATTGTATAATAGTGTTTAACGTCCCTCTCGAAAACTGTTCACTCATATTCAGACGTCAACGTATGCCGGTGAAGTACTTCAAATTTTGACCTTTACTCGGCATTCAGGGCCATTGAACAGTGAGAGATCTTTATCGTGCGAACACCTGCCACTGACATGGGACATCGGTTTTAAGGTCTCATCCGGAAGACCCGCAACTTTCACTTCAAATTGCCGACTGCATGGCGAAGGTACAGTTGCTACCTATTTTATCGACTTGGTCAGTCGCGGCTGAGATACAAACTCACGACCTCCCGATCACAGAGCGAGCGCTCTACCGACGAGCTACCATGAACGATGAAATACTTTCGATTTAACTTCACATTTATTTTGCGGATTGCTAGTCAGAAAACGATATTTTCGTTGCCTAAAACTACATGTAGTTTCCTTTCGTCAGAATTTCTGCATTCGAGTTCTGAATTTTAAAAAGATGACTTGTTTCAATTTCTGCTTCAATTTTAATAATAATGAAATTTTTTTTCTAATTCGAGAGATTGACAGTAGTTTTTTTCTGTTTTTTTTTTTATCGTACATAGTGAGCTTTTTGTTATTTCGTGCCATTTGTATATATGCAAAGCCTTATTTTTAATAAAGATAATTTATTTCCACTTGGGGCTTCAGAGGCGAGAATTTTTACAATTGATGCTAGAGGTTACGCGGCGCCAAGTCAAAAGTATCTCGCAGTTAACCTCTAGCATGCTGGAGTAGATAGACCGTCTGATCTAGAGTCACGGTGTATGTAGTTCATTCTTACGTCGCAGGTTGAAATCACATATGGGACGTTAAGACCAGTCCTTCAAATGAGACTGTATAAACCGTGGTCTTGTGTCGCAGTAGGTGTTGGCATGAAATAAATCTTTCACTGCTTAATGACCATGGATGCCGAGTATAGGTTAAAATTTGCGGCCGTCTACCGTCGAATGGTTTTTGTCTCCATATGAATAAAAGAAATCCGAGAAGGACTTTAAACAACATATAAACAAAGATTAATAACTGCGGTTTGGAGTTTGAATATTTGGACGATTCTATGTTACAATATACATGTAAGAGCTTTGAAGCTTTACTTTCGACAGAAAATATTCCCAATAAACAATCAATATATGGTTAATATCGGACGAACAGAAACACCCTGTGTCTCACCGTAAGTCATCTGTTTTTGATAATCTGAAAAGGGTGTAACGTACTTAAAATGGCAAAGGGCATATGACAGTATTTTGTCAATGAAAACGTTTGGATGACATTTTCTTTAATATTGAGTTGCTTTTAAAAAAAATTGGAAAAAAATGAATTCCCTGTACATGTAACAATAGTATGGTTTTTTGGACCGGTACTTAATTATTCCGAAACTATCCTCTGCCACATAAAAAGAAATGACCTTACAATTGGAAACATGTCAAACCAAACACGACCTTTGTTTAACTTTTTCTGCAAACAAAGTCTTTAAAAATCATAAAAATTTTCCAAATCATTTAACAGATGTACATCAACTTTCTTGTCATTTGCCTGCTTCTGTTACATGTATTAAAATTTTCTTTTAAAAAAAACATATACAGGAGATTGTAGAATATAACTACATAAAAGCTATCATTTTGATTAAAAATATTAAAAAATCCACTTTGTCAAGTAGATTAGTTGTACAACATGATATTAGAGTAAATCATTACTCTTTTCGCATGGTGTCCTTTGGATTTATGTAGCGTAAGTAGAATAAAGCCAGACTTCTTTTTCTTTAAAAAAAATTGCTACAGATCTCACGCCTGAAATTGATTTCACGACCTCGAATTCATCAGTCTAATATTAATGCCTATCAATTTCTTCACATAATTCTTAATCTATGACTCAATAATCTAATGTATATAAACATGATTTCATTTCTTTGACACATTAAGGGAAAATAAAACAGAATATGTTCCAAAATAGTTTTTGCAACCTTTTTCGCCTTTCTTTCTACTTATATTCTTTGAAAATAACTAAATATTATAACTAACATTTTAAAACATTAAAAAGATTTTATGATGTACATGTTATATAGGGTGACGCATGCAGCTGTCATGGTAAGGGTGTACTAATAACTTAAGCAAGGGGAATGAAACAGTGATAATGCAAAAAAGTACTGAAATATTTATTGTAATTTTGATACAAAGTGAAATGTTTGACGTATATCTTGGAAATTCCTTTGCAGCAGAATATAATAATTTGTACAAGGTTTATGAAGACAAAAGACTTTCCAAAATTTAAATCATTAATTGGATTGATTGTTTTACTGAAGGAAGGAGACGCTTTAATAGGATATTTGTTTTTTACTCCAGTGAAAGCAAGCTCAGGAAGAAATGTGTCATTACTTGAGATATTTGTTATGATAGACCACCAAATTTAAGTGAGAAAATAGTTGAAAATCTTTACAATCACATAATTATTAAATCCATAAAATATCGCTGACCTTATACTTCAAACATATAAGATATGACAAAAAGAATGTACTTATACTTAATCCACATTAGATAAACGACACTGCAAAGACAGTGGACTCGGATCGTGATTGTCCACATGCTCATTCCTGGACAGGATATCCATATCTACCCATACGATTTCGAGATATGATCATATCTGACAATTGATAAAATTAGGCCGTGTTGTTATAAAAATAATTTGCCGGGTAAGAAATACATGTATAAGACTGTGAAAGATCCTTAAGCTTCCATGAACAGAACTCTATTGAGCATGTCACGCGACTGCCCGCATCACGTGATTTGCGGATGTGCAGAACGATGGCAATTGTGTATTAAAGTCGGAAAGAACTACTTTAAAAATAATGAACACTGAAACCTTATTTTTTTCTTTTATTGAAGAAGTTCAAGTAGTTGCGATCATTTAATCATTTCTCGTATGTTTCTTTTTGCACTCGTCTTATCTTGACATTAACAACAACATTTTACATGTTTTTCTCTTTTAATTGCAATTGTCAATAATTATATTTGCATAAAAAACAAATAATTGCCATGTTGTTACATGCTGATAGTGATTACTTTTAAATCCATTCAACTAGTATCAATTTCACTTAACATTCAAACAGTTTTTATTATATACTGAGCAAAATAAGTTTTGCAATTGATTTTCCCTTGGTATAATTTTAAAATATTTTTTCTCTATTGTTTTATTATGTTTCTACTCATAATCTATTGAGATAAAGTTAACAGAAGACAAACTTGTTTTTTAAACTTGACGCGCGGAATTCGTGTCGTTAAACGTTTTGACAATTTAACAATACAATAGGTTATGCTCGAACGCACACGGTCCGAGAAAAAAAATGTTACTCGAAAAACCTTTCGAACACGCTTGTAAAAGAAAACCGGTAAGAAATTGCAAAAACGTCTAATGGAGAAACGACCAGGACTTGCCGAAAATGAACGTCAGGGGGCTATAGGGATGCTAACCGCTGGCCGCTCACAAAAAGATGTTGCTGAACATTTTGATGTGCATCCGTCTACCATATGTCGGCTTTCAAACCGATTCCGGACAACTGGAAATGTTAGTGATCGACAGCGTTCAGGACGTCCACGAAAAACGACTGTCAGACAAGATCGTTTTATTGTTACGACGTCGAGACGTAACCGTTTCATGGCTGTTCCTGAAGTTGCAGAAGAGTTACGCCGCGCTACTGGAGTGAGATTATGCGGGCAAAGTGTTAGAAACAGGCTACGTTCAGCAAATCTTCGAGCTCGCAGACCCCTAAAAGCTGTGCCTTTAACTCAACGTCATCGGCAATTTCGCCTTGCATGGGCCAACACCCATCGTCGCTGGATTCAACGACAGTGGAATGAAGTTTTGTTTACGGATGAGTCACGTTTTAACGTCGATTTTGCAGATGGAAGAGTTCGAGTTTGGAGACGTCGAAATGAGAGATGTGACCCCGAAAACATCATCCAACGTGACCGTTACGGTGGAGGAAGTGTAATGGTGTGGGGTGGAATAAGCCATCGGTGAAAAACTGACCTTGTGACCATAAATGGAACATTGAATTCGCAGAGGTATTGTGATGAGATCGTCGTTCCTTTTGTTGTCCCCTTCCTGCGTCGAGGAAATGCAAGCATTTTCCAGCAAGACAACGCCCGTCCGCACACCGCACGCCACACACAAGATGTCCTTTATCAGAATAATGTTGAAATCTTAGATTGGCCTGCGAGATCGCAAGATTTGTCACCAATTGAGCATGTTTGGGACATTCTTGGTCGTCGTGTAAGACAGCGAAATAACGTCAACAACGTTGCGGAACTGACCCTTGCCCTGCAGTAGGAGTGTAACCAAATCACTATGCTTCAGATTAGAAACCTTTTAAGGAGCATGAGACGCCGCTGTATTGCTGTTATTGCTGCAAATGGAGGCCATACGAAATATTGATACTGAATGTGCTTTTACATCCTGTTTCCTCATCAGTTTCACGCTAGTTCTCACGAATCAGAACAAGACTGTCAATAACATTTGCATATTTTTCTTATGTGAATACAAATCTTACATTTTAATTTCATTATAAATATATTATGTCTAATTTTTTGGTCATGTTATAAATTAAATATCTCTAATTGCTAAACTTATTTTGCTCAGTATATTTGCTAATGAAATTCAAAGGCAAGGTATCTCTTTTTCTTGCGCTGAATACATAATGTACAAACCGGTCACGGTAGCCTAGTGGTAGAGCGTTCGCTTAGTGATCGGGAGGCCCGGGTTCGATTCTCGTTTGCGGCGCCGCGTCATTCCAAAGACGTAAACAAAAGTAGTAACTGTTCCTTCGCCAAGCGCTCGGCACTAGAAGTGAAAGTCACGGGTCTTTCGGATATGACCTTAAAGACTTACGTCCCGTGTCACGGTAGGCGCTGGCACGATAAAGAACCCTCACTGCTTAATGGCCCTGAGTGCCGAGTATAGGTCTAAATTTGAAGCCCTTCACCGGCATACGGTGACGTCCCCATAAGAGTGAAAAATTTTCAAAAAGGGCGTTAAGCAATGTACAATCAATCAATCAATCATAATGTACAATCACGACAAGAACACTAATTTCTGTAAAACATTTTATAATAACAAAAGATATTCAACTCCGAATCAACAGAGTGCCCCTATCCTTAGGAAACGCTCACATTTTCACTTTCAGAGGGAAAGCTGTACAAATTGTTTATTACCTTTTATTTCCGTTGCTCATTATTTCTTTTATCGTTGTAAAGAGTATCGAAACTCGTCAAGTGGCAAAAAATTACACCATGAAATGACATGTGCCATTCCCGGGCGGAGAGCAAAATTTAAAACAAAAATGAGTTGGTTTACATGTAAAAAAAAATTATTTCAGTGTTTAAATACTTTATTGAAAAAATGAAATTTGTTTACGACTTTGAGTATGAAATTTTTTATGATAAAAATTAATAAACAGATTCTTTAGCCAATCAAAATCTCTGACCAGGATCAGCACATACCATTTAATGGTGTAATTTAGAGATGAAATAAAATAAAGGCAAGAATGTTATATATGGTTGTAAAGATATATTATAGTAAAATACAATGGTACATGTAATAAACAGTTTTTCAATGAAATGTAAACGAGTATGTTTCTGTGAAGGGCGTACCCCATGTTATTCGTAGTTGGATACATTGTGTTATTATAACATTGCATAGTTAACATATTATTTTAACAAGTGCCTGTGAATTACAGGTATCTCTGGATTTTTTTTTCCAAAAAAAAAACATTTCAACTGATAGGTACATTTAGATAGACAATGTAACAGTGAGTTCGTACCGTAATAATTAACTTAAGTTCTCTAATTAAGAGTGGAACATTAAAAAGTAATAAAATTAAATATGTATATATGCTCTTGAAATTTAATGAACGTGAGTTTTTTTTTTCATTAAAAATCTTTAGTTTCTGTCATTTTGTACAATTTCGTAAGAAAGGTAAATTTCCTCAAAATTGACATTTTGAGATACCTCCTGTGTAAAACAGACGATTGATTTCTGTCTTTCTTGTATAATATATTAAATACGGTAATTACTCATTACATCTTATAAGTTAAGCAAAAACGTCTATTGTAGATTTGTTCTTATTTTCTTCAAAGTGCAAAAAAGTTATTTCCCATAAAATCCTTAAGTAACTGTACCCTAAAACTACCCAGATTGTATATACAAGTTATCACTAAACATTGCATGTACACTGAAGTTAACGTAAGTAATTACAATCTTCTCCAATACAGTTTTCACACAATTAATCTCTAGCCGGCTCCCTTTAACTGTAAGTTAGAACCTTCAAATTCTTTTAACATACCGTCTTCATAATTTGAAGTTAATTATAGTTACTGCACATCATTTATCATACAGTAGACGTTGAAATCAGATTGCCTCTCTTCTTTGGAGACAACATGCTCTGGAATCTTCAAATATGTGTATCGATTTTCCGGTGACTCGTAGTTGTCAATTAAATTAACCAGTTTCTTTGATTGAATATAAATATCCTCTTTCTGCCAAGGCCGTCGGACATTTTGTCTAAAAGAAATTATTTTAACAGCAATAAAAGTGTCAATTCTCAATCAATAAAACACATATAGCAGTTTATACAATTTCTTGTTGATTATTACCCCTTCTCTTTAACAGTTTTTCATGTTCACAGGGTATATTGTCTAAAGTAGTATGGACTTATATTGTCCTACTTTTATTCGTGTGGTAACATTTCCAAGATAAAACTGAAACAAAAACTGAGATTTAACTGCAAATGTGCTTACAATTTTTTCAGACCAAGCTACACGTACATTGTAGTTTCATAGTGCAGGGAAAAAATTTTTGCTCCAACATATTCATGCTGATTTTTTTTATTTATAAAAAAAAAACCTTTGTTTGTTGATCTGAATTCTTTCTTAATGCTTTTTGTGTTGATTTGAATTCTTTCTTTCTTTGCCGATTAAGTAATCCTTATCCTGAAGTTACCTTTCCTGTTTTAAAGTAAAGACATTGCTACCTGAAGAAGCATCATGCTAACAAACTTGGATGATTTAAACATTGCAGTTTAAAGCAATAAAATCGTTTTATATAATCATAGTGTACATTATATTTCACCAAACATTGCATTGATATCTTGAATAAACCAGTTTTCTTTGTCTGTTCTCCATTTTCTGCTAGAAATAGATTTTCTGATGCTACTAGGATTTTGAATAGTTCAAAGCGTAGTTATGCTACTTTTATCTTTATTTGATAATGATGGTGCAGGCAATGCTGTTTTTAATTGCTAATCCTGTTGCTACCTGTATGCTGATGCCTATTTTGCTCCTAGGCACCTTATTCAACCATGCAATGTAATTTCCAGCGGTTCATTTTTATGTCTTTCTCAAAATTTCACTTATTTTGCAAAGGAGAAAGATAATTGAAAAAAATTAAAAACAATTGCATATTAAACAATCATAAGAAAAATATAAAAATGGAATATTGTTTTGTTTTGTTTCAAATTAAAACACACCTTTTGTGTATTTCAGGCAGATATATATAACTTCATGCTAAAGTTTTTGTTAATGCAACTTGGGGGAAAGGTGGGGTTGGGGAAGAACTGTGAAAACGTTAACATCTGATGACAATTATGATCACTCATGTTACATGTTATGTAACATAAAAAAGTATTTTTCTATTTTCTATATCTATATAAATTGAGCAATTAAATTTGGGGGGGGGAGTGGGGTACCACCATCTTTATTCTTCATTCTTGTAAAATCCTTACGGTTTCTACGTGCTTGATTTTATGTAATTTACAGATTATCAAAATAAATAAGTTAGACATTAAGATTTGAATCTTAATTAAACTATATAATGTAAACCAAAAACATAATTAAGTTATCCATAAAAATCCGATGAAGTTAAATCTAAATCCTTATTTCCTGGAAGATATTATATGTACCTCTTATAAAGAACAATTGTTATATTAAGAAGATTATTGAATTGACACAAGTGTAAGAATTCTACTGATAACCTCTACTTTGCAACAAAAACACATTTATCAAATAAAAATTGCTAAAATGATAAGTTTTTGAAATAAGTATACCTTCTGATTCTAGTACAGTTAAAGACATATTTCAAAACAAAAATTGTTGCTATGTCAATTATTATATAATCATCATAATACTGAGATAAAGGAAACTGTTTTGAAAATAACACAGCTAAGTTAAGGACTCCAAAAGCTATTGCAGAGCTTCGAGAAATCGATTATGACGTCACGGTGAAAATTTACAGATGGATCTCGGCGAATAAATAATAATTTTCTTTTCCATACACTCTTACATACTGTGATTTCACAGTTTCTCTGTACTTTATTTGCAGATCAAGCTATTATTGAACTTGTAAATATGAAAATTAAAACTAAATAAGCGTGATCTGACTACAATTGAGCGAAAGTTTTGAATGCATTATTCAATATTTCACAGTCTTATTAAATTGATACCAAAGAGGTCTCATAAAGCCGCGGTCACGCACTTTTATACATAAATGTACAATCACAGGAACAACCCCTCAAAAATCACACTAAAGGTCAATGATATCCGCTGTTGTCCCTACTACATGTACAATGTATTTAAAAAGTTCTGGGAGCAAGTTGTTAGCTGTTGGTTTTTTCCATAATTTTACATTATTTCAATGTCTATAGCGTAAATGCCCGATTTTTTTCAAAAGACGGCTAAATTTTGTACAATTCCCGGGAATGGGGAAGCTGCTCCCAACACTTTTCGAGTAACAGAATTAAAGAAACACAATCAATTTCATAGTGAAAAATAATCCGTATATCGTTGAAATTTTACGTTCTTTGTATCCGTACATATTTTTTTCTAATTTTAACCATATCATGTGACAATCAAATGTACGTAAAGTCGCTTTGGCCGAATCCCATACATACATATATATTAGTACAATCCCCATTGAATTGAAAAGCTCATGATAATAAAAAATGATATCAATATTATATGATGATCGTCAAGCGAAAACCACCCTTAAGTGCATTATTATATAGCGAAAGAGCGTTTAAGTTGACGAAATAAATAATTGCCGCATTTTGCAAATACATGTACCGTGAAGACACATCATTAATTATATTTCTTCATACAGTAAATGCCTATACTAGACAACATAATGAGCAGTCTTAAGTGTACTGTAAATTCCAAAATCTAAGCGCGGAATTAATTATCGCGTAATTTCGCAAGAAGCACCACACGCGAAATAAAATTACTCGCCTTTATTTTTATAGTGCTGAAATCAATGTAAAATCTCTTAATCAAGAGTCCATTCGCGAATAATTATTCTCGCGATTTGCCGATGAAGATCCCATTCGCGATATAAATAAGTGTCCTGCTTTGTAGTGAGAAACTGATGATCCCATGTCCAAAACGTTCGTAGACAGTGTAGACATTCACTTTTTTGAATATCGAAACATTTCAACAGTTTGAATGTGTAAGAATTGTTGCGCACTGCACATTGAGTATAGTCAAGTAATCAGAAATGTTGAAGTTTGCTTTTATTGTGTGCTACTTAAGCGTAGATTTATATAGTAGATGTGGGATCTAGATCGAGGCCACAATGTGTTTTAATTTGTATTTATAAACTGAATTGTAAGATAAACACAAGTTTCTAATCGCTTTTTTAAATGTACCTTTTCAGAGGTATCTAAAACAAATATGCTAATAATCAGTAATAAATCATTGTCGCTAAAATGTCCATACGTTTCAAGCATTTTCATTACTTGTTATTAAATAATATAAAAATCTCTCCAACTCAGAAGTATTTTTAAAAATAATATCAATAGAGCAATCAATATCTCCGAGAAAGAAATCTGATTCAATTAAAAATGGACATGATTCATAATCAACGTTAAAATGTTCAGACAAATGACTGTACATGATTTGTTGTTTTGTAAATTTATTAATATTTCAAAATTTCTGAAATAAATCTATCAAAACGTCTCATACAAACCTTTTCTTGAAAGCAACGATTATGAGTGCTGATGCACTCACTAGAAGTGTTATCATTACCAGGGCAGTGACGATAACAGATAGCTGAGATTGGCTGTCTAAAAAATAATTTTAAAAGATGCTGTAGAGGAAATTTTATGCTAGACGTCCCTCAACTAAATAAAAGAAACAACATATATTCTATATTTCTTCTATTCATTTTGAATATTTTCTGATGACTCTATGTTAAAAGGGGAAATTGTTGCATTTATTCCAGAGCCAAACACTAAATATATACCACACTCTTCATGCAAATTGTTTGCTACAAAGTTAACCAGCAAGGATGCTTCACGTTTTTTTTCCTCGAAAAGGCACATGGCCAAGATTAGCACAAAATTTAATATTAATCGCAAGAATCAAGAAGCGCATATCACACAATTTAATTGGGTTTAAGCTTGGTTCATGAACTGTAATTTTTAAAGTAAAGGTACATGTACTTACCATATAGTAAGAAAGACTCATTAGACTTATCACCTGTAGCATGATCAGTACATGGTGCATTGTTATCTAAAATGCAAAACAAGATAAAAGTTTAATTAAAAATAAACAAGACACAGGTTTATTGTGTGAATTTACATTAAATTTTATTCATTATTTTTAGATATAAGTTCAGAAAAAGTATAAAATACCAAGGCAATATCGTTCTTCACATTTATTCAAAGGTTTCAGGCAATACGCAATGTGACGTCCACAGTTTCTCACATATATGTAATCATTTTCCTGGCAGCAGGACTTAGAGAATCCTAATTCAGGCCCAGCAATGCAAATTTTTCTTTTCACAATACCTTCATTTACACGAGGATGTATTCCTGAAATTGAAAGCTTAACATTATTTCACCATTGATTTTACTATAACTCTACCTTTGGCACTTTACTTTATTTCTTTCATTTTCATACTTTGATTTCTTGGCAATTAAATGACTGTTTTTATTCACAGGAAAATAGAGCTGTAAGAAAAAAATGCAAGTACATGAACTAGTATCAGGAAGTTGCATTCCATATCATGCAACTCATGTAACTCTTGCAACTCATATTTTCATGCCATTACCATCCTGTACCTTCGGGATCAACTATAAAGCAGTCGTACGAAGGTTTTTATGTTTCAGAAAAAATATAACATAATATTGAATTCAAATAATTTTCTTTCCCTTGTATCTTTAGCAAAGGTTTCTTCGCAAACGAACTGACATTAATTTAATCAGCAATGATGTTTCCAACAAATATGTCTCTCGTTAAGGAAGCATATCTTTTACCTTCCATCCAAACAGGGTATATTGCACCGCAAGAAAGAACACCTGGACATTTGTTCAGGAGTTTTGATTCTCCAACATCTGCCTTATACCACCCTGGGAGTAAAGTCCGGTCACATGGTTGCATCAAGTGTTTATATGTGCAATTTACTCCTCTATTCTCTGCATATGGAAATTTTGGCAGGTTGTTAGTTTTACACGGATCTGTATAATTTAGAAAAAAATGAAATTACATGTAAGTCAATTGTATTTTTTGAAAATAATGCGAACCAATGCCTTTAAGTTACCAACATATATGAACTAGCAATTAACGGTTAAAAATCATTTTAAGATACAACATCGAATTGTGCTACTTTAATTTTGTATACCTGTTGCTTCAGCACTAATCACAATACACTTCCTTTGGGAGTTAATGTAGCCTACTTTTATTTTAGCCTTCATACTTTATAAAGTTATGAACTGCATTTAGTTTTCCGAACCTCATTACTAACCTGATGAACAAAACTCAGATAAAAGTTTGTTGTTCTCTCCGGATGATGGTTTTCTCGGTGGAGTAGTACTTAATTTTCTTTCATTTTCAGTTACCATCCAGAATGGAATGATCTGCTCACAAGAAGAATCTTCTTCACCTTGAAAAATGTATTTACATGTATCAGGTAAGTCTTAAAAGTCAGTCTATGCTAAAATACTGATTTAAAATATTAATCAAGAAACAGAATTAAAATCAAGGATAGATATCATGAAATTTACATACACCACTGATTTTATATATTATATACATATGAAGAATATTATTATCATTATTATTATTATTACTGATAAATAAACATTTCACTTTAAGCAGTAATATGTAAGTAAGCTTTATCTGCATTAACAAGGTTATCAGATTATTCTTTTTCTTCTACGGACTTCCGAGATAAATTTTAGAAAAGCGAAATTCTAAATATTTACCAAAGCAATATCTTTCGGAGCAGGCACCTAAAGAGGGAAGACAGTACGCATTGAATGAACAACAGTGCTTTATTCTGATGGTGACTCTTTTAAGACATGTGTTATTAAAACCAACTTTGCAAACGCTTCTTTCCACTTCTTCGTTCTGCCTAGTTGGAAGAGTTCCTAAATTATTACATTAAATAAAAACTATCTGAATATCTCTCATTTAATCAAGGATAATTGAATATAAACATTGGTATATATACAGTGGTGAAGATTTCAAGGTTTGAAATTTAATATTATCATAAAGCATAAGAAATGACCGACGACACGAAGAATAAAAATTGTCAAATATTCGGGACGCACTGTCCCTTCCTCAGGACAAAGAAAGAAGTTATAAAGTCATAGGAACATAGGGAAAAAAAAGAGAAACTAAAAACAACTACATGTACCAATAGTACTAAACTACCAAACACTTTTATTTACAATGTTTCATGTTGAATTCTAAAGTTAATTAACAATAGTAAAGAGAGAAATCCAGACCGCTATGAAATACGTCCGGTCTGTCGGGTGTACTCTGGTGAAGTGGGATTTAAATAATCGAAGGAATTAATTAAGCTTTTCAATGACGACAAATCGTGCACTATTTCATTTTCTCAAAATAGCATTATTATACATGGTAAAGAGAACAAATTTTATTGTTCGTATCGTTTGTCAATTCTAGTACTTTATATACAGACCCTGAGACGTGCTACTACCGTCATGGCATGTGAATTAAAATTATAATACATTTTTTACAATAATGAGCAACAAATTTTATGTATTAAAAGGTATTAAATGACACATCGTTTCAAAACTTTTTTTCACGTTCTTTAAGTGTAAAGACAAGAGCGGAGTCCATATATATTTTTTGCTTCAAATTAAAAAAAATTATACCGGTACTTCTTTATTTCTTTGAGAAACAATATTTAATAAGCCATGATCGCCTTGATAGTATATTGAATTCAATGCCCTTCAAACTGTTGTACAAAGTTGATTAATTTGAACATATTTTCTTTAGAAGGAAAAGAAAACAAACAAATATATATTATACATTACCGTGTAATTTCGTTTTGTTGATCCATTTTTTTTTTTTTTTTGCTCCAAAAATATCACAATCATAACTAATTCAATAATAATATACTAATACAATTTGACATCCTGACCCATCTATTGCCAGATTTTAAATGAAATGACTTCCGAATGAATCTTTCACGATACTTGCACGAAAGTCACACATTTCTCACACGATTCTTACACGAAAGTCGCACGTTTCTCACAAGCTTCTTGCACGCTCGCTACACTGTTTGCACGAAACGCTTTGGAGCTTACACGAAACGCTGCACGGTTTAATCGAAACGCTACACGGTTTGCACGAAACGCTGCACGGCTTACACGAAACGCTACACGGTTTGCACGAAACGGAAAGCGCACGAAAGTTACACGAAAGTTTTTTGGGGTAGTAACACGTCTCAGGATCTGTATATACATGTGTATGTATATATTATATAATAATAATGTCTATAAATACTTTATGATATTCAGTGTTTTCTTGCTAAATATTATGATCTTAGGTTAAATTAATGCTTAAATACATTCAGTGGAAAAAATGATCGTGAAAATGCAGAATTGAAGCACATATTAGATTTGCCAACTTAAGAAAAGAAAAGCAATGAAAAAAGAAAGCCAAATAAAGAAATGTTGTCATTCGTGATATTTTTAAGTTACCATTAAGCCAAGAAGGGTACACTGCTCCACAACTAAACAAGCCTGGGGGGTGATTCAACATGTCATTCTTAAATCTGTACCAGCCTGGAGTTATGAAGCGATCACAATAGGGATTGTTATTAAAAGGACAGTTTTTGGCTCGTAGTTCTGGTTGGTAAGGTGCTGTCGTGTTTGCAGCATGACAGGGATCTACAATGGAAACATTATCAAGGTAAAACATATTAACATATTTAACACTAATTTATTAATTTTAGATTTGTAATAGGAATCCATTAAGTACATTGTCTGCATTTTATCACGCGAAAAAATGGAACACATTCTTAAAATATAAACGTACAATTAGTGATAAAATCTTGAAACCATTCTAGAAATTTTTATTAAAACCTCTTTTGAGAATCTCCATTTGAGTTGAAATTTTAAAAGTGCATAAAAATAGAAAATGAAAAAATATAATATTGAATGTACAATTGTACAAGTATCATATGATACATGAATATTCCACTTGCAGCCTACTTACCATCTGTTTCACAAAACCACATCCAACTTGCATCTGAAAATATGTTAATTTAGACAGTCATTGTTAAACGAAGAAACTCATTTATTCAAAACTTACACATTCATATCCTTTAAAATTTTATTTTTTATTTGCACTTGTTTGTATTTGGATATCGAAAGAAAGCACTACATTTTTGAAATTTTACCTACTTAAATATTTCTTTTTAAAAACGTCGGTATTCCGGATTCGAGTAACAAATTATATCTCGATGCAACAAAATACGAGATTTTCATTTTTTTTTTTCATCTATCTTCTCACAATAATTAACCATTTATTTGCACCATAGTTGACATAGTATTATTTATGTATATTTTGAATTTCATGACAAGGCAATATTTTTCACCAGAGTTGGACGGGTACAAAAAATATATGTAAGTTTTGGTCTCTTTTCTTACAGAATGATAAAAAGTATAAATCCACAGTAGATCATCCTCATCTTGTGTGAAAAGTTAAATTAAAATGACAACTTTAATAAGTGTCAGAGAGGGAGGTAAAGTATAGATAATTTCCACTTGTAAGGTGTAGAAACCATTCAGTTAAAGATTTTTTTTTCAAAAATATATGTTTGTGACATTAAATTTTGATTTTGGATAACATGCAACCTAATTGAGTTAAATGAGGACTATATGATCCATTTTTCATTTTAATGTTCCAGGAATATGAGAGCCACCTCTGCATTTTCAAACATTAATAAATATAATCTTAATTATCGAATATATTTATACAGTGAAAAAAAAATGTTACAAAATTTTAGATACATGAAGTACTGATTTGGAAAAATTATAGATATTCTGAAATTGTTAGTAGATGATTTTTCATTGGAAATATCCAGCGTCGTGTAAAAGTAAATCATTTGATATTTGTGTACTCTCTCAGTTTAACAATTCTGTTTTAATTTTCGATGAAATTTTGCAAATCTGGCATACGTTCTCAATTTCAAATTATCTTTATATTTCCAGTCATACGGACACGTGGTCGGAGGCAGAATACAGATTTGTATATAATGTCAGCTTTATATTGTTAGAAAAGAGGAGCCCCTGGTTTGATAATTTAAGTCAGGGTTATATATCACTTTACATACGATAAACAAATTTTCATTTAAAAGATATTTTTCTAAAAATTACATGATAAAATGGTATGATTTTTTGAAATTATTATAAGCAATGTGACTTCTAAACAATTATCCAATAAAAAAATCAAATATCAACTACGAAAATCAATGTACCATCACAAAGCTTGAAAACAATAAATCAGTTCTTTGTGGCACGTAATTTGTGTAATCAACTACTTTTTGCGACTATTATAGTTTCTTTACAATTGCTTTAATTAAATCAAAATTTTAATTTAATTTACCCAAGGCTGTTTTAGTGTTGACCAAAAGATATCTGTGTGATGCCCTGGCCTGCCAAACCGTCGGATATGACTTTCATTGGACACAATAGGATTTTAAAAAGAAATGTCTAATACAAGCTTCACCCCTCCACGGAGTTTCAAGGATCTAGAAAGATGCAGTAGATGAGGCGGCAGATAGGTAAACCCTTAATTCGGAAGTACATTGTATTTATGAGGAAACGATGTCTTGCATTAATTAGAGCGAGAACTGATCATTCTCCATTGTGATTATTTTTTGTGAATTTCCATTTTGAGGGTAACGTCATGTCATAAACACTTTGCTTTATAATCTGACGTAATACGTACATTAGATTTACGCAACATCAAATTGATACGAGATATGCCTCATTAACTATGAATTCAAGAAATTATTTATTTCTGCATTTGTTCTTTATAGCATAACAAATGTAAGATGAGCAAGCATACTTAAGAGTACATCTTTATAGCTTTGAAGTGTTTATTCACTCGTACAAATGAAAGAAATGCTTGTCCCATCCTATTGAATGCCCCAAAACTACTTGTCCATTAACCTTTTTAATGTTCTTACCCTGGTATTAATTTTCTTGACTGGTCCTTTATGTACCGAAAGGAAGGGGTGAAGGTAAACAATTTTAATCATGAAATCGCTTTGCGACTCTAACAATTTCCTGCCACATAGCCTCGTTGGAACATGTTAATCATCGTCATATACTTTTAGTTATTTTAAATTATGACTATTATGAATTTCTTTAAAAATATTCTATGTAACCAAAGATTGTACAAAGAAATCACCTGTCAAACTTATAGACACCATGCAAAACAGCGTAGTCTTTATTGCCAGGGATTGTGACTTCATCTTTTAAAGAAAAAAATATTCCAGAAAAATGTCAATTGAGAATACACATATTTAAGTCTACATGTAAGTGTTTATACATTCATTTTTTTACGAGAAAAATATACATTTTCTAGTAATAAATATTTAAATGATTAGAAAATCTTCACTGACCTTTGTAAACAAAATGGATGTCAAAATCCTAGTGTGACTGCCATCTTAGTGTGTTTCTTCCTATCAGGAAGGAAAACGTATGGCGGCGAGATGTTCCTAAAATAGGGCAGTTCATCGTAAACAAATCACTAGTTTGCTATATTACTGTGCTTAAAAAACTTGTGCCTGTTAACATGGTTAATGATTCTTGAAATAAAAAGTTCATTGTATTCCAATGATGTGCAATCATTACAGTGCTCTTAATACTGACGTACTCTTATATTAAAAAAAAAAGAAACATGTAAAACAGTTTTGAACATTGATCACTACACCAGAATATCCAACGGAATACATAAAAAATGTCACAGCATTCTTTCTCATATTTTCAAAAATAAAACTTAATGCTTAAAATTTTATATATATATTAAACGGAATATTGCCTTCTTTGCAGGTTAGTTGTAATGCTTATAATGTATGTGTGCATGTTTTATTCAATTATATGTTCTGTGCATAATTAAAAAAAATGCAATCAGCTGACTTTTTTACTTCTGAAACGCTCGAGCAACGTGAGTTTAACTTTCTGGCATATTTCATTTATATATACATGTAATCGTACAGGAAATTATGCCTACCTCTGACGTGCACTTTTCTCCCTGTCTCAAGCAGCAGGAAACCTTAAAAGCAGAATGCAGATTTCTTTGTCGGTTGTGTTTAGAGAAGACGTAGATAATGTTATGCGTACAAGATAAATTATAGCATTAACGTTATGGAAATAAGTTTACAGGGCTTGTTCTTACAATTCAAAATCTGGATTAAAACTATTTGAAATTAAACGCTTCTCAATATTATGTTTATAAGAAATTTAAAGACTGAAAATTTTGCAAACAAGTAAGGATTTTTACATTTTACAAAGTACAGTTAGGTCATGATACATGTTATAACAGAACAGGCGCTGATTATCATTCCGCTAACATTCTCAGATTCCAGCATTTTCCCGGATCGCGGCTTGATGAGATAAGTACGACATTCTTAAAACAATAAGCAAACTATTTGGATGAAATATTTAACGTGATCCTGTTCAGTGTTGAGGAAATTTATAATCAATCTTTTCTAACATACTTTATTTATGAATACTGTACCTTTATTTATGAATACTGTACAGATTGTTTATGAAAAACGGTTGATTCAAGAATTTTTCTTAAAGATTGATTGTGGGAGGCTTCATACTTAATCATTACAAAATCATCGAGGGATATTACAAAATAAAAAAATTGATTTAATGTAATAATTCATAAAAATGTGAAAATCATATGTGTTGGGTAGGCAAAGTCAAACAACATCATTCCCACTTAGCAACATATATACCAAGATATGTCTCTGCATATAGGCACAGCTTGTTACACTTTTGAGAAGGGAATGGGGCCAAAATGATCTGGATTATACTGATAATTTTTACTAACTGAAGGCAGCTCGTTTCTGTTTTTTTTAAAAATCAGGGTAATTCTCAAGATAGTAAACAAATAGGTATGCTGCTTATTTGACATGTTTCATTAAACCATAAATTAAATTGAAATGCAGTAAAAATAAATTTCACAGAAGTCAAACCACAAACTGAAAGCATCAAACAACTATAATCGGAATATTTTCCGCAGATTAGTGGGGATTGATGTGGTGGGACGGGATCTGGACAAATCAAGTGGCTAAAACGAGACTGTTCCAATGGACACACATGCTTTATATCATCATTGAACATTTAAATTTAATTGAGGACAAAATTAATTTTTGCTACATGTGCTTTTATAGAAAAGATAAAAATAAATTTAAAAAATCACACGATCTTTCATGTATGTAGCACCCATTACCAGTTTTTTTTTTTTTTTAAGAAAACATTTTTTGATGTTGCTATTTATATAAAATGAAAATTTTAATTCGAAAGCTGATGCTCTCTTCACACTTTTCGTTGTTATACAGTTGAACACTGGCAAACAGGATTAAATAAACAAGCAAAAAAATGTGGTCCCCCGCTTTCGGTGTCTTATAGTACATTGAATGCCACTATTAAAGACATATTGTGTTAAATAAGTATAAGCCCTATCATATGTCTTGCAATAAGAAACATAAAAGGTTTGAAAATAAGGTTAAACATGAAGGTCAAGATCAATGGGTTAAAAATAAAATCATGCACGGAAACATTTTGTTTCAAGCGATATTTATGTCAAACATGGAATCCCTATCTCTACTCGATCAAATGAAATAAGGAAAGATTACATTTTTGATAAGCAAGTCAAACTTCAAAGTCACAAGGACAAAAATTACCGTGTATTTGAGGTAATACATATGTAAAATATGAAAGTCCTACTTTTTTATTCAAAAGTTATGTTTAAGATTAGAGTTGTTGAAAAGTAGGTAAAAAATTGAAGATCACGGGATACAAAATAATATCCTATTAGGATATTGAAAAAGGTCTTGTAACAGGTTATACACATGTATAATATGAAAGCCCCTAGGCTACTTTTTCGCTTCCAAAAGTTTTGACCAAGATTAAAGAAATATATTAATTTTTTAATAGTAGTTCAAACTTTAATGTCAAAGTTGCAGTGTCAAAACCATAATGTAGAAGGTGTTTCAGCAAACATGTCCCGATTTTGTGGTTTCGAGATAAGGTTAGGAAGTAATATTGTAAGGATTTTTTGTTGCACCTGTGCTATTCTCATTTGCAATTGACTGGGTTATGAAGAACACCATACAAGGCAAACGACAGGGATTACAATGGACACTGACCTCAATCCTAGAGGACCTTGTTTATGCTGATGACCTCGGCCTCCTTTCAAACAGACACAAAGATATTCTGCAGAAGGCAGAGCTCCTTATTAAAACATCTAACAAAATAGGATTGAAGGTGAATACCAAAAAGACATATGTTTTAATAGTCAACACCACTAACATTAATCCAGTACTGATCAACGACAAGCCACTAGAGGGTTTTGAGAAATGCACATACCTTTTGAAAAGTTTTGTCAGAATAAATACTAATAAGTAATGGATTACTGTCTTTTGGGGTTTTTTTTCTTTTTGATTTTTGTTGCTTTTTTTTTTTTTTTTTTCTTCTTTTTCTTTTTGTTTTGTTTGTTTTTTTGCAAAGGTGGTCAAACTATGAGGGTCAAGGTCAAGATGTCAAATTTTGTAGTATCTAAAAAGAGAACTTGTAAAAAGAAACACACATTTAGAACGTGAAAGCCATAAACTCACCTAACCAAAAGATTTGAGCTATGTTTTAGTTCGTGCTGACAAAAAAAAAAACACGGACAGAAGGTTTAAAAAGTATATTCCCCCTAATTTTTCATTACGGGGGATAAAAAAGAAGAACAAGATTTGTTTGTGAAACACTTATTCCATGTATGGCATCTTATGAAAGCCCAAGTCCCAACCACTCAAAAGGTATGGCCAAGGATAAAGGTTTTGAAAAAGTAGGTGGACTTCCAAGTTAAAGGCAAATGGTCAAGATTAATGGTTTCAGGATAAAAAGACTTAGCCTTAAGAAATACACAATTAAATATAAAAGTCATAGCACTAACTGTTATGGTCAAGTTTTTCAAAGTAAATTTTATTCTTGGGTCAAGACAAAAATTATTTTTACCCATGTAAAGAGTTTTTGCCATCAAATACACATTTCAAGTATGAAAGCTTTAGCACCAACTAATCAAACGTTATGGGAAAGATTAATGTTTGGTAGTTTTTCGAAAAAAATGGTTCAAACTGCAAAGTCAAGATCAGGAGGTCAAATATGTCTGTACTCAAAATAGGTCTTTTTCACTAAAAATATACGTGTGAAATATGAAAGTCATTGTTCCACCAATTAAAAAAATATGGGCAATGTCAAAGCTTTTGCCGACAGATGGACATGGAAAAAACTATATTCTCACCCATCTTCGATTACGGGGGAAAATATGCAAATCGATAAGGTTAGACATTCATTTAAATGTACATAGCTAAGATATACGAGGGGCGTTCAATAAATAATGTCATTGGGGCTCAGAAAGAAGCAAACGACGCTTTTCAATGATTTAGTCTTCATGATTTTACTTATTAATCTCTTTTAATTCAAACACATGTCCGTAACATTTTTTATCCAATTTCTGATTGGTTTTAGAACTCATTTTTGGGTATGTCCCTTAGTATACTGGAAAATGGCAGATCCAATGATTTCCTGGACTTGTTTTTTCCTTCTGAAAAGTGTTTTTTCAAGTTTGGAAATAGAAACAAGTCAAAAGGTCAAAGATCTGGCAAATATTGTTCATGTGTAAAAACATTAACTTTCTGTTTATCCCGTAAACCCCTTTACTCTTTAGGGCATGCGGGTTTGAACGCTGTCATGAAGAAATTCAATGTAGTGGATTCCTGATTCTGGGTCTTTTCTCTGATAAACCTTTCGATTTCTTTGCAAAAAACTGCTTTGTAGACACCTCCAGATATTAAACTGTCTCCCCGAATACGAATTTGAACAGTAATACCACTCATATTTAAGAAAATTGTATAATAATTTGTTTTTGTGCTCTTGCAGACCTTTTCTCTTGACAGACCTTCGCCGTTTTTATCAAGTACAACTTATGTTAAATTTTGTTTTAATGGTTTTAAGCAATAGATTCATGTTTTAATATCTGTTTGAATATAATAAAAACGTGGATTACTACAATTACTGATATTTTAAAATAATTGTTAAGACTTTGGTACACGCTGTCGTTTTCACTCA
The DNA here is from genome assembly GCF_032062105.1 of Saccostrea cuccullata. Lineage (NCBI taxonomy): Eukaryota > Metazoa > Mollusca > Bivalvia > Ostreida > Ostreidae > Saccostrea > Saccostrea cuccullata. Next base: position 80,263 of record NW_026929140.1, on the reverse strand, counting down.
TTTTTCAAAATACAGGGTGACCTTAGAGTACCAAGCTTAATTACTGTCAAACGTTTCTTAAAAACAGTGTAAACTACTCCCGATATGTTGTCTATCAAATTTGCTATGTGTCTTAAAGTCATTCATACAAGATCAAATATTATTTGTTGAAATTTGGCAAACAGTACATAAGTTTTATAATTTTTGTTGGCAAGGAGGGTACCCATTTTTGATGCCCATTATATAATTTTTTTATCATTGAAATCCACCTGCTAATTTGTCTATAAAACAGGCATCGGTTGCTGTAAATATCACATATTTCAGTGAATATTTCTTTGGGATTTATTACAAGTTTTACAGCAGCGTTAATGTAGCTTTTATTTTCACTTTAGTTTACTGATTCTTTACCATTCATTTATAATGCAGTGTCTCGAATAGCCCTTGTTTCCTAGCTTCTCACGATAAAACTATGTGATGAAAAGTGGTCACATAAACTGTTATAAATTTATTAAAGATTCAATAATGAGAGAAAGTCAAGCTTTATGTCATAAGACTACTATGTTGTATGTCATCGAGCTAATGACATTATTTATTGAACGCCCCTCGTATTATCCAAACCTTTAAAAACTAGTTATAATACATGTAACATCTTTCAAATGTCATCTAGATGCATGTAGATATATACATGTTTACTCTATTATTAGTCTTATTGTGTAAATTTTTTTCATGCAAAACAAAATCAATAAAATATGCAAAATTTAAAGAAATACATCAAAAGAGGCAAACAATTTTATGATGCAAAGCATCGATATGCACCAAGGTTAAGTCACTTTCAACAACATCAAAATTGACGTCATTTTTTTTTTACTCCTTTTCAAAGTAAAAACCTTCGAGATTTATACAAAACTGACGTCTTAAAATTACTTTCTTATACAGAGCAATACCTGCTTTTATCTTGAGTTTTAATAGCACATAGACATTAAATGTTAATGTTTTATGTCACTATAATGGAAGATTCGAGAAAAAAACAGTTTTTGCTATGTTCGTCCGTTTTTCTGTTTATCTCTTTATTTACTGTATAAAGGGAAATATTCGCCCCCTTTTATCATTGCCCCTTTCGCCTTTCCTCCTCTGGGCGAATTTAAAACAGGGCGAATTCAAAGAATACAGTTTAATTTCTTAAAAATACAAACATTGCTCATATTTTTTGGTTTGTTGAAGCCATTACTCTCTTTTCTCACGTGTTTTCCTTTTAATAAGGCCTTTCGTTTGATAATGTGCCAACACATTTGACTTCATGACTTTGGAGTTTGACCCAATTTTACAAGAATTTCCCCGACATTTACCTTTGCTTCAACCTCAGAAATCTTAAGATCTTTCCAGTGATATTACTAGTTTTGACCTTGTCCGTTGAGTTTGACCCACTTTGGAAAGAAATTGGACAAAGCTCTTGAACAGTTAGTTTTATGGTCTTCATATTACACAGGTATATTCTCTGTGACAAGGCCTTCATAATCAGTTGGTTACGGACAATTTTGACCTTGATCTTTGAGTTTGACCAAGTTTTGAAAAACCTTAACATAAACCTTAACTTTTGAACAGTTTATAATAGCGCTTTAGTAGTTCACATGTGTAATTCTCATGACAAGACCTTCGCATGGGTATTTCTAAATCATTCCTTTGACCTTAGCCTTGCAGGTTAACCAACATTTCATGTAACCTTGGCCATAATTTTTTATTGGTTAATGTTTGGACTTTCATACTTCACAAGTATATCATATTAAGGCCATATCCTTTGGATAACTATCTTTTTCATCCCTTGGAGTTTGACTCGCATTTGAGAATCTTTATCCTTCTTCAAAAGGTGTCATACAGGGGCATTAGTGTTTCACATGTTACACATTCTGTTTCTTCATATACTCGATTGAAAAATTAAAAATGAGCAATTAACTGACTATTATGTCTCATTTTTAAACTTTCATCGTCATTAACTGCTGCGTCGCAAATGAAGCCAACATGACAGAGTAATTTTCAAACGTTTTTTTTTCAACTTCCATATTGAAATTATTCTTGCCACTTGTAAGCTGTCACTAGGGAAACATGACTCGGAGAACGATGATTACAAAAAGACATTTCCTGCTTATTTTAATCCTGTATTAGAAGATTAATGTTTAAAATAAACTTCATTAATTTTATAGCCCCAATAAATCTGAAACTGCGATAGCTCATTTCTTTGATCAAATCCACTAAAACATTTACTATAATATTTAAAATTTACAAAACACAGTGCGAAAATATAAATTAAGATCGAATATCATGTATAGCACATGGAAAGCACATTAGTTGTATTACCTTGCACTGTCGTGTAAATATATCACCTGCAGTAATTTATATTGGACGTTTTGGCTTCAAATAGAATGAACACATTCAAAGTAGTTCAAGACTCACTTTACGCTATTTGAAAACTGCAATGACAATTATTAAATCATATAGATACATAAGAGTATATCTATTGGAAAATAATTAATTTTCATTTTGTCCTTAAATTATTCTAATATATTAGCTTCTATATTTTTATTTCATTACTGTAATATTTTAATTTTTTCCCCTTCTGTTTTGTTTTCGTTTAACTTTGTTTTAGTTTATAATTTCAAAGATAGATAACTCGCGTTTTAAACCAAGACTGTTTTTCTCCTAAGATCGACAAGATGAACCGCGACGGTGTGATTAACCTAGATTGCTTAGCCGCGGGGGAGCGCGGTATTTACCTGAGACACCTGTATTAACCGTGATGAGATTCACACCGCGGGGTTGCGCGGTAAATGCATAAACCCCGTTGCCTGCACTGTAGGTGTCTCCGGCCATGTCAATCATCTGAATACTAGGTTTGATTCTTGAAGTGTTTTCTCTAGCTAGAATAAAATATTGATAACAGCTCGTTGCTTTATTTGTTATATTTCAATATCAATATTTACATTTCCAATGTCTTTGTCCTAGATAAAATTACCAATTGTAAATGTAATTTATTTCCTCATGAATGTTTTGGCGCGGTTCAAAAAAAAAACCACGTGCAGGGCGGGACAACACCTAGAGAGAAGCAGGCTTGGAGCCCGTGGATTGGCGGAATCAAAGCATGTAAATATAAGGAATAACTGTCAGATTTTTCGAATTCATGAAGATGATCAATGGATTGGCTTGTGTGATAATTTTATGCATTCGGCGTTTATGCAAATTATCACACAAGCCAATCCATTTATCACTTCATGAATTCGAAAAATCTGACAGTTATTCCTTAAATATTTCGTTTATTCTGCTTCTGTAAAACCAAGTGTTTCAACGACTTCACTATCTGACAAAATGACAGCCTTTTGTCAACAAACAAACCTAAATTGCAAATATCTAATGCCATGAACGAATTATTGCCTATCGTATATACATGTATTACTATTTGAATTTTTTTTTTTTTTTTTTTTTTGCAATTACCAAAGGTAATTTTTCTAATGATACAATTGATAGAATATTGAAACGTATATTGTGCAATCTAAATATATCGCCATCGTTTACAAATTAATTGAACAACATTCGTACAGAAGCAAAATTATATGTTAATTAAATTTTAAAAAGGTATATATTTAGTGTGCACTCAGTAATCAAGATGTGGTTATGTGACATCAAATATATTCTTACGGTGCAGGAACTTGTTTTTTTCCAAAAAAAAAAACAACTTTGTCATTTTACAGTTTATATGTGAGTAACTACAAGCACAGCAAGATGAATTTAAGGAAGAGCTTTAAGTCTTCCTGCTGAGATAATCAGGAAAAGTATATTTCACCTTATACATAAATACTTAAAAATAATTGCTACTGAAGTGGCTTGACTTCACCAACATAAAGAATTTTACCATAGCGATGTTTCATTTTATTATTACAAACACCATAAAAAGGAGGTTTAGGAAAGATTCTACATATTAACCGTCTTATTTGGAGAATGTGGTAAGTATTTTTCTTTGATATTTATTTACTTCTGTACCTAATATCAGTTTCAAATGCATGCACATAATTAAATGAAAACATCTAACCAGTGTATTTTAATTTTCTCTAAGTTGCTTCAATTTTTACAACAATTATAGCAATCATATTGAGATGTCACTAATTGTCGGTGGACGACTGCAAATTTAAACATAATCGATTTGTATAAAGTATGCAATATGAAACCATTCGTCTTGTTTCTTTATTGAATTTCGACACCATTTAATCAAATTTATCAGAAGAAGCTAGATACACCAAATTCAAATCTGCGACCGAGCCGGGCGTTTTGTAGTAAGATATACAAATGAAAGATAAAAACTCTTCAAATAGTTTCCCTAGTCTGATTTACACATGTACGACAGTTTACAAAGACATTGCAACGCTCAACTTTTAAATATGTCGAATGACAAGAGAACAATAAGGATATTTAAAATAAAATTTTTGACGTGATCTTTTGTTTAACCTTACCTGTAGATCTCCAATACGATTCCACTTATTGGACAGGTACAGTTAACATTCACATGAGAACAAAGGGCCAGGCAAATTAATAAACAGCACTTAAAAGGCAATGAAAAATCAAAAAATATGAACAATGTGAGAAAATCTAAATATTTCACAAAAGATCCTACACAAATAATCCACAGAAAATTAATTGAATGTCTCACATTCATTATGTCTCACATTCATTATGGCAGAGTCCCGTGGGGATCCGGGTTAGAATAGGTCCTCAGTACCCCCTTGCTTGTCGTAAAAGGCGACTAAATGGGGCGGTCCTTCGGATAAGACCATATAAACCGAGGCCCCGTGTCTCAGCGGGTGTGGCACGATAAAGATCCCTCCCTGATCAAAGGCCCTGAGTGCCGAGCATAGGCCTAAATTTGCAGCCCTTCACCGACAATGGTGACGTCTCCATATCAGTGAAATACTCTGCAGAGGGACGTTAAACAGTATAAAATCAATCAATCATTATGGTAGAAAATCCGTGGCTCCGATCAAAAATTTCATAAATTCACCGTTCAATTCTGAAATACATAGATTCATTTCACAATGATTGATCCACGGAAGATACATAGAATCGACGGGACACAAAAGAAGAATTAGAAGGATGCATTTACTAACACACAACATTGGTTTTTTTGCCTTTTTAAATATTCAATTTTTTCGCCTTTTACACAAAATTCCAAAGGATTCTGTACTTTCGTTCGTTGATTAATGACCATTTGTCCATCTACTTCGGCGTTGTTTGAGCGAGTGTCTGTTGTTGATTTAAGGAGTTGCTGGAGTAAATTCCCCCGAGTTCGAAACATGCGCACAAATTTTAAAGAGAAACTAATTCATTAAAAAAAATAAGAAATAATCTCCAAATTTTATAGAAAATGCTTAAAGAATGGTTGGAGAAATATTTTTTCAAATCCGATTGCTTTACAAAAATTATCTGTAAATGAGAAACTGTACTTGCGAATTCCGAAACATAAGAATATATATATCCGGATTTTACAGTAAAAAAGTTTAAAGCATTTTGGTGTTCTCGATGAATGGCATCGTCAAAACATCTTAATCTGAAGATTGATCGATTGATTGTATATTGTTTAACGTCCCTCTTGAGAATTTTTCACTCATATGGAGACGTCACCGTATGCCGGTGAAGGGCTTCACTTTTAAACCTATACTCGGCACTCAGGGCCATTGAGCAGTGAGGGTTTTTTATCGTGCCAGCGCCTACCGTGACACGGGACCTACGTTTTTTAAGGTCATATCCGAAAGACCCGTGACTTTCACTTCTAGTGCCGAGTGCTTGGCGAAGGAACAGTCACTACCTTTGTTTAAGTCTTAGGTATGACGCGGCGCCGCGAACGAGAATCGAACCCGGGCCTCCCGATCACGATTCGAACGGTCTACTACTAGGCTACCGTGACCGGTTTAATCTGAAGAAGTCTTTGTTTAAAAATGTACGTTGTCAACGTGCATGTGGTTGTTGCGTTGTAAATGAATAAATTGTCAAGAATTTAATAGACCTAACCTTCACGCGTGCGTAGCATTTAAAAATCTCGCAATGCGGATAAATAAGACTTAAGTTAATGTTCATATTTTTCAACGTAATAAAACAAGGCCCAATGATTCCTGCTAGTTAAAAAGTACTCTAGCCGGCCTAACTTGATGAACAGTGCCAGGTATTCATTGAAACAGAGCGAGACCTGTGGGGGTACAATAAGTTAAAGCCGCTTAACCCGAAACAGGCACAAATTATCTTGCACAATAAAAGTACTTCATTACATAGATAATGTATAAAAAGAAAGTATAAGATTGATTTAATAGTTTATTACAACAATCCTTACATGGAAAACGCAGATCATAAACCTTATTGACAAACAGTAGTTCCTGACGGAAGTTTAGATCTGTTGTGAAGTCAATTTTGAAAAAAAAAAAGTTTATCGGATATATCTAATAATGAAGATAATTCAAACCCGAGTATTTTTTTCTCTATTATAAGAAGCCTTAGTCATAATACATCTTTTCAAAATTTAGAATTTAATTGAATATAATCTATATAGTAATTTTTATATTAATATGCATATTTAAAGAATAAAGGAAGATGAAATATTTTAAATGATTGTTTTTTGAAAAGAGCTATATAATTATATGTGCAGGTTATATATATGTACTTTGTTGTGAAAAAAATGCTCGGGTTCGTTCTTCATGAGATAAACATGTAAGCGATAAATTTAATTTTTCGAAGGTGACTTCACGCAATATCAACAATGATCAACATAGGATTATTTTTTGTGTGACCCAACAAAAATTATTTTTTTAACTTTTGAATTTTGATATCTTTTAAAAGAAAAGGACTTTGGGGATATAATTTGCCAAAAGTTGAAACAATTTATGGACAATTATTTCTCAAGAAGAAAATCGAATATATATTTTTAGCGATTTGAATCGGACCAAGCGGCTTTAACAATGGAAATGTTCGACATTAGTGAAATAATTTAAGGTATCTGATCCATAATTGCGTAAGATTCAATGAATCTGAATGCACAACAGATACATATTGGCTGAATACTCATTATATGTAGACGTGATCTTCATGTTTTATTACCAATATTTAAGAATGGAATGCGTCCTATTTTTGAACCTTGACCAATCCTTGAAGAGTTAACCAACCCCCCTGCTTTTCATCAATAAAAATCAATCCTTTCTGCTATACCACTTTTGATATTCTTAAGATATTATTATTTTTTTTAAATATGTTTGCCTCCATAGATCTTAAAGCATTCTTCATTAATTGATTACTGCTCAACTAATTTTATTTCAAAAAAATTCTCCTGGAAAATCCTTTTCTACTCTAAACTACTTTGAATCAGTTTCATTGTATTTAATTCATGGTGGATATTTCAGGTTCGAAAATGTTGTCCTAATATGATAGGAAACGTTAAGTAAGTTATAAGCCTCCAACGAGTCGTATAATATCTGACATGATGGACAGTTTTCGGCTGAAAATTATTACATATCTTGTTTATTTTGAAGGGTAGTTCAATTTTGTTTTCATTTTAATAGGATATTGTGTTTTAAATAACTAAAAATCAATTCCTACTAAAGAATGTTGATTGATATAAGAATAAGTTAATTCCAGACACAAAACTATAAACAACATATCAAATTAACTCGATTTATTAATAATAAAATAGCATCAACATTTCGTGGCACGCGTTTGTCGCAATCTATTTATACATAATATATGAAAGTAAACCGGCGGAATCCAGGGAATCGCTACCTGCCTACCGAGATGTCCTCCCTACTAACCTGGCGCGATAGCGCCCCCACAGGAAAAATAACTGTGGTGGGAACAGACCTCTTATAACCGAAGAGTGACCGCCACATACGAATAGGGATTTCAAGTTCTGACCCAGGTCCTCTCTCTATGCTGTCTCCCCTGGTACAAAACAACATGGGGATAACACCCCCAGGGGTAGCTGAGTACCTTAGACCCCCAAAACCTGCCCCTGGTCCCACAAGGGTCAAGGCGGTCCCTCAGGTGCCGCTGAGGTAACCCCCAAATCTTTCCCAGTACTGAGACCTTTTTTGAAACTAAACTGAAATCTAATCCTCCACCAAATTATTTGGTGGTTCACTTGAGTTCTAATGAACTAGGCATTGTGCCTGGAAGACTACTTTATGAAAATATCAAATGCTCCTTCCTTCGTTGCAAGTTACTGGCTCCAAACATGTCTGATATGTTACCACGTTTATACTGGCACAATGCTAAATCTGCATCCAAAGTCGATTCTATGCGAAAAGATGTAAACCGCAGAGTTAAGCAATTCCTTAAAGCAGAAGGGGGTAGGGTCATCAGATATCCAATAACAATTACTTTTGTCCAAAAAGAGCTGTTAAGATATGATGGCACACATTTAAATGATTTAGGAAATTCTGTGTTTCTCAATAGTTTGCAGGGTGGTCTCGAAGCCTTTTTAGACAATCAGAGGGATGTAGAGGTATTCCCAGATGACACAGCTCGATAACATGATTTTCAAACAATTAACCTTTATTTGTATGTGTATATAGATATGTTTATATTTGCATTTATGACCTTGATATGTTACATGGAAGGATCGGTGGGTGAAAGCATTATAGGCGTAGGCGTATAGGGTACACACCGCGTTCATGGCGGGTGAACTTGTATAGACAAGTTCATTTGGCGGAGTTCGGGGATTACCACGAATGAGGATTTCTACCATGTCTGGCTCAAAACTCTGGGTTATCTATCCTCAGTACTGGGAAAGATTTGGGGGTTACCTCAGCGGCACCTGAGGGACCGCCTTGACCCTTGTGGGACCAGGGGCAGGTTTTGGGGGTCTAAGGTACCCAGCTACCCCTGGGGGTGTTATCCCCATGTTGTTTTGTACCAGGGGAGACAGCATAGAGAGAGGACCTGGGTCAGAACTTGAAATCCCTATTCGTATGTGGCGGTCACTCTTCGGTTCCAAGAGGACTGTTCCCACCACAGTAATTTTTCCTGTGGGGGCGCTATCGCGCCAGGCTAGTAGGGAGGGCATCCCGGTAGGCAGGTAGCGATTCCCTGGATTCCGCCGGTTTACTTTCATTATAATGTACTAATAGATTGCGACAAACGCGTGCCACGAAATGTTAATGCTGTTTTATTATTAATAAATCGAGTTAATTTGTTAGGAAAAAAAAATTAAGTGAATCTTATGTATAAAGAGTATGCCCCCCGACTTCCACCTGCCCCATTCTTTGATTATTTGATCAGGTATGCCCCTCATTGCTGCCTCGGTTGCCGCCCCTATGCGAAACGAGTGTGACCTAAAATGCCAATTCATAATGTTACAGAATTGTTAAGTTTTGACTAAAAGGGCAGAAAACTGGTAACGTCTGAAAGGCTTACCATCAAAATGCACCAGGAATTGATTAGCACTTGGTGTGCCTTGAGTCAGAAGCCCTGAAAATTTACTTATAATAGAAACAGGACAAGCTGGCCCTTCTGTACTAGACAAAAACAAGGTAGCCTTTTACGTAATTGGTCTGTTTTTGATTGTCTTATAGTCAGCCTAACCTGCTTTTGTTCGTTGATTTGAATGATGTCAATGTCGCTTTGTTGCAAAGGTCGTGAGTCCCGTCCTCTTAGTGATTTACAGGTCAATTCGCCTACTCTTAAGAAGCCAAAAAATGCCAAGCAAAAGACAGCCTTAAAAAGGTTACCTTCATAACTGGAGGAACAGACCTTCTCTAAAGCCTGTAGAAGTGCTACCAGTATCTCTAAAGTAATAGGGGCTCGTGTATCTTGTTTTGGCACAAGCCTTGCAGCCCCTTCCAATTTTGAAACAATAAAAGATTTTGTGACGTCTGCAAAACCATGAATTTTGTGCATGTATGACAAGCCCGAAATGTATGTCTTAATAGATCCAGGTGTTTTCCCCTCAGCTGACATATAAGCTATAAAATGAACTACATGATCTACCGGAGCTGGCCAAGTAGACGGAAAACCAAACAAATACCTGAAATGATTGAAACTTTCGAAAGCAGCCTTATATGTGTGCCATGTATTCTCAGCCATAGAGGCCTTTAACAGTTTATTGGTTTCCAAAGTCAAATCTCCCAGATTTCTAGGGGCAACTGGATAGGTGCTGGGTCTGCTTGTGGAGCCAAATCCCGAAAACGACGCCACTGGCAACGAGAAATAGAATCTGCAATTGCGTTTGATTTGGTATCTATGTACTCTGCCTTAAATCTTATGTTAAAATAAAGGATATTAAGCACAAGTTTCCTAACCAGTTTCATAACGTCTTCAGATTTAGAAGTTTGTTTGTTGACTATGTGTTCAACTGATTGATTGTCAATATGGAATAATATCTTTTTATTAGCCAACTGATAACCCCACACTAATATAGCTGCTACCACAGGGAACAACTCAAGAAATGTCATGTCACGCAGCCTTCCTGTTTCCGACCAATGCTGAGGCCATCTACCAAAAGCCTACCTATTCTGAAAAAATATTCCAAATCCCCCCGACCTACCCCCTACACTATCTGTATATAACTGGAGAGTATCATTGGAGACTCATAGTCTCTCAGGAAAGAGGGTCACTCCATTATAATGGTTAAGGAAATCGAGCCACATAACTCAGTCTAATTTCATAGAAGATGTTACTCTTATTACGTGTTTTGCCTTCCTTACACCTATCGTGGCATCAATGAGTCTCTTAATAAAAGCTTTACCTGCTGCAACTACCTGACAAGCAAAATTCAATAACCCTATTATAGACTGTAGGTCTCGTAAAGTAACCTTTTTGGCCTTTAAAGTGTTTTGAATTTTAGTACGTAGCTCAGTCAACTTGTCTTGTGGTAAGCGCATAATCATAGATACAGTATCAAATTCCACTCCTAGAAATGTCAAACATGTTGTGGGTTCTACCGTCTTGTCATTAGCTATTGGGACCCCCAGAACAGCACAGGCCTGATGAAATGTATCAAGAGTATGTTTACAAATACAGTCACTTGCTTTTCCTGCAAATACAAAATCATCAAGATAATGTATTAGGTTTTGATTATTTGATTTTTTACTAATGAGCTAATGCAAGAATGTACTAAACTGATTAAATAAGGCACAAGAAAGCTTGGAACCAAAATGGCAAACATTTGTCATAATAATATTTTCCATTGCATTTGATGCCTAAAAGGTCAAAGTCCCCTGGGTAAATGGGCAACAGGCGGAATGCACTCTTAAGGTCAGTTTTGGCCAATAAGGTACCCCGTCCCAATTCATGTATCATTGATACTGCTTCGTCTAGATTGCTATACTTCACAGTGCAAATGTTCGGGTCAATAAAATAATTAACTGAATCGAAGTCTGGGTAGGACAAGTGATGAATGAAACGAAAATCCCCATCTTTTTTGGGCACAAGGCCTACTGGTGATACGCGAAGTGTGGGTAAAGGAACATCGTGAAAAGGACCAGCCATCCTACCCAAGGTGACTTCTTTAGAGAGTTTTTGCTCTACAACTTGAGAGGCTACTCTGGCCGATTTAAGATTTCTTGCCTCCCTGTAAGTACTAGGGCCGGCGTAGTGCAGCGGAAAACCAAATTTAAAACCATCTAACAGTTGCTGTTTCTCTGTATTGAAAGGGTATGACTGTAATTCGTTGTACAGTTGGGTGTAATTAATGGGTGTGGTAGCAAGGTCATATAGAGTTGTATCGGCATTATTTCTGACTGAAGGAGCATTTGATTCCGGGGTGAGGTCCCCCACAGTTTGTGCATCTGTGTCTAAACCTGCAGGGATTAAATGAGCATGAGCCCCTATTAAAGGCAAAGCAGTTGCCAACAGACCTTGGTGACTGTGGTTTATTAATGTTATAGCCCTGGTTGAATCCGGACCTCCCGCCTTGGGTTGTTGTTCCGGGATATGTTGTTTGAGTCCGGGTGCGAAAGGAAATACCCCCAGCGTTTCCTGAAAGTATGCCCATATGAGATGTTTGTGAAGCAGATTGTTCTGGCTGCCCCGGTGTTATCAACATTACCCACAATTCAAAATCCACCCCCCCCCCATGATGAAGTAGAGTACCTCTCTTTTTTTAAGCGAAATTGCTCATCATACTTTGACCAACCCAAATGACCTTGTCTACTAGCGGCCAATCGAATACAATGCATATAATTAATCATTTCTTGGGCTTTCCCGTGAAACATCTCAAGGTATATTGACATGTATATAATAAACGCGTTAGTCCAAGTGTGTATATTATTTATTGACTTCAAGCGTTGTTTTTCGACAACTCATTGGCCATTTTTGATCACAAGCTCCCCAGTAATGTTAGGGTCTGTCCTAAGGTCATGAGCCTGTTTTAACAATAATGCCAGATCTATGTAAGAACCTGTCCATATTTTTTCTCGAATGGCTACAGGCACACGGCTGCCTATAGGGTCACAAATGCTAATTTCAGTCGATGGGCGACTACTTGTAACCTGCACCTGTTCCCCAGTCGAAAGACCCCCTATACATTGAGCTACAGAATTAAACGAGCCCGACCGATTCGTGTCCAAGCTTCTCGCTTCGTGCAAATTTTTATTGAAATCAATGTTTATACCTGGCCCTATACCTTGTTCGGCTGTAGTGGACCCTGTTCCCTCTGGTTACTAACACTTTCATCTAATGAGGGCACTGCCGGTGCTGCCTCGCTCTCTGGTTTGTCTGAATTCAGGGGCCCATCACTTTGACTTTGCGCTTCGACAAACCGTCTGCTCGGCAGGGATGGGGTAATCGTAATCAGTAATCGTAATCAGCTGTAATCGATTACAGTTTGCCAAGTAATCATGAGTAATCAGTAATCACCCATTTTTCTGATTACAAGTAATCGTTATTTAATCAATTACTCTGGAAAAAAGTCCTGTAATCATGATTACTTTTTTGATTACTTTACGATTACAATTATAAAAAACAAAGTTCATAAAATCATGTTTTTTGATGATTTTCAAGTTTACAAAATTGTTTATTAAAAAAGGTTGTTAAGCTATATTTAATTAAGTGTCTTCTAACGCCTCCAGAAATGCTTATAATCAGGTCCATTGTCCAGGCATTGAGTAAATTCTATCAGTTCCTTGCTATATTTAGTAGTCAGTTCAAAATACTTAGGCAGCTTAGCAATTCACTATTTTTTGACAAGATATATGTATATACTGATAGAAATTACTACAGAATCATTTTAAAGTTTGTTTCAATTAATGAAGATGCGTGTAATGCAACAATTTGTTTTCTCGGTAAGTCTTTGAAAAAAAAAAATTCATAACAAATGTTCCTTTATTGAGGCGTATTCTAAAATTCACTTTGCTTGATTTACAGTGTACATAAAAAGATAATGTGAATTAATTAGTCATAAAACACAGGTATACTAAAGTTGAGTCAGCTTGGGTAATAACAATTATTGAACTCTTCATGCTTGCCCAGTCAATGTGTTAATTCTAGTAAAAACATCTACCAGGTAATAATTGGCAGTTTAATTGAAAAGTCCATCACTGTCAAGAAGGGCAATTACTTGTGTAACAGCTCCCTATCGAATCCCTTTATCCCTACCTATCATTATGTCCAGTTTGATTTATTAAAGAAAACTTTAATAAATTCTTCTTTCTAATTCTCTCAATAGTAACAAAGTATTCACTTGTATTAAAGATAGAAATCAGGTGATATAAGATAAATATCAGGCATCTATATAAATACATATACAACCAAACTTTGTCTGAAATCTACCTTAAAAATATTAATGATATTTAAAATAGGAAGAATAAAAACATGACGTCCTTGAATATTAAGCAAAAAATTAAAACTTAGTGTAATCTAAAGTAATCAGAAGTAATCATGATTACATGAAGGAAAAGTAATCAGAAGTAATTGTTTACTTTCTGTCTGTAATCAGCCTATAATCGATTACTTTTAAAATCCAAAGTAATTGTAATTTAATCGATTACTTTTGAAAGTAATCGACCCCATCCCTACTGCTCGGTTTTCTTTTTCTTTTCGAACCATCGGAGCTCCATTGTCCTTCCTTGCGCCCCCTCTTCCTTGTTTTTGGAGGCATTGTAGCAACCTCTGGAGTTTCGATGACAGTGGATATTCACGATATTAGACTAAAAGTCTCTGAAATATTTTTAAAATGTCTGTCTGCTTCCACGCTCTTTTTCCAGAATGATCTAAATCAGTATCGCTGAGGGCTTGATTTAATTCATATTCATGGTCTTACGAAAGCTTGAATTTCGGGAATAAGGCTACAAGAGTTATCGCACTTTCACTGGAATTAAAGACATTTATCACAATATGGTGATAAATGCAATTAAGTCTAGTATGTATGTATAGTTATCAAAATAAACACTTAAGAAAAGTAATAGAAGACAACTTACAGTAGGTGAATATGAAATTGAGGTTCAAATGATGTTCACAGAATTATCTCTTTTACAGGTTGTGTTTATCAAAATTGAAAAATGTGTTTCTGATGATTATTGTCGCTATTTGGGATGTCTGTCAAACGTGTAAGTGGCATATTTTATTATGTTGATGTTGATAAATTCTTCTTAAACACGAATTAATAAATAGCATTTCTTATACAAGCATTCAAGGTTATTAGTTTTTTTAAGTTTTTGTTTTAAATTAATTTACAAATTATCTATAAAGAAGTATGTTTGAAATTTCTATTAAATTCTAGGCATTACTCAAATCAAAGTTTTGTTGTTTTTTGACCGTAGAGATTTTGGACAAATACGATCTCGAAGGAAAAAAAACCCTTTTCAATGGTTTCAATAATTCCACTGAACATTCTTATTACAACATATATATTTTTATTATAACATTTAGATGAAGATGATCCCTGTACTTCCTACAATGAAATCTCAGACCTACTGAAAAGAAGTCCATCCTACAATCAGGATGTGATGCCTCTCTGTGACAAACACCTGACTACTGGGTGGTATAGGGCAGGGTATCTTAAAATGCCAACATCTCCACCTGCTCTCGGATCTTGTGGGACAAATTATCCAGTCTGGTTAAATGGTAAGACTATAAACATTTTTCATATTAGAGATAGTGAAATGTTCTGCTTCGTTTGCAGGTAATATTTCAGACGAATGATAGTGAACAGAATCCATGAGTTATATTTTAAAAGCTGATTCGATACGCACTACGTATGAATAATTTCTAAAATGAGGTAAAATATTGACAAACAAGTTGATGAAACAAGAATATCAGCAGTCTCCTTTAAGGACATCATTTCGTTAGTTCTTTGATCGATACAAGAACCTTGTCAGCAAATACAATTTATGAATGAGTCAAATGCTGACTGACGTTTTTCATACTTATTGTAAGTCCATTATGTGTACACTGAATTGACGACAATTCATGAATTCATGACAAGGAGCACAAGGCGGATGAGACCGGTCAGCAGGGGATACTCACTCCTCCTGGCACCTGATCCCACCTTAGATGTTTTAGAGGTCCGTGTTGCACTGCTCCTATTTTGTATTGTTTGATGGACTTTGATGTTGAATACTGTTCGTTATCTCTATATCCTTCACACATCAGTATGTGTATTGATATGGAAGATATATCGTTTTGATAAAGCTTTCATTTTTTATGATAGAATAAAAATTAAGGACTTGTTACAGTTTCTACATGCGACCCCTTAATTTTTATTAACATCTAGATATGTCGTTGTTATATATAGTACTAAAAAGGTACGAGCATAAAATCTTATAAATTAACTACCTATTTTGTCCCTCAATATTTTTCTTGGAGATTGTTCTCTATTGAAAAAAATATTTCATTGAATATAGCATTAAGTTAAATGAAAAGAATATTTTTCAAAAACTCGTTTTTTTTATTTTCTTATACCTTGTCTCTCAAAAGACATTTTATTTGAATATCAAATTGCACACCGCGCCTAATCTATTAATCTTCAGAGGTAAATGTACCTGAGTCATTGGTTGTTACCTGACATGTTCATCGCCGCCCTATGTCTTAGTCTTTCTCCCTTTCTTTATATGTGAGGGAGTGTGTATGACAATGACAGACCATTGTTTATGCTTTCCAGTTCCATTGATATTTCTTCTTGTTGTACCTCTTCGAAAAGAAACGTTTTCATTTATTGTTATATCTCTATTTCTATAGGTGATCATCCTTCTACAAATGAAATGAAAAATGTTACAGTTTGCAAGGTTGGAACTGCAAATCCATGCTCACAAGAAATCGATATAAGCGTGAAAAACTGCAGTTCCTACATTGTTTATCAACTTCCCCAAGTCAATTGCTGTAACTCTGCTTATTGTTTTGGTAAGTTTAATATCATTTTTGCTACAATTATAAACCAGTAGCATATATATGTACATGTACTAAACCTTCCTGATGAATCTCTAGAACAATTTACTAAAAAGTAAACTCTAATGATTAAATAAGAAGTTTTTTTCTGTTCAGTGTTTCTTCTCACTGAGTGGTAAAGCCTTTTCTCAAGGATTAAGATTTTTAGCATTCTGTCTACAGGAAATGTTCACATGTTGATAATTATGGGTTGTATCTCTAGTATATAGAATGCTTCCAGATGACATTGCACAATTCTTCCAAAGGCAATTCTTTTATTGCTCGAGTTGTGAGAAACTTTTAATTTTAAAAAGAAATTAGTACTGGGCTGGCTTTTATGAATGACTAGTTTTTGACGATTTATACCCATATACGAAAAATGCTGAAGAGAAAAGAGAAAAAAGATCATAAAAAGTAATTGATACGGAATCCTATACATTTTTCATGCTGAACAAAACGCTGATTGAATTTGAAATTACCAATTATTTCCCCATTAGTGGAAGCCTTACCTACAGTATATATACGTTTAAAATTATCCTATGGGTTGTTTTCTTGAGAGATTGTTTTCTATAGAGTCAACTTCACCTTCGGAAAAATTGTTGTAAAGCATTTGAAAAAAACATCTGCTGTAAATACTACTAAATGCATAAATTCGTCGGACGGGGGAACTACAAGGGTTGTCCCGAAAATCGTGGACAAAACGTTTTTCTCGAAAAGTAATGGGCGCACTAAGCTGAAAATGTCAGTAAATGTTTATTTATCAGATTTAATTGCATGATAATTTTTTTGATAAGATATAGGCAAAAATAAAGAATTTATTATGCTTGAATGTGCACGGGGTATTGTCCTAGGGTGCACTGTCAAACAAACCAAAGTTTTATTAAATAATACACAATTTTGAATTCAAAATAAAAGTTTTAAATACATAAGATTTGGATTTAAATTATCCTAATTAAATTTCACAATAAATTTTGTAGTCTTTGTAAAAAATTTAAGACATTTGGTTAATTTTTGGCAGTTTCTCGCGCATTCGAAATGGGAAAGTGGTAAACACAACACACGAAAAATGGCGACGTTTTACATTTGTATGACGAAACGGCGCACCGGAGAACAGTTCACTTTTAATTCGATGTTGTAATGACTTCTTAAGAGACTTGAAATGACCATAGAAGAAAAAAGATTATAAAAATATCACCATATCTTAAGTATACAAATGAAATAGGAGTTTTCTTAGCGAAGTTGTTTTTTGATCGAGTCCCTGGGGAGTACAAAATATACGGACAAAATCCTAATGTAATAGCAAAAGACGCTGTCACAGTAGACTGCCGATATGAGATTTTATATTAGTTGAATGATGGTGAGAATATTGTCCGTAACGTACTAATAAATCTTCAGAAGATCGCATGAGGAAGGCAACTGGTTCATCGGCTGTTTAAGGAGACTAAAGAATGTGAATCAATGAAATTCCTAAATTTAAGTCGGACTCATCCAACTTCATTTTCAGCAAAGATAAAACGTGACGCTGTTTTAAACACTTTGACGTTATAATCCATGTAATGTAAGGTGATACAATACATGTCATAAAACCTCATGATTTGATTATTTATGCATATCTTTATCTGAAATTTGCTGTGTATATTACTAGCTACAATATGTACTAAATAATAGTGAAAATTTCAGAACTCAGTGATGTTTATTTTTCACACTAGACAACTTGTCCACGATTTAATTTACGGGACAACCCTCATACATAGTTAAATTTTATGATGAGACTTGCTTTGCTTAAGGTTCACTATTTAACACACACCCTTTTTCTTCTACTTTGCTGCACAGAATCTGACCAAAAGTGTGAGTACATGATTTGAATTAGATTAAATAACTTTAAAAAAAATATAACCTGAATTGATCTTTAAGAAAGAACGATTCGTATATAAAATAAATATTGGTCATTCAAAAAATGTTTGTTGATGTAAGAATGTATTTACATTAAAATAAATGGAGTGGAGTTAAACTTTTATATAGCTCTATCTTTCGAATACACGTAAATATACATATTACTTGTAGATTCACTGTGTCACATTAATGCTATTGTATTTAGGTACTCTAGATGTTCCAAAGGATCCTTCTGTTTCTTATTATAATCTTTCATGGAATCGCAAGGATTTTGGCAGGGGTTTTAGTAGATATGACCCAAGTGTAAATTTGATATGTAGATTTACGCCCTTAAAGGACGATTCGTTGTTTTACGATATTTCTTGGTATGTAGACGACCTTGAAGTAGTTAAAGGTCAAACTGTTACCTCTCATACACTAGACCATGCCCTGCTGTCTGCTTTCGACATACTAAAGAAAAACAAAACAGCGGGGTCTATGGTAAGAAGAAAAGATACACCTATTTCTGTAACATTTCTCCAGAAGATATTTGTTTTCATCAAATTTGACATATAATAAAAGTCTGCAAATGATACTGATTTTCTTTTGAAGATTCATTGTGTTGTCGGAAGGAAACCAATTGAGGATGGCTCTTCGTGTGCCGCAAAAGCAAGCCCACTATTTTTTGCTGGCATTAAAGTATGTAAATGTCTTACATGTTTAATGAATGCAGTTTGTACCACAATTCTGTTACATTAACTAAAACTCAGAATGAACATTTACAATAAATGATAAATGAGTTCTGGTATGATAAATATGACAAAAGGTCGGTATGGGATGCTCACTTCTCCATGGCACTGGATCCCACCTATGATGTTCTTGTTTGCTCTACTGATGATCTCTTGTTTGTTCTGAGCTTGAATACTGGTTAACACAGTATATTTGACTTAAGTTATCTTCACACTGGCTTATTAAATGATATACCTTTTATAGAATACATTTCGTAGCATGACGTACTCTTGTTCTCTGTGGTAGATAAACAAAAGACTTAAACAGTGTATTACATGTAAGTGTACTCTCCACAATCGGTTGACGGAACTTTTCAAAAACCCATATTCCTTTTCAAGGAAAGTGTTGGTACAACAAAGAATCCTAACTGTTTAACATCTTTAAGTTGCGAATATAACAATTTTTTCAAATGAAAGAAATATGTTTCATACAGATAATTGAAGTTGAAAATAGAAATAAAATAAGTAGAAATACCGGTACGCAAAACTCATACATATAAGATATGTGAATTTTTTTGGGCAGCACAGTTATCCGTATGAAACATATTTCTTTCAACACATCCCTAAATAAGTGAAATCGAAGGCTGTGTAAGTTCTTTTTCCTCCATCTATAACGTCGCCCGCGTGGCACAGTGGTTAGAGCGTCTGCTCTAGAGTCACGAAGTAAGTTGCTTATCCTTAAGTCGCGGGTTCGAATCCCACTGTGGGAAGTGGAGACTGGTCCTACGAATGAGACCCATAAAGCGAGGTCCCGTGTTGCAGTAGGTGCTGGCACGAAAAAGACCTCTCACTGCTCAATGGCCCTAAGTGCTGATTATAGGACTAAATTTATATTACAGTGTATCCATGGTTCATCAGTGTTAGAATCCTAGATTTTGTTGTTATAATTAGTTTTTACTTTCGAACAGCTTAAAAAACAGAAAAGTACCCAATCAGACCTATCGTACTACAAAATATTTTTTGTCTACTCCTTGACTGTAGCGATTTTGTATCAAATGAACTACTTGCAGCCATTTAAGTTCAAAAAGTTAAAAGCTCACTTATCACCGTTTGATACTTCTATATTTACGCAGGTTTTGACTCCCCAACTTTACATTAAGAAAGGAAATAGTGCTGATTTGAAGCTGCAGTTAACTATACCATATGCAGATGAAACTTTCGTGATACCGGCCGGTTATGCCCATAGTGCACAAGAACTGATTGTGATTGTCAATATTTCTACAAATACTTTACTTGAATGTGACAGGGACTATATGGTATATAAGCGTAATGATTTCATGATTTGTGAAATAAGGATTGAAGGATATTCATATCAAGAACGAGGTAATTATGGAACAGACGTTTGGAAACGGATATACAGTATGTCCATACACAATCACAACTACGGAGACGTTGCTTTGTCTGATAGAGTAGTGTCATTGCAATTGAGAACTCGGAGTACCCATGGTTCAGGAAGCAGAATATTCAGCAATATAAAATTACAAGAAATACAGGTAATTCATACATTATCTAGCAACATATTATCTGTTGATCGTTATGCACTGTTGTTAATTATTTTGCTTTTATCTACAATGTAATTCATTTTGGCGTATATATTTTTATAAAATAAAAGCGACAAAATTGAGCAAAATGCATGGAACTCCATTTTCCTACAGACTACTGTAGACGTCTTTAATTTCACGTGTCCTTACACCATGCTTTTAATTTCACGGTGAATCCTGAAAAATATTCAGGTGCTTTGCCTGTTTTTCGCCAGAAATGAAGTGAAATAATTATGGCGGACAATTCTTAAATCGTGAACATAGTGAAATTGAAAACACCATAAAGTATTCTACTTCTACAGTGCCTTAATGACTCTTCGTGATTATGCGTTACGTTTCACAAATTAAGTCTTTTCTGGACATCGTTCATCGTTCAAAGGAGTTGGTCCGTTTTTCTTAAAGCGCCCGCACAGTATTTGCAATTGAAAAGTATATCTTGTCAGTAATATTGTTAACAAGAGTTAATTCGTTGCAGCTTGTTCTACATATGGATTCAGCATTTCTGTTACCCATGAACTAAGCTTTGTTCTCAGATGTTACAATTTTCACCACACACAGCGGATACAACAATTAGAATTGGAAATGAGAGTTCTTTATTTATCTATTCGCTTTGTGTTTGGCACCAGATTGTCTCTTAAACTTGGGATATGTCATGATCTGGTTCCAGGATCACCAAACATACTCAGACCTATAAGTAAAATTTTCAAATGCGAATAAAATGTTTATTAATTATTTAAATAATCCCAAATTGGTAAATATCAACACTTTTGTGAATTTAAAATTGAAAAATATTCTAAATTTTGATCTGCTGTACCTACCCAACATTTTAATATAATATAAAGATTTTGACTGAAGCTTAAGATTTTCATGATCCCGGGGCCAGATTTACAACGTTTCACTTTCAATATATAAAATGTTCTGTAGATTTTCAAAATTTCGATTTGTTTAAATATAAAATGTATTCATATAGGTAAATATCTATAGCGACCAAGCACCTCCTAAACCAACAGTGCCTTCAACAACACTACCAACCTCTGATGACTGTGCAGCAGTTATCTTTGATACAAGTACTCCATCCACTCCGATGATGATGACGAAAAATATGACAACATCCCTGACGTCACAAGCAGCAACAACAAAATCAAAGATAATTTTAAACAAAACAAAATGTAAGAAACGTAAAAGAACGAGATTTTATTTTTGCATAAGGGTCCGTGTACTGAGGAATCTCGTTCTTGTATAAATTTAGAGTTGGCCGTCCTCATCAACAAATGACGTAATCATATAAAAATATTAAGTAACATATTAACATACAAAAACTAAATGTACTGCAGTACTAGTGCTCCTCGTCCTTTAATAGTGATTAAGCGTATATGGAGCAACACTTTGTTATGTATTCCTATCAGGAATTGTGAACTAAATGTGAAAGACACCGAGCAGCGAAAAACATGTGCTAAGGTCGCTTAAAATGATAACAACCAAAATGTAAATGTTGCCTTCAATTAATAATATTTAAGTTTATAGCCACTGATGTATAAAGTTTAAGTATTTATATAGTTAAAAATATTCTTTTTTGGCCTTATCATGATAAATAAGGTTGAAAAGGAAATGAATGCAAAATTAATTCTTCAAATTGAGCCTTCAAATCATCTCTAAAATAAATTCCTAAATAAAAATTTAGCATCGTCCTTTATGGTCGGGTGTTGAAAGGATTTTAAATAACGAAGGAGACCGGCGTTTTTATTACAAGAAGACAATGTATGAGAGAATTCGACTGGAGAAGAGGGAGCACCAAAACATAGTGAGTAGTAATGTCATTTTTGGGTCTTAACAGCTTCCACACTGTTTTTTACCCTTTCATCCAATTTATTTTGAATCCTTTTTAAATTTAAATGTTAACGTTGCAATATTCTATCCTGGTGAAAAAAATGTGAAGTTTTAACAAAAAATATTTAGTTCATACAAGTTTATTGTTTTAAGCAGATTTTGCAAGGGAATAAAAGGTCTTGTTCAAATTAAGGAGGCTGGGGGGTCAGCAAATTAATCACAAATTAACCACCAGATTTAACTTATTTTTTTTGATACGGTAACTTAAGCTGTCTACTATCATTTCACAAAGAAAAAATTCATACATTTTAGTTTTAAAATTTGATCATTTTCTATATCTGCATATGGAGCTCTCCTTTTAAAGGAGATAAAAATAGTCTGAAAATGGCTGCCACACCCCAGCCTCGTTAATTACAAAACTATCGTTGCGTTGTTGTTTTTTTAAACTGCTGTGATTTTGAGTTACTTCTTAAAATTCGGATGGATGATCTCGTATGATTCACTTGAAATTCTATTCTGTTAACGAGTATCTCATTTCAATTTCTATTAATCAGGAAATGGTACTTAGGGTAATTAAAAAAAATAAAGTATTAAAAATAAAAATAAAATATTTTTCAAAATTAATTAAAAAATTGGAAGGTCTTTTTTTTTACAGTGAAAACAGAATATCCTAATTTGAATAGAATAAAAAGGCTTTTTTTATTTGCTG
Source organism: Saccostrea cuccullata (assembly GCF_032062105.1). NCBI lineage: Eukaryota > Metazoa > Mollusca > Bivalvia > Ostreida > Ostreidae > Saccostrea > Saccostrea cuccullata. The sequence goes on along the minus strand of NW_026929140.1, from coordinate 57,170 downwards.
CGTTTTTCTGCAAATCCAACTATATGAAATTACATTGTAGTTTGAATGCCATTCTTATTTCATATGTACACTTAAGCGTAGAAATAAATTTATACATGTACTAGGCTTGGGCTAAAGTGACGTCACAGTCGAGTTTCGAAAACGGTAATGAAACTAAGCGATAAAAGGCAGAGAAAAATTCAATCATTTGATATTATTTTTAATGCTTTTAAAAAAGTTTGATAACATTAAAATAAGTATAGCTCTTTTCAGTTAAGTTTTAATTATTTGTGAGTTAATCACACAGACTTGCGTTTTGGCATATTTTTACAGATGGATGCTAGCTGTCTTACAACTTCAAGGGAATTTCAATCCGTGGGTCCGATTAGGTGTATGAGAAAAGAAATTCAAAATATGTGGAATACTTTTTACATACTCTGTTTTGGATTGAACAGCAGGCATAAATGCCTACGACCATATTTGCTTTTCTTTTATAGAGAGGAAAAAGTGCATGAAATGATTTAAATTGACGCTTGTAGGGAGCATTTTCATTTGTTTATTTTAGCTCATATTACACAGTAAGGAGGAAGTGAAAGGGTTATTTGATCTTCCCGGTCAGCAAATGAGGTAAGGTGTTCTTATTTATGAATTTATTTTTTTTATTTTTCTAATATTTTATTGCTGTACATGTAAATTAATTATTCAACATATTAAGGGGAATATTAACATTAATTTTAATCCCCCCCCCCCCCATTTAGAACTTATGTTGCTATGGGGAAATTTTTTTACGAAAAATACACAAGTGAAATATTAAAGCCCTTTCACCAGTCGTTTAAAAGGTTTTAATTTTATTGAAGTTGGTGAAAATCAAAAGTCAAGTTCAGAATATCATAACTGTTGGTGCCCCAAGGGAAAGCTTTGTTACCAGAAATACAAGAAATCTATTAAAGCCATAGCATCAAGTTTTTAAGGTAATTTTTTTTAAACGTATGTCAAACGCCAATTTCAATTAAAGTGTCAAAATTGTTTTGTTTTTTTTCAAGTCAGGGTTCATTTTTCCTAAGCAATACACATGTGAAAAATGCATGTCGTAGTACTTACTGTTCAAAAGTGATCAAGGTTGAAGTTATATTTAGTGCTTAAAACTCCAGGGTCAATGTCAACAACACTTTACCCAAGAAAGGGTCTCATCACATAAAATACAGATGTGAGATATGAAACTCTGGCGCCTACTGTTCATAACTTATTTTTGAAAAGTGTGTAGAATTCCAAAAACTAGGTCAAGGGGTCAAATTTGTTTGTACCCAAAGAAAGCTAGCCAGCTAGATAGACAGACGGGAGGAGAATTGATAAACCATATATATGCAACCGAGACTTCATTCAAGGGAGCATAAAAACAATTCATTTGTATAAAATATCTAATTTTGAATTTAACAAATGTAAATCTTACCACATGTATGAATTTCATATGGAAAAAGAAGGTCGGAAAGGATGCACTCGTTTGAAATATATTTTTTGTAGATATTGCTGAGAATGAAAATTCCTTTTTTAATTATCCTCACCGTTGTCAAGCTCATTAATGAAAGCTGTAAGTAAATGAAACAGTTCAACAATATTTTACTAAATTCTTTAATTTTTATCGTTTTAAATATCGTACAAGCAATACATCAATTGATGAAGATTATCTAACATAATATTAAGTACGTATCAAGCAAATTTGCATTTTCTTCTAGTTTTAAGCACCATTAGCATAAAAGTCATTTTAAGTCCTATTTAATGGTGAAAAATGAAAGAGTATGTTGGTTTAAAGAATGTTCTTAACTCACTAATTTTACGCGATATTAGCTAACTTGATATAGTCTTTTCAATATCTATAAAGTATTAATAAATATGCAAAAAAAAAAGCCATTCCCTTAATCGTCGAAAATATTTCGTTTTTTTCTAATTATAATTTATATATATATATATATATATATATATATATATATATATATATATATATATATATTATATATATATATATATTCCCTTGATGTTTTTGTGGTCAGAACCCTGGATATCTATTCACCCACCCCCCCCCCCACCCACCCCCCCCCCAAGAAAACCACAGATAGGTTTACGAATACGACTAATCATACGATATTTTGTGAAAAGATGTCTTGAACTTTATGTAAAATTGTCCTCCAACACAATTTTCATTACAACGTCAATGTCTCAAATGTATTTCTCATATGCAATACAACTTCAAAGACCATAATAAGTATATGATAATTTTTAAAAAATCAGACCAGGAGGACCCTTGTACAGAATACAGTGAAATCTTGGATTTACTGAAAAGACGTCCATCCTATAAACAGGATGCCATGCCTCTCTGTGACAATCACCTGACTACTGGGTGGTACAGGGCAGGCAACCTTAAAATGCCGACATCTCCACCTGCCCTAGAATCATGTGGGACTGATTATCCTTACTGGTTGAATGGTAAGAAAAATGGCGAAAATATAATAAGCAAGGTGACTTTCGTGGTTTTTTTTTATTCTTTAAATATGTATGTACATGTAGTGAAAAAAAATGTGTATCTGAATCTCACATTCCTACATGTATTTTTGTATACACATCTATAAGCAACAAAAACCACAAACTTAACATGATAATCTATGTATCAATACTCGTATATATGTTGAACCCCAAAGAGCGATGGGATTCCAAAGTCCGATGATCACGCCTAAGTCCAATGGTCTGCACTAAACCCTGATGGTTTGACACGCGATGGTGCGGAAATCAATTAACTTTATGACGTCATAGTTCTACTGGACAAAATGCACTTCCGCCCAAGCCAAGTTCAGAATGTTTTTAAAAAATACAATTGAATTTTAAATGCAAAGACTTACCCTCATCTTTTGGATAAAGTTGCGAGACTGTAATCATTCGAAAGATGTGCAAGAACTTTAAACTACTGGAAATCTGTTAATTTATCCCGGTGAAATTAAACAGTGCATGCGACATGCGACAGGCGTGGATTTCAACTTTTAAAAATCGAATTTTCTTCACCAATAATTTGGCACCTTTCTCTTTCTCTTTCTCTCTCTCTCTCTTCAGTAAATGCAAAGGAGATTGTAAATACCTCCAAAAACCCCTCTAGATCTGAAACATTATGACTGCTGTTTCTTTCTTTTGTTGTTGAGTTGTGGCGGGAAAATGTTTTGCACATTTTAAAACGCGCTTTATCCTATCCTGCTGGACCAAAAATATCGTTATATCTTTTTATTAAAGACACAACAAATTTATAAATAAGTTTTTTTTATTCCAAAAGGAAATGTATATGATTATAAATCATGTTTAAATATATCTTATATATATGAATATCTCGGTCTTTGCTTTAGTTAATAACCAGCAAGTGTGCTTTATATTCTCCTCACTTCAGTGATTTGATCAGAAAAAAAAATAATCAAATTATTTATTCAATTAACATCAAATTAACGACTGCCTCTTGGCGACCGGTAATTAAAAGTCACTTGTCGAAGTTTTGAAGTAAATTGTAGGGCATATGACTGTTTTGTAGCCATTTATTAATAATAAATGTGCAAAAACAAAGCCACGAATGGGCGCATCATTGAATGTAATGGAGTACCGAACTACTGAAAAATCATTTCTTCAGACAGACAATTGTCTTAAAAAGAATAAAATGCTTCTAGATAATGCTGGGAATAGTCTATAAAGAAGACAAATATATTGAAATGGTACGTAATAGCTTTGTAGAATGGAAGGGCATACAATTTTAATGAGCAACCCCTGATGAGTAAGCGCCGATTCTCAATATGGCATTGGTGTATACAATCAGCAGAAACGAAGAGCAATTTTGCGCTGGTAACTGAAAAGTTTAAATAGAACTTTCAAGCGATGGCTTATCGCTTGTTGCAAAATTTAGAGTGTGTCGGCATAGATTGAAGCTTTAAAGGATTGCTTAAGCCATGACAATGTTCGATGACCTCGAATCATAAAATGATAACAGCAGAAGCACGGGATTTTTTAATGATCATTCAAAGTCAACATTTGGTTATTTATTGAGACGTAATAATGTTCCTATTTGTAAATATAAAAAAAAATGGTGTATATACTCCAGGAGTATAAATTTCTTGGTTGCAAATGATATACATGCTTTCCAAAAAAATGAAGACACAGGCGAATAAAACTGACTCTTTAATTTTAAACAAAATGTACAGAAACTGATAAAATTTAGTATTGTTTCATGTGTCTCTTAATAGGTACTTGCAAAATGCTTTTTTAGGTGACCTTCCACCAACTAATGAGATGGATAATGTTGAAGTTTGCAGGGTTGGAATTTCAAATCCATGTACACAAGTAATAAACATCAGCGTAAAAAATTGCAGTATGTACATTGTTTATCGTTTACCCCCAGTAGATTGCTGCAACTCCGCTTATTGTTTTGGTAAGTTCAATAGCAGCTTTCTTTAAAAAAACATATTTTTTACGAGATGATTGTTTCTTTGACAAAGATTTATAGAAGTCCACGATTTTCTTGTATTTTAGAATCGCCTACGCAGTGTAAGTAATTTTGTTTTAATTTGAAAGATCACAGAAAACTTTGTAAATAAAGCAAATAAATAAGCAAATAAAAAGATGCCTTGTTATGTTATCGTAGTAAATTTCTTTAATTTAAAAGGATTTTTTTTTTGAATTGTTGTTGTTTAAAAACCAAATTGAATGAGTATTTCTAAGATCTGAAATTTCTACAACAGATGAAAAAAAAGAAAGTTTTTTGTCATATATACTGTATATATTTAAGAATATTTTCTTACACCATCTGTGTTATTATTTTTAGGCAAATCAGATACGCCAGTGGATCCTTTTGTAGAAAACTACAACATATCATGGGTTTATGAAACTTCAGGGTTTTTCTCACGATATGACCCTCGTTTAAATTTGATATGTAGATTTACTCCATTAACTGACGAATCATTGTTTTATGACATTTCCTGGTATGTTGACGATATTGAAGTAATAAAAGGTCAAACTGTAAACATCAGTACTAAAATGCCTTGTTGCCAGTCAGTACAATTTTAGCGAATAACAAAACAGCAGGATCAATGGTTTGTATGATAAAATTTCAGTTCTCTTTTTTTCTTTACAAAAGATCTAATCGTAGTGTGTTTTAACCTTTTGACTACTTGTGCTATAAACGATTGATATGTATTTTAGATTCAATGTATCGTGGGAATCAAATCAACTGAAAATGGCTCTTCGTGTGTTCCCAATGCTTGTCAAACGTTTTATGCTGGAATTAAGGTCAGATGACGTTTTGATTTAATTTATGAAAAAAAATTTTTTTCATAAAACTCTCAATATGAATTAAATACATATGTAGTAAAAATTAAGCGAAACGTTGATTAATTTAAATATTTTGCTTGATTATCTCCCGAATGCAAAGTACCGTGACCAATGAGCTACCGCAAATAGTTCTGAAGTAAGCTCTGCTTATATAAATCAACTTCTGAGTACTTCTAAGTACAATCAGACTGTTTTAACAATGTAACTTTTCAAATGACAGTTGACAAATAAGTAAATTTACGAGCTCCAGATTTATTAAAAAAAGCAGTTATAAATTATGTTAGAAAGCTTGAATTTTCAATATATAACATTGGACGTTTTTTTTTTATGGTGTTTTGGTAAAATTCTGTGATTTAAATGTTTCATAAGTTTCTTTGTAGCCATATCTGATTTACATTTTTCCTTCTTTATATTGTTGCAACGTAAATCTGAGGTTCCTCCGTCACTACTGCTGATAGTGAAAGAGGCTTCAGTCGGTGGAATATTTACTAGAACCCGCTATGTATCTTTGTTTGAAAGGATTTATTTGAAGTTTCGAAATCAGGACAAGCCTAAAATATGATGTTTAGTTCTCGAAGTTATGGCCATTTGGAAATTTCAATAAGATTATGCCCTTATAATGTATGAGTTAAGCCAAATATGATTATACATATACATGATTGTTGTTAAACTTGCATATGTTTGCTTTCTAGGTCTTAATTAACTCCACAACTTTTTTACAGACATAGGCAGAAAGGCTGACATTCTCCTGCAATTAACAGTACCTTACGCGGCTGAAAATGTCGTGATTAATGGTCAAGATTTTGAACCGGATGATCTCAATGTGATTGTTTATAATCCCAATAATTCTTCACTTTATTGCGAAAATAGCGCTTTACAAGACGATTTGATTTACAGACGCTGTGCAATTAGGATAAAAGGCTATTCTCATAAAGACACAGCTAAATATGAAACCAGTATTTGGAAACAGGTTTACAGAATGACAATTTCTGAACAAATGCAAAGCAATGCATTTAGAAATTTGACCATGTTAGAAAGAGGCATTTCACTACAGTTGAAGACCATGACAACTACAGGCGAAGGAAGTAAAATATTCAGCAATATAAAGCTACAAGAAATTCTAGTAAGTAAGAATTTCATGAACTCCCTTTACAGGTATCATTGTCAATCGATACTTACATTTTTTTCCCTTGTCACAATTAATTTTTCTTAGGATGTATTTTGTTTTGGAGAATAACATTTCAAAGGGAATTCTTATGTATGCAAGTCATATTATCAGTTGATTGTTACATGGTCACTTAATGTGTCAGTATCTAGTGGCATGGAATATTTTTCTGATAACATGTATACAACATTAGAATTAAAGACTTCCATGAATAAATATTCATGAAGTAAATTTTTAAAAAATTAAAAAGATTTATTATTTTTTATCATTAGATTTATCTCTTGCTTTTAAATACAGTTCGTTATTATTAATAATAGAAATGAAAAATCATTTGACCGTTGTTGCAATGTGTATTTTGTTTAATACGGTAATTTAATTTTGATTCTAAGGATATATTAAAATGAAAATTCTCGCAATTTATATTAGATAAAAATTCATTGATCGTGAAATGAGATATTGGAAAGCAGATAAAATGCATTGAATATGGGAAACGATAATTTTTAAAATTGGATATTCATAACATAAACATACACTCGATTATGCCTTCTTGAAAGGGGATACAATGATTAGATATTATTATGCTTCCTGTCAGTTTGTCTCTATATAACCCATACCCTACTATTCTCGCATAGTGGTCTAAGGATTTATATAGCGTAAGCATACTATGCCGAAATAGTGCACGGCTTTATTTACTGAATAAAATTCTTCCATGCACACGCCGGGTATCGAACTGACGACCATGAGATTGTCAGTTTGATGCCTTATCGATTATGCCACAGAGACGATCACTGATTGGTAGAATTTTATTAAATATATAAACTTAATTTATACAATTGACACAAGAAGGAGAAAATAGACAAATATTATTTGAAAACAGTTATATTATTCTAAGGAACTTTAGATTAATGTGTACAACAAACTTTCAAACTAATTGCATACAGATCGTTAGATGAACTGATTTCATAGGGTCATTAAAACGCTTTTTTATATGACGCTTGATTGAAGGATGTAAAAGAAAATTATCAAGGAGAATCGACGTCTGCAAACAAATAAGGCTTACATGTACTAACAAAACAGAAAATAAAGATGAGTTGCTTTGGGACAGAAAATCCCGACTTATTTAGAGAAAATACTAGTAACCAAAATAAATAAGCATGCAAACAATTTTAGCATGAAGATTTTGAATGAGTTCTTGCAAGTGCGCTGCATGTGTAAGCACCGATATTTTCAGGAAAAAGTCAAACAGATTGCCGCATAAATAATTACAACAGTCAGCATAATAATAACAATAGTGTTGCATTATGCATGTACTATGCCTAAATAGTAGGCAGGGTTTGACACATAGTGCACTCGCCTCCGGCTCGTGCACCATGTGTCAAACCCTGCCTACTATTTAGGCATAGTACATGCATAATGCAACACTATTATATAAATAGAATTCACAAATCAGACTTGTAAACTATAAGCAAGTGAAACGAGTTTTAACTGAACATAATTAGTATACCTATTGTGACTCTTGATCATCCGTTTATATCTTCACAAATTAATTCCAAGGAAAGCTTACATGGCGCAGTATTGCACTCGATTTTTTTCTTTATTCGAAAATTTCTATATGCCATACCCCTGCATGGATGATATGAAAAACCGGTAATATCTTATGATGTAATATGCATTAATATTTTAGAATATGACTATTGCTTTTCCGAATGATATATATTAAAGGATGGATTGCTTTCATTCTCGTTATTCAAAATTCAGATGTGCATTTTATTATTAAACATATTATAAATAGTTACACTGAAAAGGATGATAAAACATTTGTATCAAATGTAGTACAAAGAACTATATGCGGTATATTGTATATATTTGCCCCCACAACAGTCAAATTTTGAAAAGTTCCTGAAATGTGCTGAATTCAATAAATTAAATGAGAAATATAAATTAACAGAAAATATTATAATTTCAAAGCAGTGTATTCACAATTTTTGTTTTTATGCCGTCACAAACTAGTCCGATTTTATATCCTTTTTCAGAAAGAGGACAAAATGGACAAAATTTTAACAATTTTAGCTCTAAAATTTATAGAGCGCAAGTTTTTCAGGAACAATATTGACATATTTCATTGATATTATAATTCTACACATTATATCAAAATATTGATCCTGAACACACATGCGCTCGGTGACTTTTACTCAAAATATCGACGAAATATGTATATTTGTCTGTAAAATTCATACAAAACTGAAATTTACGTCATCTTTGTGACGTCATTACGTACATATGGCGTCATAACTATTGAAAATATTCAGTGCTTTGAAGTCAGCATATACTCCTCTGTTTAAGAACTTAATTAGATATATCTCCATCAAAGTTTGATTTGGAGGGCAAATATTGGTTATTACCGAATAAAGTTCTTTAGAATCGCAGCACAGTTAAGGTTACAAATGGAAATATTGGAGATTTTTTACAGATAAAAATACATACTTAATTAGGATGGGCGATCTTTTTAGGACTTCACTGATATCAAATAAATGTAATGTGGTTTAAATCTACATGTTTGGGAAATTTAGATTTTTTATTTAGACTTGTCACGTGATGTCGACGTCACATGATTTTAGCTATTATACTTGCATTTAAGAGGTCATTTATAAATTCCAATATTGCAGGGGCATAACCAAGTTCAAAATCTCAGTTCAATATATAATCCTTTTCAACACTATATGTAGTTTGTGAAAAGTGCTGCGAACCTATATAGATTCCCTTTTTTAATTGATAAAATTTAATTTGTTGGACGGCAGGTTGAATATTTTGCTGGTCAACTACATTAAATACAGCTATGATTAATTCATTTGCAAAATTTCATGAGGTTTGCAGCACTTTTCAAATATCTTAATGCTTCTTGAGTTTATGTGTAAAAACTTGACAAGATACATTGAGGGTATGCCCTTGCAATAAATCGATTTATTAGGGCCCTTTAATTACGTTTTCAATGAATCTGCATAAAAACACACGACAGTATCACTTCTCTGGAGAATGTACGGACAGTTTATAAATAAAATATTAAACTAAACATCGTATCCAAGTTAACAGCCTTTTATTTAACTGCAAATGATATTTTATTTGAGAACAAAAGACATTTTTCATTGCACAAAATGTGACTTGATCAGCCTCTCACTGTGTACAAACTGCATCATTTTTTGCGAGATGACGTCACATTGACAAGTGCATTGCGATCGATGCATCGCTTATATACTGTTGTGTGGGATATAACAAAAGGCAAAATTGCATGTAATAGTAAGTTTGTATGCAGTAAACAGTTATCCAGCTGTTCAAAATAGCAAATAATTTCATTTTGAGGTATTTTGAAGACCTTATATTATATGTGACGTCATAGTAAACATTTCCCGTACAAATTAGGCCCCGCCTTCTTACTGTAACCTTAACTGTGCTGCAATGCTTTTCACAGGTACACAGCAATCGAACATCGTTAATACAGTCAATGTCTACAATATCAATACCAATCCAAGATTGTGCAACAAAGTCAACTACTTACACATTTCCAAAAACAACAATAATGACATCACAACTTAATGATTCAATGACAATGACAAATATGGTATCAGCAACAAAAATAACAACGGTAACCATGACGTCAACACCAACAAAAACGGCAACTCAAACATCAGCAACAAATTTGCTTACAACGCCAACTATGACATCATCAAAAAATGAATCAGTGAAAACAACAACACAATCACCAATGAATGCAACCATAACAGACTGTAAGCAAAATACACTCACTAAGGTGATTGTGTCCTTTCTAAATCTATTGCTTTGTTAGTTAGCCGGGGCACTTGACTTGTGATTCAGGCGTCCCAGGTTCAATAACCCATTCAACCCCACATTTTCTCCTTTCTTCTTTTGTTTCCATTGATCACCATTCGACGTAAACGTCCTTCCAAGGGCAAATAAGAACTGAATCTTGAGGGCAAAGAGTTTTAGAAGAGATATATAAAGAAAAAACTGAACTGGTATAAGTTAATAATGGCTTTGAGTCTCGGTCAACCATTAAATAACAATGTCCGATTTATCAAAATAACCTCATCAAAAGTAATTATTGAATAATTGAATCGTGTTGTAAATGAGGATTTTCGCCACCTTTCAATATCAACTTTGAAGTACTTATGAAAGATTCCCTTTAATGTTTTAGTAGAGGGTCATGATATAACGAAATATGAAAATCTCCGAGCTCAATTTCTTAATACATTGTTTATGTAGTCTTTCAAATTCTTTTACGACTTCTGATTTAGTGAAAACTAAGAGATTTATAAATTTGCATATTGTCTTTTAGTTAAGTTTTCTTATGTGATTTTAATATATATGTATTTCTTAAACACTGAATCGAATCTGACATTGGTTTTAAAACGGAATACTTTTAGGTCTTGGAATCAACAGAAACAACAGTGAAGTCTTAAATTCAAAAGAAAATTGTGACCTACTGGTTACCTCAACATCTGAGCAGTTTACAGTCCCAGGATATGTATTTATAGTTGTTGTCTCAGTTTTGGTGGCAGCTATCATTATTGTTCTTTTGATTTGGCGATGGCGTTTGTGAGTGATAATTACTATATTCATCTTAAAAAGGATAATTATAAGCATGATATTATTAACAATCAACTGAAAAAACTTTTAAAATATTGATTATTTCTTTTATTTATGTCCTTTAAAGAAGACCCAGCAAGTACAAGAAGTCAGAAACCAGAAATGGCAATCCGGATGTATCCTGCAATAAAAATCACACTGCGGCAGAAAGCTCTGAGGGAAAACACATAGGTGGTGTATATGAAAACAGTGAACAAACTACCTACGAAAATGAATATGCTTATAAAAATATTACCGAATTAGAGGAAAGTATACCAAAAAACAAATCACACATGAATGAGAATTTTTACCAAAAACTGGGTGAAGACGAAACTCGTTTTTACGAACAGTTGGGAGAAAATAAACCTGTACAAACACCTTGAAGAAAACGAAACACATTTATGTGAGCAATTGGCTAAAAACAAACAGAGTGGTTAGAAAATATGTCCATTTCAATATTTTTTATGTGTTAATTTGAATCCATAAGTATATTTGCTTAAGAACCAATGATTCTTGAAAAATCATAACGTTTTACAGGAATTTATTACTATGATTAGCTAAATTGTGTATTCTACATCTCATTAAGTTACATTTCCTTGACAAAGTTCTGTTTTTACACACACACACACACCCTCACACACCCTCTCATATTCATCACACACACACACACCCTCACACACACACACACACACACACACACACACACACACACATATATATATATATATATATATATATATATATATATATATATATATATATATATATATATATATATATATATATATTTAATAAAATAGTTTACGATTGAAAATATCAACAGTTGTTTAAAGTTAGCTTCCTGATATGATACTATTAATTAATAATAATTTTCTCTTTTTTTCAAAATAGAAATATACATTGTAAGTGAAAGGCCTTCCAAGTGAGAATAGAAAATCGTGAAAGATCAAACACGTGAAATTAAAAACCCTTATAATGCCTTATAGATTATTGTTTAAACATAATTATAAAACACACAGCAATCCATCGTAAAATATATTTTTTTCTGCTTTTTCGACGTAAGGACGTCTAGGAAATATACTTTGTTTGGAAACATTATTGTACTTATCCATATAAAATAAATTCATTAAGCCAAACTAGTTGTTATAAAATTTATCCTTTTTTTTTGTATTTCTCAGTCAATTATTCAATTTTTTATGTACTGTAAAATTTATTCCTCGTCTAACTTTGAAGATATTTTTAGACTGCATTTCTATGTACTTTTAATCCTGTCGTCAGTGTGGCGCAATGGTAAGAGCGACTGCTCTAGATTCACGGAGTAATGTTGATCCTTACATTGTGAGTTGAATCCCACTGTGGGCATGGAAACCAGTCCCTCGGATGAGACCGTATAAACCAAGGTCCTGTTTCGCAGAAGGTACTACATTGTAACATGGAAAAGATCCCTTACCGCTCAATAGAGAAACACCGACATCTTACGAACAAACGTAACCAAAAACGGGGATCAGTCATTGTAGTCTATTGTTTTCACGGTTGGATTATTTATTTCTTCAATTTTACAGGGATTTCGATAGAAAAAAATCCCCACAAGATACCTCAAATCCACGCCTTATCGTAGTCGCTACCGTGACGCTACAATACATTTTAATGGACATTTAAACGAGCAAAGGGGTTCGAGAAGGGAAATGAAAGGAAAATTAAAAAAAATGTCATTCTGTGGCATGAAATAAAAAATAATAGTATGTGCGGATCTAGAAGGGGTCAAAGGGGGCGGGGGTTACTTTACGAAGGGCGGTCGGGACAATAAGAATTTACGGTCTGAAATTGAATTGCAAATACCCAAAAACTTTAAATAAATTCTTGTTCAAAATACTATACGCTGCGAAAATTAAAATTAATTTGGTTTAATATACAGGTATTATAGCCATATTATAAATCCATGGGGATGCCTGTTCGCAATTTTTCGGTTGGTAAAGCTTCTTCTTACAAACATGTATTATAAAATCTTCATATAATTCTCACGGTTGCTAGTGGACTGGACCCCCCCCCCCTCCCTTAACATCCCAGACCCAAAGCTATTTTCTAATTTCACTGTTAAAGCTTCTCGAGATATTGCTCGAAACAAAAGTGTAACAGACGGACAAAATTATAAGACGAACGTGCAGACCGAAATTAATATCTCCAACTTTCCGGGGGTCGGCTCAAAAATGGAAGTTTAGTGAATTGTGTTTTTGACATAATTTAAGATATATGAGAGCAAGTTCCTAATATCATGTCATCGTAGCACCTATGCCCCCCTCCCTCCCCCAGCACCTGGAATATATATAAATCGGAGTCCAAAGATATTTTTTTGGCTTTCTTTCATTTATAACATTTACAATTTACAACATACAAAATTGATACCTGCAGTTAAAAAGTCAGAGGTGATTTAAGACACCACAGGTATGATTGTTTTTAAAATAAAATGCAATTTCTACGTACTTTTTGGATTTTTCATATGAAATACATTGTGAATATGCACTAGACGGTTAATTTATGACAGAAGACAAATACGATTTCTTGGGACCCGGTATGTATATTTGGGATGGGGTGGGGAAGTTGTTTGGTCTACAAGCACTTGTGATAAGCATATGTGTGCACATAATTTTGAAGGATGCCATGACAACTAGGTGACAACTACGTTTTCATATTATTCACACTTTTAAAAGTCCGTATATATTATTGTCGGTATTCTGGAATCAATCTTTTTTTTTTGTTTTACAACAGGATGGTGAATATATATTTTTCCTTACAAATGAAGCAAGTTATAATTTCGGTTATAGTTTTTATTTGTATATTTGACCTTCGGTCAGAATAATTCTGTGTGTGGTCAAAAGTAAAAAGTGTATCTTCTAATTTTATATTTTGACGAATAATGCATGGTTAGCAAACAATGACATAGTGGAGCATAACTTTTGAAGACAAAGAAAAGAACTTTACTAAGAAAAATACACCTCCTCCATAAATGCATATTTTCAGCCTTTTTTTATAATCCACACATATAAACAGATATACATGTACACACGGTCGTATATAGGAACGGGGTTGAGGGGTTTGGGATACCCCCCCCCCCCTAAGGAAGTCGATAAATAAACAATGTAATACCGGTATTATAGAACACTTAGCTACTGTATACTTGTGCCCCTTCAATAAAAAAAATCTTTCATTTTGGCTTCCCAAGATATTGTTTGGTAGTGACTCTAAACTTTTGGTTGTCCCCACTCCCCAACTAAATTTTCTTGCTTCAGGCCTGTTACATATATATAAAAAAAAAAAGCAGCCCAAGATCATTTAGTTAAGATCGCCATTTAATACATAAGAAGATTATGTCTACCATGAAGGCTCGTTTATTTCTATGAAGTGATATTTTAATAATTTTTAAAAAGAATATATCTCTCCTCCCCCCCCCTCTCTCTTTCAATACAAGACACTTTATAAAGCGCACAACCTATTTACTTGATTGCACGGATTTATTTTTTTTTTCATGCTGTAAAAAGTATCCTTTCCCCATATGAACAAGGCGCACACTATTTGTATACGTTTAATCACTGACGCATGACAAACGTGTTTCCTAATCTGTCTAAAGTATTATGGTGTATTTTCTTCTATTTGTTCCCTTTCTAAAACATTGTAAGTGATTACAAAAAAATTTACATGAGCAATTTTCAAATACAAAGTGGTTAAAACACTATCCGTTCTATTTTACACATATACTTATTTTTTCCGATTTTAAACTTTATATGGGTACAATTACTGGTCCCGAGAAAACTATTGAGATACGGGAAGTTAGGGAGAGTTACGTTCGTTCGTAAGATGTCCGTGTTTCTCTATTGGCCATGAGTGCTTAGTATGGTTAAAAAAGAATTATAGCCATTCCACTGGCAAGTAGTGGTGCTTCTGTATGAGTGAAAAAAAGACTCGAGAGGGACGTCAAAATAACAACCAACAAAAACTACTTATTCTGCAATTTCATCCTCTTCACAACACTTAATTTAAAATTCTAATATTCCGTCATTGATTTTAAGAATAGTCATGTTAACAGTATTACACTGTACACTGAAAAAATCTATTGATAGGATAGTTTTATGCAATTAGAGTGATCTTTCCTTAGAAGCAAGATAGAAAAATGGTTAGTAACAGTTATTTTCACAATTTGATATCAATTATTCTAAGCAGTAAAGAAAACCAAAAACAGACGTTTTTCATACTAATTGTTAGTCCATTATTTATACACTAAATTAACGACATATTTTTCCGTTATTTTCCGATCATGACAAGGAGCACACGGCAGGTGTGACCAGTCAGCGTGGATGCTCACTCCTTCATGGCCTCCATAGTACCTGATCCCACCTCTGATGTTTCGGAGGTCCGCGTTTGCTCTGCTCCTATTTTGTATTGTTTTATGGACATTGATATTGAATGTACTGTTCTCTATCTCCATATCCTTTATGAGTTTTAGACAGTTTTTGATATATATATATATATAACAACCACGCACTTCCTTAATCATCACTTTCTTCAGCAATATTACAAACCGTGCAGCAAACATCTCTACTCCAGTAATGATGACAATAAATGACATTACATCCTTAAAAATAGGGGCAAAACAGAAAAAAAATAACGATAGTTTTAAACAAAACTAAGAAACGTAAAAGATTATAATAGGATTTATTTTTGCAGCATGGCGCATATACTGCATAAAACCTTTCATCAAAAGTGATGCTAGAGTAAATTGTAAAATTATTGGGGAAAAAACATCGTGCAGAGAGGATTTGTTATAGCCCTAATAGGAGGCTAATAACGTACATGCAGTATGAGGTCAATGAATACTGTAGTGATATAAAAAAGGATTTTGTAAACGTAAAACGTATGGGTCTCAAATGTTCAATTTGATTGAATGTGTTTGTACAATTTAATACAATGGAATCAATTTTCCAAGAAAATATTGATCTAACAAATTGTATTCTTAAGGGAAATAATCTACATTCATATTGTAACATGATTTTTAGGTGAAAGAAAACGACATCGATGGCATAGATAACTGAAGAAATTACACGTACCGCTGTATAGATTGATTCACCCAGAGCAATTCATGCATGTACGTCTTATCCAATATTCGAAATATGAAGTTAAATATGCAAAATAGTTAGGTATTTGAAAACTGGAATTTTAACCCCAAAGCAATAATTTAATGCAATTTTGACGTTAACTAACCAGCCTCTGACTGGCCCCAACGGTCAATGAATGTGAGAGATGAGTGATATATAATTATACTATATACAGGGAAATCCCTCCTCCTCCCATTTTATTTCGCACAATTCACCCTTGTCACATTTTGGCGTATTAAAAACGGGTCGAAATCAAAGAACACTGTATTATTGTCTTTAACAGAACTGTGATTGGACGAGGTTAAAACTTGATTAAATTGTAAGCAAGTGTGAAAAGTTGAAATTAAAGGGGAGGAAATAAGCACCTCCTTCAAATTTACCTGTTCTTGGAACCTCTGTCAATCATCTGAAATTAAGCCTGGGATTGGATACTTTGATTTGATTGACATTAATCTCTTTCTGCCGTTGTGTAATCTTGTGTACCTTGTCCGCAGATTGTACCGACCATCCAATTAGCATTCAGGCTTTTGATGCCTACCGCATAGGCCAACATGATAAAAAAAAAAGCAGTCGAAGCGTTCTTTTTTAATTTATAAGAATATGCCTTTAATATATTCAATCTATCAAATAATTAAAAATAATAAGAAGAAAAATCATGCATATATATTATAATTTTAATATTAAAAGGGGGACATCATTTCACGATTACAATCGATAATTTTAATTTCAGTGCCAAAACATGAGTTAACGTACATTTATTCCTCCTTAATTAACACAATATCCGGACCCGCGCTTGAAGCTAGTATCATGGAACTGAATAAAATTGTTTTTTTAAAACAAGTATGACAACATTTAACATTGCTCAGGAGACAAGTGAAAAATTATATTTATTTAATTATAAGATAAACCTGTACGTGTCGCTTTTCTTCTAGAAAGAACCCGGATTATAACATAATGCTTTGCATTTGATATTTGAAATTATGAATCCTGAAAGAAAAAGGTATGATGCAGTTGATATTAGATTCCAGTTTCAACCATAGCTGTCGGCGAATCACCCCCGTCCGAACCCCTGGCCTGGCTATTTTACAGACCATGCATTATGGAAAAATCAAGTAGGGTTTACCTTAAAAAATATTAACACTGTATTTAGACTATTATTTTCTATTTCAGCAGTTTGTTTTCAAATCATTGTTTCTAAGTTTAATTGTCATTTACCGAGAGAATAATTTATGATCAACTTTCTTCTTGCGTACACAATGTATAATTTGAATTACTTCCCTTTTTGTCGCCAGATTACAACGACAAATTTTGGTACTAAATGTATATTTTCGATACAACATACATGTATGATTAAAAAACACCACAGTATACTAAAATTGTCAAGTTATTAAAAATACAAGTTTTAAAAGAACGAATTTGAGAAGGATTCAAGCTGTCCGCAATAAAAATATGTTTAATTTCATGCATTTCAATTCATGAGCTAACATGAAAAAACGACTTCGTTTTACAATATTGTAGGAAAACGCATACAGGTAATACACTCAGGTAACACCCTATGTATATAGGTAGTATACACAAGCCAATGTCGTTCCCTCGGGGCTTCTCAGCCGCTTCGATTAAGCTCCATCCCATACCAAACTTACCTGAGGAAAACCGACCGGTTGAAAACCTCGGCCCTTTACATGGAGCGAAAATTACACTTTATTTAGTATTTATTTTTTTCTTTATATTACTTTTTTCGCATTTAAAGAAGAACAGCGGACAAAGATTGCATTAAATTTGGACAATTTAATGCATATATAACTATTATTAAAGAAAAATTTTTCAAAAAAAAAAAAATATATATATATATAATTATAAGGAAAACACATTCACACGTAAATAAACAGGATATTGAGGTACACACTAGTGAATAACAAAATTTTAATTAGAATCATTGACAATATATTAAAATACGTGATTTTAACAGAATTATGCAAATTCGATCTTTCTGATTAATATTTCATTAATGAACTTTGAAATGCTGAAGCTTTTGTCTTATTTTTCGTTTACATGATATAGTGAACAATATCAGTTATATAGGGGAAAAAGCACACTGAACACTGAAGTATTTTAACAGGAAGTCTTATTCAGTATACGTCACACTGTTCAATTAAATATGTGGTTTTACTTACATGTAAATGTTGAAAATACTGGTGAAGATGACACTTTTAACTTAAATCAACTATATGAAGCTTCCCTTAAAAATACAAGGTAAAAGTTATTTTGATACTGATATGCTAAAATTTAGAAAAGTTGTATCTTTGTTAGGCAGAGCATAAAAAATATGACATAGAACATTTGTAACACAGCAATTTTAAACATGTCAATATGAATTTGTAGTTCACAGAAATTAATGTACAATGTGTTACAGATAAAGTAGTTGACGAAAATGATTAATTAGCAATGTATTTCAGATGAAGTTTGTATATGTGATGCTGATGAATACTATTATTGTCTGTTCTCCGTGGTTTGATGTTTTTTCTGGTAACGATTTACACAACTTATCTTATGTTATGTCAAAGTTCAGTACAATTTTTAAAAGATGTATTTTTCTTTTTAACTTGGCAATTGTATGAGACTTTAATTTTTTCTTATGATATATGATATGAGATTTCTTAAAAGCATTTTGACAAATTTGTTGTTCACAAGTCAAACCTTAAAAATAAATTTTGATTTTCCTTTGTCTTATTATTTTGAAATTTGAACCTTTAAACTAAATAAACTAAAATTTTCCTAAGATATACATTTTTTCTAGATGGACAAAGTCTTTACCACTGCATTTCAGAAAGTGAGTTTTTATTTTTGTTTTTCCTTTTCTGAGTTTTGGTAAGCTATTTTCATCAATTCCTTTTTCAGGAAGTTTACAATTCAAGATCAACCACCGTCTACAAAAACAGGGAAATATAACTTATATTGGTTAGAAATATATTCGAGGATTGAAATCTACGGGTTTAAGAACAAATTGTTCACGTGCATAAATGATTGTCATGATTAATATATGTATATGCAATATTTTTAGATACATCGTTTTGTTCTGAAAAATGGTTGCACGTTTAAAATTCGAATCTGGTTCTTTTCTTTTCTATGTTATTTGATTTGTTTTGAGAAAATAAATTAAAGTCTTTCTTTTCATGAATGTCCAAATCCCAAGTAATAGACCATATTAAAACTATATCTTATTTACAAATTTTCTTTGAGGCAATAAGGAGCACATACATTTGTCGACACATTTTAAAACAATGTTACTTTTCAAAGATTTAACAACACATTTCCTAAAGCAGGGAGCATAGGTCTGTTTTATTACGGACAATTATCTCTGGAATACGTCATTTGGCGACTTTAGTTAGAAAGAAGAAAATACAGTTTGGGCATTATTGTGCCTTAAAAATTTAGTGTTCTTAAAAAGTTATAAAATTGGCTTTAACAAGAGTTGAGCAATTGAATATGATAGATTATTAAAGAATATGGCATGAAGGAGGACCGTTCTGAAATATGACGTCATTAATTTGGTACAATTCTAAGTTTAATGCAGAAAAGCCTCAGAATCACCCATTTTTGTGTTTATTTTCCTTAAGAAAATAGTGTCTGCCACCGTCGCCCACTTTAGTTTTTGGATATATTATGCAAACTGCTTTGAAAAATTACATATATCAAAATTTTTCTTGACGACGGTGGCAGAGTATGTTTTCTGAAAGGAAATATCACTTAAAATTGATGTTTTCTGCAACTTTTTAAGAAAATACGGGAAAATGCACAGATAATGACGTCACAATAAGCATTTAGGAAGTCGTATGAGAAAAACAATTTATGTATTCTTACTGCATGGTATTCCTATGAATCAGAAATAATGAATTTTAATTTCTCATATCACTTTCATATTTTAGAAAAATACAGGGGTTAATTAGTATTGAAATTGTACCTTGTTCCTAACAAATGATGTCATGTTATTGAGGATGGTCTCTCTTTTCTTCATACCGCATTGGTTCATGACTTAACTGTTTGTATATTTACTCTTCGACAATACAAACGTATATGAGGTACAGGAAGATATTTACATATAAAGAAAATACGAAGTCAAGTAAAAAAGAGTAGTGTCAAATAAGAAAATAATTACTGAAAGCAGGCCAATATCTTTTGAGCAAACAAAGAAAGCTTTCACAGGGAGTCAACATTTGTGATGGACATAATTTTCTCAAACTTATAAGTATTAACATGAGAGCAATACTTCTTATCAATAAGTTTTATACGTAAAACCGAAAAATATGGACACTCACTCAGAATGTTATAATATTTAATACATTTTCCAAACGTAAAAAAACTATATATTTTAGAGCGTAATATAGCTATTACTGTACTTCTTTAACTTCTTTTTATTTTCGTTTTAGAAGCTTGTGAAAATGCAACTGCAGCCACTCTATTTGAGCCCAAACATAGAGCAGTAAATTGTCGATACAATGGATCCGAAAATTACTGTGATCGCTATATCACCCCCGGATGGTACCGATTTAACTTTGACATGGTCACATATCCCCCCGCCTTAGGAAGCTGTGGAACTCTGTATCCATATTGGTTAAACGGTATTGTATAAATTCATACCAAAGAAAATCTCATCTAACTGTCAGTTACCGATTTGATTTTCTGGAATATTTTGATTTATTCCGAATTTATTATTGTAACTGTATATTTGTTGATCGTATCTTCAGATAGTAAGATATTTCATTTCTCTGATCAAACTAATGAGCTCACTATGATATGCCCGCTCAACAGGAATTGTTACTTCTCCTAGGTACCTGATACCACCTCTAGGGTTTCAAGGATCTGTATTTTGCTCTGTTCATTGCTCTTTCTGTCTAGATTTATTACAACTGTCAAGTAAGCTTGGACTTTCAGTAAGGCGTGGCATTCTTGGTGCAACGTCTGTTAAATGGCAAATAGATTGCTTCAGAAATTAATAATATAAAAAACTTTAAATTGTTGCTGAAAATGATGAGATGAATGAAGACCCGTCACTGTGTCGTGAGAGAACTTTTAATTGGCTACACTATTTGACATTCAGCCGAATTTTTTTATCTTAAGCATATTTCAAAAGTGAAGTAAATCTGGCAAATTTCAGGAGCTAATAATGTTACGTCGAGAATGCAACGCCTTACTAAAAGTCCAAGCTTAAGGTGTTTCCACTCTCACACTTTTATAGGTTCAAAGTACAAAAACTGCATTTATTTTCATTTATTATAATTTAAATTTTCCAATTATTGCAAAAAATGTACAGGTCACCATATTATTTAAGATGCGAGACATAAATAAACAGAAGTGTATGTCAACATAAAAAAATCACATTTTTTGTAAACAGTATTATGAAAAATATGTAAAAACTGGTTAAAATGCATAATTCTGATGCTGAATGTTCCTACATACTTCCTACTTAAAAGATACTTTTGAATTGTGACTATCAGGGAAACTATTTTACAATAAAGTAAATGCCTGAATGAAGAGACCTGAGAAGGAGTTATTGCCCTTGTCAACATTTTTTAAAGATTGAATAATTGATTAAATATAGCAAATATGCATTTTTTAAATTCTTTAACTTAACAATATTTATCATTACACCAATTGTAAAGCATTCTTCCAAGAGATATTGTTCTATTAGGTATGAATTTAAACTAATTACAGTTTTTGCAAAAATCTATGACATCATAGGAGGGTGGAATTACCTTAAATTGTCCTAGGTCAATGAACATTATAAGTTATCTGTACTTTTGTCGATATGAAGACAGTCCTTTTTTATAGATTTTAATACTGTCAAAAATGTTTAATATGTCTTTGATGCATTTACCTTAGTTTGTTTGTTTTCCTTTGCCAAAAGGGCTAGAATAAATTGAAATATGAAGCTTAGATGTAAAAATCTTGATCAAAACTCATTTCAATCAATACAAACTGGACGAACAGAAAACTGGGGTGCGTAAGAACATTTCCTACATAAGGAATATTCCGTTTTGTATTAGTATAAATGACCTAAACGTTTGTATACAAATGTCATTCTATAAATTACTAAGACACAGATTACATCAGTTAATAAAAGCAATGCAGCAGCTAAAGAATATTCAAAACGTTGAGTTGAAAGTACATTGTACAGACGCACTCGTGTTCCTCATGTGTAAAATTGGTCTTTTGGAAGATGAAATATTATGGGGTTTTTTTTTTACGAATTAAAGATATCTCATTTTTATTTTCTTTTTATATTTCTAAAGGTAATATTATTTTCCAGCCATTTATTGTTTGACAATCAAAAGAAGCTAAAAGAGGTGGATATGATACTACCAGCCCACATTATGTGAATCTCTGTTATACTTTAAACTCCCCTACCTCTACGAATTACAAAAATGTTTCCCAATAAATGTTTTCATATGTAATACTAGTTTGAATGTAGAAATGATATTGCTCGGATATGACAATATAGCAATAAATGTTTTAAGCATAAAAAATCTTCAAATCTGTCAACGACCTTTATTAACATGTATTTCTACAAATGTTAATTTTCAGTGTTTAATTTCCATCTAAAGTTCTTATAAATGTAAATAAACGAGTAAAATCTTAATTTTTAAAGCATATCTTCTTTCTATCAATATAGGAACTATTCCATTGGGAGATAAGGAGGAAATTAGTGGAACCGTGTGTCAAGTTGGTTTCTCGCACACTTGTACTAAAAAAGTCACAATAAGAATTCTAAACTGTCGTGTATTCAGAGCATATTGTCTTACGGCTCTAGATGCCTGTCCAGAAAGATATTGTTTTGGTAAGCATATATACAACCATGAATATCAAGGCGTATTCATTCGGCTCATTGTATGCTACACTGTTTTGTAAATACAAAAACAAGTATACAAACACAAAATTAAACTTGCGCCTTTGTAAATGCAGACTGTAACGAATTTCTAACTTTGAAAAGTTAACATTTTTATTTGGAAACATTTTATGTCGTATTCTAGGAGAAGTAGATCCCAGTTGTCAATCAACAACGGAAGGAGAAATCACAACAAGTGTAACAGCGAGACTTATTGCAACATCACGTGGTGGTACATATTCTGTTATAACCAATCAAGTCATAACACGTAGTGGATCTGATCCGCTACGGGATGCGATTTCCGTACCAACTCAAAATACAACACTTCCTGGTGCTGATTCTTTTACCACCGCCAGGATAGCAACACCTTCCGATTCTGTTACAACCGCCCGGAAAGCAACACCTCCTGATTCTGTTACAACCGCCCAGATAGCAACTTTTCCTGATTCTGTTACAACTGCCCAGATCTCAACACTACCTGGTGCTGCTTCACTTGGTAAAACTAGATTTTAAGGATATCTTTTTATAGGAGTTTCAAACGATATAGAATTTTTTCCATACATCTCATTGCAGAAAAGTATAAATGTCGAGTGAGAAAAGTTAGTTCAATATTTATTGAAAACAATCCCGATAACTTTTTTTTACTTAACAATACAGTGTAATTATGTTGATATGCTACCTTCAATCTCCGTTGTATTAAAGGTTTTAATTAATATTTTTCCTCATGCAATCTACAACAATGTTTCAGTTGTATGTTTATTCAACGTGATATTTATAATGAATCATTTAAAAAGTACATTCAAATATTTCCAGATAATTTCAATGCATTGCCTACGGTGCTTTTGGTTTTAATCCCTTCATTACTGGTGTTGGTCATTTTGATTGGAATTTTTATAAGGTGACTTAGCTATATTTCAAATTGTAACGAACGTAAGTTGATTCGATTTAAATCTAGTTACATTTCACTTTATATAAATTTTTTGTTACAATATTTTCTAAATATACAGCTGTACTGAAATCATAACAACGAAGGTAACGAACAGAGATCAATATCTCAAACAAATCTACAAACGATGCAAATTTTTGACTGGAAAATAAAAAACAAGGATCCGGCAAAATTTCTTAGGTGAGATCGGGTGCTTAGGAGAATTAAGCATCTCCTATTGTACAATTACATCCGCCATGTGAGGTCATTATATATACAACTAGAAAACAATGTGAATAAATACAAAATGTTGTTAAGTGTGTGTGGTTTATTTTTGCAACCCTGAGCATATAAATATTTTATTGAAAATACCGTGGGTTTTTTTTTTGTCCTACGTTGAATGCTTTTGTCAATAACAAAGCATTATTTATTCACTTATGTATTGACATTTCAGGATTATATGTTACTCAACAATTTGCAAGAAGCCACTTGCCGTTATTACTCCAGAAAAGGAATATGACCATATCGACACAAGTGAGAGAAATGTTGAGGAAGGCCCATATGATCAGCTTAAAGTGAGAATGGGGGAAGTGCAGACAGTGACAGAGAGTAAGGAAAGAGAATATACTGATCTAGCAGAGAGAAAGGATGGAGAGTATGTTGATATAGAGGAGAGTAAGGATGGAGAGTATGTTGATATCGCAGAGAGTAAGGATGGACAATATACCGATCTCCTGGAGATTAAGGATTATCAACAAAAGGAACAAGAAGGCGAATATCAAGCATTGGAAAAGATCACAAACCAGAGTTTACAGTGTTAGTGACAGATACATGTAAAACGGAATCCGAATATAATCAGATCAAAGATGTCAAGAATGTTAATTTCAATTTATTTTATCAAAATGCTTATCAATTGTGCAATGTATATTACATGTACTAAGTATTGTTATAACAGTGTTTTGTTTGATTTTGTAAACAAGTGTATGTCAATTTGATATTTCAAAAAATGCTCATTCTGCGAACAGATATCAATGTGACATTGATCTCTTTAGAATAAAAACACTTTGAAACTAGAACAATTCTAATTTATTTTAACTGGTTATAATCAATCAAAATTTGCATAAGAAAAAATTTAAAAGACTACAAAAGACACAGTAGATATTCATGTTTGTCTGAATTCTATTGTTTTTATCCAATTTAAGATTTTCCCTAAATTCCGCTAGATTGTTTTCCAAGTCTAAATGTTTAACTGAAGTCAATTGGTTTGTTTTCCGAGTTAAAATGTTTCACTGAAATCGTTTGGTTTGATACACGTGTATAGATGTTTCCTTAAATTCAATTGGTTAGTTGTAAGGTTTTTAAAGTTTTGAAGAATTTCATTGGTTTGTTATCCGAGTTTAAAAGTTTCGCTTAATTTCATTAGTTTGTTATCCTAGTTTAAATGTATCGTTGCATTCCATTGGTTTACTATCCGAGTTTTAATATGTTGTTGAATTCAATTCGTTGGTTATCCGATATAAAATATTTAACTGATTTCATTGGCTTCTTATCCGAGTTTAAATGTTTCGATGATTTCCATTGGTTTGTTTTCAAAGTTTAAATGTTTCACTGAACTCCTTTGGTTTGGCTTCCGAATGATAATTTAAACGTTTCTTGAATACCATTGGTTTGTTATCCGAGTTTAAATGTTTCGTTAAATTCCATTGGTTTGTTATCCGAGTTTCAATGTTTCGTTAAATTCCATTGGTTTGTTATCCGAGTTTAAATGTTTCGTTGGTCTGAATTCCCTGTAGTTTCTCTGATATTCCTCCACCTCCACGCCCTCCCAATGATGAAACGTCAGGGGGTCTATAAACCATGAAAACATGTAAAATGAAATATATCGATAACGCGCAGTATTAAAGCTAAAATGCCATCATACAATAAAATCGTACGCATATAAAACACAGGAAACATGAGTCATATGCTTTGAGGAATGAGCATCCCCTGGCGACCAGTCACATCCGTTGTGTGCTTATTGTCTTGATCGGGAAATAAAGGAAAAACGGTAAAAATGATGACAACACGGTATATAACATTTTTGAATAAGTTTTCCTATTATATCACAAATGTAATATGTTTCGCTATAAACCCTGAACAATGCTGAGTCACACCGGAAACAGTTATGTCCGGCCGGAAACAGTTATGTCAACCCTCGCCGGAAACAGTTGTCATCCATTCGATCACGTTCACGTGTTGTTACGTTACGCATTTTAGCTCGGGTTTGAGATGTTATGACATCGGTTGCTAAGCAAATGTAAACAATGGAGCGTTATTCTTAACGTCAAGTAAGCATTTCTGGATTATTTGTGAAAATTTCAACGATTTTAAATGATTTGATTTTTTTTTTAGTTTTAAAAATGTCATATAACATATACCACATAGCTTCTCGGGCGACTATACCAGAATATTTGCCCCTCGTTGACATGAAAGCCCTGGAGTGTTATGTCACCCTCTGCCTTCGGCATCGGGTGACATAACACTCCAGGGCTTTCCTGTCACCTCGGGGCAAATATTCTGGTATGTCACCCTCGAAGCCATGTGATATATGTATAATGATAACTTTAGTTATTATTCTTTAATGTTAAATAATAAAATCAGATTGGATTAGACGCAGTAAACAATTTGTTCTATTACACTCAGCCTTAGCAACACAGTAACAACGGGTAACACAACAGTTATATAACATTTTTTAATAAGTTTTCTTATTTTATCACAAATGTAATAATTTTCGCTATAAACCCTGAAAAATGCTGAGTCACACCGGAAACAGTTATGTCACGCCGGAAACAGTTATGTCACCTCGATCACGTTCACGTGTTGTTACGTTACGCATTTTAACTCGGGTTCGAGACGTTATGACGTCGGTTGCTAAGCAAATGTAAACAACGGAGCGTTATTCTTAACGTCAAGAAAGCATTTCTGGATTATATTGAAAATGCCAACGATTTTAAATGATTTAATTTTTTTGTTAGTTTTAAAAATGTCATATAACATATACCACATGGCTTCTCGGGCGACTATACCAGAATATTTGCCCCTCGGTGACAGGAAAGCCCTGGAGTGTTATGTCATCCTCTGCCTTCGGCATCGGGTGACATAACACACTCCAGGGCTTTCCTGTCACCTCGGGGCAAATATTCTGGTATGTCATCCTCGAAGCCATGTGATATATGTATAATGTCACATGCGTGGAAAATATGCGCGTATGTTTCACCGTAGAATTCTCAAAACGCGTTTGAAAGAACCGGAATAAACTTGACGTCAATAACAGCGTGCGTCCGATGTAGCATCGATGAAAACAACAAATGACAGACGAAACATGCTTGCGATTGCAGAAATAACGAAACTTTATATGATAAAGGACTCCTAGAGTATCAAACAAACAATGAAGAGGTCAGTTAATCTTTTTCGCAGTAACAAGGAGATTGAAGGCTTTCTGAACTTGAACATAAAGACGATCGACGATTTTTTTTTATTTTATTATTTTTTTTTTTTTTTGTTTGCTTACAACCTTAATCAATAAGACATTCATTATAATAGAATAAATAATAAACAAATAAAAAACAACCTCCACTGTCGCGCCGATTGACAATGGTTTTCCTTTGGGGTGTCAATTTCAACTGTTACCCTCCAAAACAGGCACTATCTATATATTGTAGAAGCAACTCTTTTCCTTGAG
Organism: Saccostrea cuccullata; assembly: GCF_032062105.1. Classification (NCBI taxonomy): domain Eukaryota; kingdom Metazoa; phylum Mollusca; class Bivalvia; order Ostreida; family Ostreidae; genus Saccostrea; species Saccostrea cuccullata. The sequence continues at coordinate 29,360 of NW_026929140.1, read as the reverse complement.
GATATTATACTCGGCGACAAACGGTTATTGTGTCTTGCAGTACAAATATCTAAGATTAGATTTAGTTCAGATCCTGCTGTCGTTTGTAGCTGTTTTTAAACGTTTAAGTCATTTCTTTTTCACAAATCATGTAAGGAACTAATTTTAAATGCTGAAGCAATTTAAATTCGTCTCGATAAATCCAACTACATTCAAGAATTCAACTCCGCTTATCTTACGCGCTTGGCAAAACTCCGAGCTTAAAAAGTTCCAGCAAATCCCAGACATGAGTACAAAAGGAAGAGTTTTAGAGCTTATTATTTTAAAAGGTAAAATACAAGAGTTATTTACACACAAATACATCTTTCCTACCAAAAATTAAAACATTAAATAAATTATATATCACTGATCAACTATATTGTTTAGTAGATTTGAATAATTTTAACGATTATACTAAATATCATGTGTAAGACAATGTATTAATGAATAATAACGTAATTCTAAACGTAAAATGCTAATTAAATACCTTTTAATTATGTCAATTATCATGTTCCTGTTTTGATAGAGATGAATTGATTGCTGCCATATTCTTTCTAAGAATCTCCAAACTACAAATGAAAAATATAGCGTTCTTGATAGTGCTTAATTACCATTCCGAAATTTAAAAATATTTCATTACATAGTTGTTCAATATACAGTTCCTTAAATACAATAATTAAATATTTTTCAATAAATGAAAGCGAATTTGTGTTAGTTTTAACAATAAATTTAATAAAATTCAAGCCGCAAAAGTATCAAATTGCAAAATCAAACCTAAACCGTGCAGTGCTAAATAGAGTTGTATCAACACCGGAAAATCACATAGTATACGCAATAACCAATTTCATATATATCACAACCACTCTCCTTAAAATAAAAAAGATAAAGCTGATTAAATAAAAAGGGATAATAGTAGTTTTGTTCTTCAACTAGAGTTAATAAAAATGAATCAAAATTAAAGTCAATCAAGTTATTTGTATTTTTGCATATTTACGTGTATTGTCGTCCTCTGTGATCTTGTCTAAATTAAATTAAATGATACAATAATGATTTCTATGACACATATTTTACAAAACGTCGCTGCTTTGACCCATGCGTCTTTAATGTCCTTCCGGGCCGGGTGCCATTCCGGGGGGCCTCGATTAGACGGCAGACCCATAGCTATAGGGGAGGCATTAATTACGCCTATCCCTCTCTCCTATGATGTAAAAAGGTAGATATAACGAATACATATGGATTGCAAGAAATCTAAGAAACAAAAACAAATACATCAAGATGGCCTAAACACGGAACCCTGGAAATTGTAGAGGTTCGATCAGGTCCATATATGTAAGAGTAGTAGGCATATTTTATACTTATTAAAGCTCCAATTATTAAATTGGTGGAATTATTTCTGTTAGCAAATAATTTTTATCACTTTTTCATCTTGATCGTAGAACTTAAATTTGCTCACTTGAAAAAAATGGAATATATTTTTGAAGACTGTTGTCATGGATACACGCTCTACAGTAAGTCAGTATTGTGTCAATCTTCACTGTACTTCTTTCAAGTACTTTTCTAAGAGATACAAACAGAAACAGGCAACTGACTGAAACAGGTGTGGAATACATTAAATTAAACAATATTCACAACGGGTATGATTGGTTCACAGGGATGTTTGCCCTTCCAAGGCACCTGATCCCACTTCCTGCAGTTTTCAGGGCTGTAATTTGTGCTCTGTTCACAACGTTATATTGTATTTCAAAAATCTGATTTCGATTGCTGCTTTGTGCTCTGTTCACAACGTTATATTGTATTTCATAAATCTGATTTCGATTGCTGTTTGTTTTGTTCATGGAATTCTCAAATCATTGTTGCTTATAAAATTAAACTCTGTCAAGGTCCTATACTATACTGAGTAAACTCGCTCATGTATAAATTTAGAGGCGGCCGTCCTTATCAACAGATGACGTAATCATAATATACAATATGTAGTGACATTTAAATTCAAAAACTAAATTACGGCAGTGCTCCTCGTCCATTAATAGTGATGTAGCATATATGGAGCAACACTTTATTGTTTATTCGTATCAGGAATTGTGAACTAAATGTAACGACACTTGAGCAGCGACGCCGACAAACCTGTACAAAGGCAGCTTAAAATTATTACAGGTAACAGCTGTACATGTTGCCTTAATAGTATTTAAGTTTAAAGTCATTGATGTGAGTTTAATATGTATATTTTGTAGGAAAAATTTATCGCGAGAAACACAGTTGAAAAGCAAATGATTAAGAATGCAAAATTAATTCTTCAAATGGTCACTACAAAACATCTCTATAATTATTTCCTAAAATAAGTTTCATATGGTCCTTTTATGTTCGAGGATTCAAAGGATACGAAATAACGATAGCAATCGGTTTTTTGTATGTACGAGAAGATTATGAGAAAATTCGACTGAAAAGGAGAGTACCAAATCATGGTGAGTAGCATTGTCATCTTGTGACCGTTCAGTCTCCATACTTTTATTTAAAAAAGCTCTCAATCCATTTATTTTGGATCGTTTTGAATATGAAATATTGCAATGTTCCATCTTTCTGGAGTAATTAAAAATAACAAAACAAACACTATATAAAAATCATATATTGTTTTCAACAGAATTTGCAACGTATTTAAGAACATGTATATTAGATGTTGTTCAAAGAACTGCGAACGATAGTATTCACCCCTACTAATGTGTTCGTGAACCTTTTATTTTTCGGTGTTCTTTAAATTATAATTCCCGATGAGTTCAGAATAGCTCTGACAGTGGCTCTGGCAAGAGTTAGCGAGACTACAGCGAAATAGGGTAAATAAATCACGGAAATGTGGCTAGGAAGTGACTAGCACGTGGAGACATGGTAAACAGAAAAGTTATGTTGCGTTTCAGTTTTTACCACCCTATAATATCTGTAGAAATGCACTTCATTCGATCTACACTACATTCATTCAAATTTAAACAAGTATTCTCTATATTACAATTTACTGCAGTCATGAATTAAAATTTCTTTTTGGACAAATATTTTTATATGGGAACCGGGACTATAGGCCTTCACAGTGCCCCGCGAGACATCGCGAGATTTCGTTTCTGGAGATAAACAAAGAAGACGCCATATTACTCAAGGTATACGCGATTGCGGTATGGCGTTCTCCGTTCTATATTGGTCAAATTATACAGCTAGTACAACAAAACTTATGCGGAAATCGGAGACTGCCGTACAATCTGACCACGTTTTAAAGTTTGTGTATGACAAAGATGCCAGTTTATAAGGGGAATTGTCCAAGCCTCCATGCGAGACCGGAGCTACCAGGTTACTGTAAGTTCATCCCATTTCTTTTGGATTTTTGGAAGAAAGAAAAGTTTTTTTTAAGTCTTTTGTGTAAATCACGAAATAATGCATAATGTAAAACACGTCTGGAAGTATATATGTTTTATCCTGCCTATGCAATAAATCCAGAACAAACTCTTTCCGAATTTCCTAGACTGAAGCGACTATGCAATGTCTTAATACATAATAATCTACAACAATTCTTTTTTTCTCTCTCCACAATTTTCAAGTTTCCATGTAAACATGCTTTTTACTTTTAGAATTGATAGTAATATAAGTAAAATGCTAAGTGCTTATTTTTTATTATTTCATTATAGACAACTCTTGGTTCCAACTACACAGTTGAGCAGAGTACCTGTGAATGTGTAAATGGGATGGATAAATGTCACCATAAAGCCAGCATTCTTCTCTAAGGGTAATTTATATGCAATTTATGTAATATGTAAATTCACTTGGTCTCTTTTAGGTATGCTTTACCAAAGAACAAAATACGATTGTTACCACTATCGGCCTAGTAAATTCGTCAAAAAGAAACAATGATATCTTCAGAAATAAAGTGTTGATTATTTTGTACACAATCAGGTCTATCTGATCACGGATGTAAAATGGCGCCTAAACGTCACACAAACGCTACGTGAATTTCAAAACCATACCATGTGTCAATATATTCTCCAAAAATGGCAGTTTTTATATCTTTGATCGCAAAATTCACATTGGCCGCAATGAACGCGATTCATGAGACTTACATATATTTTTTATAACGCAACAATGTTTTGATTTAACAACATCTCGTGAATCGCGTTTGCTGCGGCCAATGTTGAAATTGAGTTTATATGACTTTTTTGTTATTCCGGATTTCAAGTTGAGAAATCTAATGTGAACTTATTTTTCAATTAAAGGCACCGTAAAAGCTGTTAAATTTTTTAGAAAGTTACAAAATGAGTAAATTAGTCTAATCATTATCATTAAGAACATAGACTGAACAATAAATTAGGTAGACAATATATTTTATCCACCCTCCAGGTGAAAATTACCGATAGGGATAACGTTAGATCAGCATGCTTAACGATTGAAGTTAAAGTGTTACTCTGAACCCCCCCCCCCCCCCCCCCCCCCCCCCCCCCCGCAAAAAAAAAAAAAAAAAAAAAATTAAAGAGAAAGATTGTAAAAGTACGCAGATAAGAAAATGTTTAAATAATCAAGATTTTTAGCACTTTTTATGTTTGTTTTGCAACTGATATAATTGTTTAATTCTCGCCTGGAAATGATTATGAATATTACGAATATGAACATTACGCAATAAACTCATAGATGACGTCACAATAGATCGTGTAAAAAAATACTTTTTTTTCAATTCTTTCTAAGTTGCTGTTGATAATATTTTTAGAACATCAAAATTCCTCAGAAAAGGTAATTTGAAAGATATATGACAATTTATAATTGTGAAGAGATCCTGAGATTATGTGGACGAGAAAAGTCAACTGTTTTCACCATTAATATGGAGGGGTTTTTTTTGTTCAAGTAAATTCAATCGATATAGGCCTACTTATTTAAAATAAAAAAAAAATGTTTGTAAAATTGTTAACAAATAAATTGTTGCATGTTCCTTCTGAAATACGTTCTGAAATCCAGAAAAAGAAAATACGATAGATTTATTTTTTCAAGGTAAGTTGTCCAACAAAACTAGTCATTGTCGGTGTAAATATCAATATCTCGTACACCCGATTGTATATGTATAAAGATCATATAAGTGGGCTTCATTGTTTTCAGTGTATTACGTAAAATGAATAAAAACCAATGCCTTTATGTATATTTAGTGGTACATATTGCATAATACATGTTACAAGTTCATTACACTGTTTATAAGTATAGAATGTAATTTAATTATAAAATTGGGGGGGGGGGGGGGGGGGGCATGCCCCTTCATTTGAGAGAACCGTTTTTTTTTTTTAAATTTTACTTTTTTTTATACAATTTACCTGTATAATAATCTCAAATAATTCAACACGTAACATTTAGAAACTTAGTTTTTTGACTGATTCATAAACATGTTCTTGCAACAACAAAAAAATCTTAACCTACCCCCCCCCCCCCCCTCCACCCTTCCCTTCCCGTGACAATTTGTATGTACCTTGTTTTTCCTTCACCTTATTTTTCCTTCTATAAACAATACTTGAACTGACTCCGCATTGTTGTTTTCCCCCATAAATTGCAACAAACTTGTAGGGGATTATATAAATGAGTTATAAATAAATAATATATATAAGTGCGTGCGAATAAACAGATGAGTAATATTCAATTTCTGGCTTGCACTTGCATTTTGTCTTATTACGATTTGCTTTCCTTATTTTACTCCAGCAATTGCATTTTAGTGTCATTGTTCAAAAAACTTGTGTAAAATCGGATTCGGAACTTTCTTTCGTCGACTTGAAAACAGACAGCGGTAAATAAGTAAATACAATTGAATTTCAATTGACGACATTATAAGTAAATGCATGCTGCATAAAAGGTGTCTTCTATAAATCTTTTCAAGAACAATTGGACAAGTAAATGAAGTATATTCTGACCTTGACTGGGGGTATCTACACCCGTCCAAAAACACTATACGTAGTTTTGATTTTTATGCGTGTCAAATTTACCGGGAATTAAATAAAATGGTCTCTAAACATCTTGGAAAAGCTCATTTTGTCATACAGCGGTTTAAAAGTAAATAATCTAAAAATTGGCGACCCCTACCGTATATTAAATTAATGGCCGTCCCTTAATTAATAACCAGGAGTTCAGTTTTATTGATACTGACTTATATTCTGTTTTGATATATATTACATGTACATATATCAAATATGGCAGATTGTAAAAAATGTTAAATAAAGATTTTTTTTTGTATTAAACTTGATAAAAAGACATTAGTTTTAGCTATGCTACGAAGATATTAATTGTACGGAACGGTTTTCATGTCTCAGAAATATAGTGTTTTGGGGGTGGCGTGGGGGGGGGGGGGGTATGTAATGGGTATGTTCTCTTCTATGATGTGACCTTGTTACATAGTTTCCCAAGAAGACTCTAAGAAGTTCTCAATACACACAACAAACTTACAATTGACTATATGTGCAGTTGCATGCACAAAGTTGTGGGTTATAAATGTAGAGCTGCGAGAATGTTTTGTAGCATGGTGGGGTCTATCACATATTTAAATGTTCTTTTCACAGTTTCTCTTTTCCGCGATTCGACACAACTTTTCCGAAAGAAAAATCTTGCGTTTCCAAACAAGTTTTACTGCTTTTCCGCGATTATATTTTTTGATTTTCCGCGACTTGTGGTATTTAACCATGTACCTCTTAATTCCGAGAGCTAGGTAAAATCTGTTTCTCCTTGATCACCACTGTCTTAAGTCATTTTCACATTTTTTAGATGTTTATTATTTTGTTTCAATTGCAGCAATCTCTTTTACACCGGTTTTTATTGATCGGTAAGACACATCGACATTCTTTAAATTATTGAACTTTCTGAAAATAAATTCATCATACATTATGTCTTGTACGTGTATGCATTTGTACACATGTAAGGAGGGAAATGCATGTAAATGCAGGTATATTTTGGCAACCGTTTGATGATAAGTGCTTACCGTACATGTATAACTATTTAAAGTCGCGGAAATTCACAAAATTGATGGTTCCAAGCGTTAATTGTGACTCTGCTGTTTGGCGACTTTGCTTCAGGCAGTCTTAGAGCTAGCATCCAGAAGCTCTAAAGTTAGGACTTTGTGTCCAGGTACAGAGTTTGTATTCGTGGACGACATTATATGCCGGTACTGCAGAGGTCCAGACACTCAGAGAGAACTCATGCTAAGCTTAGGGTCGAAGCTTCCATAAGCCGGGGGGGGGGGGGGGGGGGGGGTAGCGGACAGTACACTGTATATATGCAACTTATACTGCCTCGATAGTGAGTCAGGTTTTCAGCAACGGCGAGCCTGTTTAACCCTTGGATGGATGACCGCTTCACGTCACAATTATTAATACATGTGCAATGTACATTATTATAGAAGCATGATAACAGACCCGACTACCACAAATACTAAATACAGATTATGTGTGATTGTCAAAAGGACAGGGGATGACATAGCTGTCGTTGTTGGGAATATTTTCTCATTCATACACTTAAGATAAATATATTTGTCTGTTCTTTGTTTTTAAAAAAATATGTAACGTTATTAAGCTTCATATCAATAATGAGTATATACTATTAAAAAGTACTATACTGTAGTAATAAAACCGAAACAAAGTAATGCATAGATAATGTCTTAGCTTAATCAAAACTAAATCTTTAATAGGAAAAAAAATTCAAGGAAAATGCTGGCATAAAAACTGTGATTATTATTTTGCAGTCAAGATTTTATACGCAGTAAAAGCACATCTTGCGCTTTTAAGTGTACATACATAGAATTATGTATGTATATTCTCGTACATGTATATACCTAAATAAGTATATAAAAGGTAAGCATGATTGTATGGTATACTGGTATTTCAAAATTTAATTCAGTATTTTAATTAATATCATGAATTTTAGGGAAATGGAGAGGGGAAAAATTCTGACAATATATACGCTTTCTTGGAGAAATAGTTTTCTCGGAAAATTATCTCCTTAAATGACCCATGCCACGGTTATTGTAAATATCAATTCATATAAAGAAAAAAAAAATACTGAAAGGTTTAGAACAAATTATATAAAAAAATAAGTAAAATAGACTTAAATATGAATTTATTTAAGAGAATATATTTTTTTAGGTTGAGAAATGTACAACTCTTTACGCTGTACCGGAATCATTACGTTGAAAGTTGATAACGCCATGTGAACGTCATGACGTCATCAGTGTTATTTTCTTAAGAAAACATTGCATTTTTAGTGAGTTGTGTAGGGAAAACGGTTTGAGATATTTTCAAAAAATAAATTGATTTAGAACAGGGGTATCCAAGACACACTATTTAAATATTATCACCAGATTTTGGGACTAGGCGGATTTTGGTGCCTAACGTACCTTCTTTTTTAGTGTTAAATAGAAATTAATCAAAACATGCACACCAATTATATACCCCGTATATACAAGTGTGCAGTGCACCATGTGACTGGAGGTAGGAGGGTAATTTGTGCCCTGGAACCTCCAGGTTCACTACCTTGGCATATATAAGCATACTTGTAACTAAAAAATCTAACTTTAGGCCCCAGGACTATAATATAACTTTAAATTTATGGAACATCTTGATACAGGTACAAAAAATGTCAGCAAAACTGATGTACGCCAGAGTTGGATTAAGCATCCAAAGAGTGTGCCACCTCGTCAAACTAAGACGATGGAAGAACTCTTTCCTGCACCTGACAGGTTTATAAATTACAGGTAAGCATTTATTATGACTGTTTCATGAATGGTGCAAAATTTTAAAAAATGACAGTACCCCAAAAGTGAAAATATAAAAAAATGAGAAATAGCACATTTTTTATCGGCAATATACACTTTTTTCAATGGATGGAACTGTATATCTCTGGTCGTCCATCCTAATTTTTTTCAGACCAGCAAGCTACAGATCTGCAGCTAGCATGGTATATTGTAAAACCATTCAGTGTTGTATTATGCTCCAGTTTTCAACTTTTGTCAAAAATTACTAGGGCAACAAATAGGCCAGTCAATGATAGGGACAAGGAGTTCCTATATCAGAAATTGACAACTCTAGGGAGATTTTCAGGTTAATATATCTGGTGTTTTATTTTAGTGTCACATTGTTTTCGAGTTTATTTTATTGTTACTGTTTTGAAAATTTATACTGTGATAGGATAGAATGCATACATACATGTATATATATATATATATATATATATATATATATATATATATATATATATATATATATATATATATATATATATATATATATATATATATCCACAAAACACCTAACTAACTCATTACACCCGGACTTTGGACTTCAGATATTTAATGGCTTATTTGACATTGGACTTAAATTCTGACAATATTTGCAGTCTTTCCATTCTCTTTGCTATTTTGTCCTTTACATATTTAGTTTTGTTCTTGTCTCTTTTGTTTTTGTGTTGACTTTGTTTTAAACTTTTAATTATACATTTATACTATCAATTTCAGTTCAGTGTGAAGTTTTGCATCACATCACAATCTTTTTTGACAGATGCATTCAGCGTAAACAATTCATGTGATTGATTAACTCATATTATCAACCTTGACACAGAAATAGTTTGTTGTACAGGCAATCAATCAGCGATAAGAAGAAAGTTCCAGTCATAAAGCTTGCGGTTAGGAGGCGTGTACTATTTACCTTGAACGCATCTGTCAAAGTACAAGATCGTGACGTAACATAAAACTTCACACTCAACTGCAACCTTTAGTAAAATATTTAAATATTATTTACCCTATTTCTCATACTTAAAGGAAGTTATTTGTACATTCTTTTCACATGTATACATATTGAAATCCAAAATTTATTTGAAGTAGTGAATAAAATAAGTTTGAAAAACTATTAAACATATATACCAGTATTAAGAATTGGTGATGTAACTGCAATACAGGTTTATTGAGTATTTGCCGTCTTTTTCACTGAGGGTTTAATTTTTCTTTTTAATTAAATCAACTGCAATGCATTAAATACTATCCCCCGAGCCGCTCGTGCCCACACTTGCAGTGCCTCTAGTTGAAGACCTCATATCTAGCCAGGAATTTATCTCTGCAGAGAATCCAATCGCTTGGATGAAGCAAAAATTAATGATAAATGAGCAAGAAATCCAACAGGTAAAGACAAATGAGTTGCGTAATGAATAGAATGTATTCTGTTTTATTATGAATGTTGTTTAAGTTATAAGATTTTTGTCACGTTTAAGATTGCCTGTCTTACCACTGGTCAAAAGGAAAATTGCATGTGGTCATCTGTTAGGAAGAATAGATTAACAGCTTCAAACTTTGGTTGTGTTTTGGCAGCGATCAAGAGAAATAGGTATACGGGTAGTTTACATGCCTTTATATGTATATGTAATTATAAATGATACTTGTAAAAGCAGTTAATTATAAAATCAAAAATATTGAAAGTTTGCTCCTTATTTAACAGATATCCTGTCTCCTTATACAAAAGATTATGTTCAGCTTATGATCTGTCAAAGAAGGATGCCATTATTTGGGGGACGTGCAATGAAAAAGTCGCAATTGAAAAGTATAGAACTTTTGGGGATGCAGTTGTAGAGCCAACAGGTTGGTATATTTCTTTCCTAAGCAAAATTTCAATTTCTTTAAAGCAAATAAAAATTGATGATAAATAAAAAATTTTCTTGAGCTCATTTATTTAAAATTCAGTTATTAAACTGAATTTGAAGATAATGAATATAAATATACTGTTTTTATGTTCTATTTATAACAAGTCATCAATGCATAAGAAAATCAGAGTGTTGCATATTAATGCTATTTTGTAACTTTATAATACTGTTCATATTAGGTATCTGGCTACACTGTAATGGGGTTCTTGGGTCAAGCTCTGATGGACTCATTCGTCGTCCTGCTGCATTCGGATTCAGCTATCAGAATCTAGGACTCGCTGACATATTAGAGATGTCAAACGTTAAGCCAGAAGTACTGGAGGTGAAATGCCCCTTTTCAGTAAAGAATATGACAATCCCAGAAGCTATTGAAAAAGTACATGATTTCTGCCTAGGTAATAATAGTGTATATGTATTTGTTTGAATATGTTTCATGTACTTAGATATTACTTTAAATAGTTCCAATATATTAGTTTGGATAAATTTAAGTACAATTTATCAATTGTTAAAAAAGTTTTTTCCTTCTGTTGTAATGTTAGTCCTTAAGGCAGATGATTTGCCTTCTCACTTTATTGTACAGTAAGGAACAAAATACTTATAAATATTTATTAGTTAAATAGTTTTGTCTTATGTTAATGATTGAGGCACCAATGAAAATTCTTATTCTTTAAAAATCTTCAATATATATATTTCTTATAGAGGTTCAGGATTTTAATGGAGTCAAGTCCTTCAAACTACGAGAGAACCACCAATACTATGATCAAGTGCAAGGACAGCTTCATATAACTGGGAAATCCTTGTGTGATTTTATGGTCTGGACACCAAAAGACTGTGCGATTGTGAGAATTAACAAAGACATCTATTGGGAGATCAACATATCTGTTTTGACGGACTTTTATTTCTGTAAATTTCTCCCGTATTTACAACAGCTATAAGATATAACATTAAACATGGTGAAAACATTTTAATTTTAATATCTTAGTTATCTACACTTGCAAAATTCTGAGCAATTTCCTGCATAAGGGGATCCTGAAAATTGACTAAAACACAGCATAACTGAAAGACTTTTGTAGAAATATATCTATATTGCTGAGGAACATGCCTTAAAATTTTATAATTCTTAATACGCTCATTTGCTCTTTCAACATGTATGCGTGACTTAGCAATTCTTCGACATAGTTGGACCTCACTGGGGGTGTATTGGGATTTAGATGTAAGAAAGGGAGGAATATTTAGATGTACTCCTTGGGGCAACAACTTGTGAATAGTGAACCCTTTGTCTGCTAAGATCATATCACCAGGAGATAACTGTTCTAAGACTATACAATGTTCTACAATTGCCACATCAGATGTGCTGTTACAATGTTATTGACAGATGACGGACTCGTGTTAAACCTCTCAGCAAGGTCTAAAAATGGGGTGTTCATTGTCAGTTTCATAAAAGTCATCAACAATTGGTCAGTCAATGAAATGAAAGATGGTGCCCATCCATCAATATACTTTATCTGTAACCTCTGCATCATTTCATCAATGGCAAGAAACATGCCAGGACGTAGACTTGTGTACATTAGCATCTATATTAAAACATGACATTAAAAACAGTGTCAAGAATTTTTTTTATTTCATTATTCAAATTTATTTGCCCATAATAATACTGCCCAGCAGTATTTCAATTAAATAATTTTACAAGATATTTTCCTGACATTGCATGTTCTAGCACTTATCCAGTCATTTTTCACCGGCTGATGAACTGTCCAGCAGTTGGCCCATCATCACAATAAACATGTCAACTGAAATGAAAATACTTAACCACAAAGTATCGTGTTCAAAGAAATGCATGATCATAGCTTATTTTTGTGACAGGAGATTATCAACTATAAATTTAAACATTTTAACAAGCTTTTTAAAGCTGAAATTTAATTTAATGTCTATTTTGAATGATTACAAAATGAAACTTATTTATCTTATATATACTATTTACAGTATAAACACTAAAATAAACATGTAATATAGATGTAGTGTTTGATATATTTACAGTACCTATTTTCCAAAGCGTACCTTTCTCTCATCACTTAAGATATCACCAATCCTGAAAGCACGCTTTGTTGACATCATCCTGACCTGTATTCTTAGTTCTTCAACTTCACGCCGCAAATTCTGGGGAATACATGTAAAATGTACCTATACTTGTACCGACATCAAAATCAGAATTAAAACATCATGTACCAGGTTAAATGGAAAAGACACAAAGTTTTAATCTATCATATCAGACAACATTTTGTATTAATAAGGTGAATCTATTGATTCTAACAAACTACATGCAATATGCCACAGATTTGTGTGTACAACTATGATATAATACCTGATTATCTTCCTTTAACTGATGATATGAAGCCTGATAGGTGTGGTCTAGAGAAACATGTGATGGTTGACATGACATTGCTGTAGATTCACACTGGTCTTCAGAGACTGCCTTTTCTTTGATCTCTCTTTTTTCAGTTCTCGATAAACCGAACAAATTACAAAGTAACATTTTATGCATTGAAAACTAAGCTTTAATACATGTACATGTTTGTTTATTATATAGCATCAGACAAGCATATTAACGATTCATGTTTTATTACACTATATTAAAGTAATCCTCAGTACTCTGAAGTTTTGTTGGTAAACAGAAAAAGATACAGTACCTCTTTATTTTGCTCGGATCTGGAAAGTTGAACATTTTTCCACTACTCCATGGGAAGAGGGTGGGGCCATTACTCTTCTCGCCATCTGCAAAGTGACAGCTGCAGATTCTGTCATTCTGGGGGATCATGCTTCTATCCTTACGTCTATTTAATTAATAAACGTTTTAAAAAGTCATATATTGATACACGCTTTGAAATGTAAACGACATATTTCGATTTTCGTACAAACAGTTGACAAAATGTCAAAGATATGATATATACCTGTAAAGTATTTCCCATTTCTTCGCCAATGCGGAGCTGGCTGGGAAGCGAAACATCTTACATGTTTTCCTCAGCCCTTGGTGGTTACAATCAAAAACAAAACAGATCGTCATGACCTGTATGCGTCGCTAATATACCGTATTTCGCTTATAAGTCAACGTATAACAATAGCCTGGTTGTCTCCGGAAGTAGTTTACCGGAAGTGAGACTTTACGAGACTGTGCAGGCCTATATTTTTGGGCGTCAGATGAGCAAATAAGGCAACAGCAAGGTTTTAACTGACCAATCATTTGAATCAGTATTGCATTATGGTTTACTACGAATACTACAGGAATTTTACAGTTGAATAAAAAAGGAAATTTTTATGGTAAACGAAAAGCATTTTTTTGAAATTCTATACAGTGGACCCTCATTTATCCGGACACTTTGGTTCCCAGTCAATTTGTCCGGATATGTGAAGCATCCGGATATCTGAATCACCAGTTAAACAAGACAGAATAACATTTTAAGATTTCGTTCCGATGAAAAATCGTCCGGATACTGAAGCATCCGGATATCTGGCGTCCGGATATCTGAGGGTCCACTGTATTATATATTTTCATGCTCAAATGACAAACAAATTATTTGTTAAAGTCTAGGTTTCTCAAAGTCATACTGCAAAGCGTTTTGCGTCTGTATTAATTCCATTGTTCAGTTGTTGTACTATCGGTGAATACAATTGTCAGGTGAATTCCCTGGCCAAAACACATGATTACGAGTATTGTTATGTAAACAAAGTTTTGTCCATTTAAATGCACAAGACATGTTGCTCGTTTTCCTTACCCTTGAAGCGCTGGTGTTCTAAACTAGACAAAGACTATATTTTATAAAATAATAAACATATTTTTTTTCTAGTTAACAACAAATCATTCATAGTTTCTAATCTTTGTATTTTGTTCATAAGAACATTTTTTTATTTTTCACTCCATTGACCTGATCATAGATTGACCTGAAACACTTGTTCGAAGTAGAATGTAAATATTTATTTGGCGTAAACAATGCTATTCATTCTACAATTGGTCAGTTGCTCGTGGTAAATCCTCTGTGCGCATTTATAGCAATAGCCATATAAGGCCCACAAAGGTTTGTCAGTGTAGATGATATTACACCTATTTTTTACCAGCGAATCGGTCGCTAGTGATTTAGAATTTTTGCCGTAAAGTATGATAAGATATATTATTTGTTATCCTCCCCTTTAGCCACTCTTTTCCTGTATAAAATCATAAAAGTCTTTCAGAAAGGTCTGGAAACACATTTTTACAAACAGACTATAGCAATTTTCTGTTTACTGCCAATTTTATTTATAAAACCGGTTCCACCCTATAACCTTTGAATAGGTCAACCTTAACCACGTGCCTTGAATTTAAATCACAATAAAATTAGTAGGGGTGGTATTGTTTTCCCTCTTACCTCCAATTCAATTTTTTTCAAAATTTTAAGTTAAGATATTCGAATTATTTTTATAATGTATATTGATTTTTATACGGATTTTCATAAAACATTTTTTTTCTTTTCTTTTTTTTAAAAAACAACGAGAGATAATTCTAAAATGTTGGAAGAACACGTGTTTTTATATATAGAAATCAACGTAAAATGAAAATTATTTTTACCCCTTCATACGTCCATGAAACAAAACATCCTTTTTACTGGTAATAATGGACTATCATTTCACAAATTTCACCAAAGCATTTTGTTTTTCATGGGGGAGGGGGGACATACGAGGGTTGTTAGAAAAGTAAGCAGACCCTTTGATTAACGGAAAATCTATAATATTATTATAAACTGTGAAGTGTGGCCTATGTCCTATTAAATTACTATCTTATGTTTATTGGTATGTAAAAAAAAAATCAGGTCCATTTACAAAAATCTAAAAAAAAAAAAAAAAAAAAAAAAGTACAAAAATTTTTACTTGTGGTCATAGAGTTCACGGAGCAATCACTTCACGTTCAGTGACGCGACAATTAAATTTCAAACCCGTTAAGCTTTTTCAGAGTTCTAAATATCTTTCAATCTTTAGACTTTTTTTCTCTTTTTTCTACTTAAAACCTAAATATTTATATCAAGAAAGTCACTTTTCTTTTATAATGTCTTTTGAGCTGTTTTGGATATTAGTGGGATCTTTAAATATGGGGTCAGCGCAGTTGCAGAAGGATAAAACGTACGCTCAACCAGGACCTCGGGTTCCCCGCAAATAGTTCGTCATTTTGCGTAGTAATAAAACATTTTAGGAACTCTTCAGGCATTAAAGGCACAAATGTAAATTCATCGATATCAATACGGAGACCTCGGGTCACCTTATCTATGAATTGAATTTTATATGATAGACAGTTTTCTTTGTCTTACTCCAAAATAATCATATTTATAACTTTATACAGATCTACTTTCTAATATATATATTAGCAGAAACGTGAAAGTAATAAGGGGGACCAGAGGTAACCTTATATTATACTGTACATCAGAAGGGAGACCAGTGGTCATCTTACCCTATTGTTATATTGTATAACATAAGAGGGGTCATAGATCACCTTTCATTTTAATTTAATAGGGGTCAAAGGTAACCTTTAATTGCACATCGTAAGGGGGACCTGAGGGCACCTTATATTGTACATCAGTAGTGGTACCAGAGGACACCTTATATTGAACATCAATAAGGAGACTAGATGTCACTTTATATTGAGCATATAACTTACATTGGTAGGGGTACTAGAGGTCACCTTATATTTTACATCAGTGGGGGGGGGGGACCAGAAGACACCTTATATTGAACATCAGTAGGGGGACCAGAGGTCACCTTATATTGTACGTCAGTAGGGGACCAGAGGATATCTTATATTGTACATCAATAACGAGACCTGAGGTCACTTTATATTGTACATCATTTGGGGGAGGAGAGGACACCTTATATTTAACATCAGTAGGGGGACCAGAGGTCACCTTATATTGAACATCAAAGGAGACCAGAGGTCACCTTATATATGTATTGTACATCAATAAGGGGATCAGAGGTCACCCTATACTGTACATCAGTAGGGGGACCAGTTGTTACCTTTTATTGAACATCAATAAGGAGACCAGAAGTCACCATATACATATATTTTACATCAGTAGGGGGACCAGAGATCACCTTATATTGTTCATCAATAAGGGGACCAGAGGACACCTTATATTGTACATCAATAAGGAGACCATAGGTCACCCTATACATGTATTGTACATCAATAGGGGGACCAGAGGTCACATTATACATGTATTGTACATCAATAGGGGGACCAGAGGTCACTTCATATTGTTATAATTTGGGGGACCAGAGGTTGACTTATATTGTACATCAGCAGGGGGACCAGGGGTCACCCTATATAGTACATCAATAGGATGAACAGAGATCAACTTATATTGTACATCAGTGGGGGGACCAGAGGACACCTTATATTGTAGATCAGTAGGGGGACCAGGGGTCACCCTATATAGTACATCAGTAGGGGGACCAGAGGAGACCGCATATTGAACATCAATTAGAAGATCAGACGACATCTGCCCCGTGGGGATCCGGGTTAGAATAGGTCCTCAGTACCCCCTTGCTTGTCGTTAAAGGCGACTAAATGGGGTTGTCCTTTGGATGAGACCGTAGAAACCGAGGCCCTGTGTTACAGAAGGTGTGGCACGGAAAAGATCCTTCCCTTCTCAAAGGCCGTAAGTGCAGAGCATAGGCCTAAATTTGCAGCCCTTCACCGGCAATGATGGCGTCTCCATATCAGTGAAATATTCTGGAGAGGGACGTTAAACAGTATACAATCAATCAATCAGAGGACATCTTATATTGTACATAAGTACGGGGCAAAAGGTAACCTTTCATTGCACATCATAAGGTGGACCTGAGGGTACCTTATATTGTACATCAATAAGAAGACCAGAGGTCACCTTATACATGTATTGTACATCAGTAGGGGGACCAGAGGTCACCTTATATTGTACATCAGTAGGGAAACCAGAAGACACCCTATACTGAACATCAATAAGGAGACCAGAGGTCAACTTATACGAGGGCAGTTCAATAAATAATATCCTCGGTACTTGGAAAGAAACAAAAGACGCTTTTCAATAATTTAGTCATAATGATTTAACCTAATATTATCTTCTAATTAAAACACATGTCCGTTACATTTTTTTTAAATCCAATTTCTGATTGTTTTTAGAACTCATTTTTTGGGTATGACCTTTTGTATCTGGATTATTGCAGATCCTATGACTTCCTGGACTTGTTTCTTTTTTTCTGAAAGGCGTTTTTTTCAAGTTTGGAAAATGAAACAAGTCAAAATGCGAAAGATCTAGCAATTATTGTTAATGTGAAAGAACATTAACTTTCTGTTTATCCCCAAGACTTTTTTACTCTTCATGGCGCGCGGGTTTGGACGCTGTCATGAAAAAATCTAATATAGTGAATTTTTGATTCTCATCAACATTTTGATTTTTTTTTTTTTTTTTGCATCAAATTACTTTCTAGATTCCTCCAACAATTAAACTGCCCCCCCCCCCGAATACGAATATAAACAACAAACCACTAATATTTAAGAAAATTGCATAAAAATCTGTATTTATGCTCTTGCAATCCTCTGCTCTTCTCAGACCTTTGCTTTTTTTGTCAAGTACAATGTACAACGTATTGTAAATTTTGTTTTGAGAGTTTTAAGCAATAGATTGAAGTTTCATTATCTGTTTGAAATTCAAACATAAGCGGATAACTACAGTTACTGATATTTTTCATAATTGTTTAGATATTCTTACACGCAGTCGATTTCACTCATTTTTTTAAACATAGGGTGACTTTTGAGTACTAAGCTTTTTTACAGTCAAACTTTTCTTTAAAACTGTGTGAACTACACCCGAAATGATGTCTATTGAATTTGCTTTGTGTCTTATAGTCAATCATACACCATCAGTGATTATTTGTTGAAATTTGACAAACAGTACATTAGTTGTTAATTTTTTTGTTTGCAAGGACGGTATCCATTTTTGATGCCATTATTATATAATTTTTATCATTGAAATCCACCTGCTCAATTGTCTATAAACTATAAAACAGACATTGATTGCTGTAAATTTTACATATTTCAGTGAGTATTTCTTTGGGATTCTTAACAAGTTTTACAGCAGCAAAATGAACTGTTTCATTTCACTCTAGTTTACAGATTCTTTACCATTCATTTTTAGTGCAGTGTCTCGAATACCCTTGTTTTCCGGCTTCTCACAATGTAACTATGTGATGAAAAGTGGTCACATAAATTGTTATAAATTCTCTAAAGATTCAATGATGAGAGAAAGTCAACCTTAATGCCATATGATATCTGTATTGTAAGTCATAGAGTTCAGGACATTATTTATTGAACAGTCCTCGTATTTTGTACAACAGTAGGGGGACAAGAGGTCACCTTATATTGTACATCATTAAAACTAATGATCACACTATTTTGAACGACAATGAAGAAACCGTAAGACACTTTATATTTTACATCAATAAGAAGACCAGAGGTCATCTTATATTGTAAGTCAACAGGGAGACCAGAAGACACCTTATATTTTACATAAGTATTGAGACCAAAGGAATCCTTATTTGTTCACCTGAATCAACTCATGTGACTTATTGCTCTCTGGGTTTTTTTCCGGCGTCGTGCGCTGTGCATTGTGCGTAAGCATTTTAACATTTTCAGCTTTTCTCTGCAATCCCTCAACCATTTACAACCAATTTTAGCATAAAGCATCTATGGGTGAAGGGGAGATTTTTTAAATCATGGTCCCTGCCCTCCACCCCCTAAGGC
Organism: Saccostrea cuccullata; assembly: GCF_032062105.1. NCBI lineage: Eukaryota > Metazoa > Mollusca > Bivalvia > Ostreida > Ostreidae > Saccostrea > Saccostrea cuccullata. Next base: position 9,871 of record NW_026929140.1, on the reverse strand, counting down.
AAGAAAGTTGGAGCGAAACTGCTACAATTGATGAAATCTTTAAAAATCTTCTTTACTCATTGACTTCAAGCCGTCTAACTGTTGGCATAATTATTATAAGCATTGACTCATCTACCAAAATTGTGAAATTCATTGTCCCAGGGTCAGGGGCCCTGGGAACAGGACAGGGCTATAAAAATTTATATCGTGAAATGCATTTATTCTTTAAAAATCTTTCCCTCTACCCCTGGATATTAAACAAACTAAATGCATGCATAGATATGATGAGGGAAGGATATTCTCTCCTAAGTTTTGAAATTCGTGACCCAAATGTCAGAGGTTCTGGTGTTACGGTAGGGCTATGTACATATGTACATTGTAAAGTTAAAATTCAGTAATTTCGAAAATCTTCCTCTCTGCACCTGGATATTAATTAAACTAACTGCATATAGTTATGATAAGCAAGGGAGCCTCTTCCAGAATTATAAATTTCAAGGTCCCTTGCTCATGGGTACCATTTAGGGGTGGGGGCTCTAATTAAATACTGTAATTGAACTCTGCTTTGAAATGTTCATTGGTATAAACCAATATTTTTAATGAACAAGTGTGCCTTTTCCAAAATTGTGAAATGTATGACCACAGGGTAAGGGTTTTTGTGATCGATGGGCACTACTCATTATTGCTGATTATAACTGATTATTTGAAATGCACTTTTTGTGCCCCTACGCTCTATATAGGTATTAAGTAGCCAAACTAAGCATGCTAAGTATATAGTTATGATGAGCAATGGTGCTGTTTTTCAAATTACGAATACCATGGCCTCTCTCTCAAAGCGCGAATCAAATTCAATTGTTTTAAAGTTTTTACATGATGTTCAGAAGACCTATAAGACCCATAGGCCTCTTGTCATGTTCTTATAAGAGAACCCCTTGTATCCCGTTAATATGCATTTTATCTGTAACCTCTGGTCCGTCCTCATTATCTTTTTAGTTGTCTCTTGGTTATGATGGGTCTAGAAGAATCCTTGATGCCTTATCTCTGCATTCATAAAAATTTTATTTTATGTCTGGTTTGCTTGAAAATGTACAACAAAGGGGACCACTGGTCTCATATTTATGTACAATATACAAGGTGACTTCTGGTCCCCTTTGTGTTGTAAAATGTAAAGTGACCTTAGGTCCCCATAATGATCTACAACATAGGGTGACCTCTGAGCCCCAATTGATGTATAAGGTGACCTCTGTTTCCCCTTTTGATGTACAATATGATCTGACGTTTGGTCTTATACAGTATAAGGTGACCTCTGGTCCCCTTTCTGTTGTACAATATAAAGTTGACCTTTACTCTCATTAATGAAATAAAATATATGGTGACCTTAGAACAACCTATTGATGTACAATAATAGTTAACCTCTGGTCCATCAAGTGACGAACGTAAAACTGATCTGAAGCCTCTGGTCCCCCTTCTTATGTACAATATAAGGTAACCTCTAGTCCCCCTACTGATGTACGATACTAGTATAAGGTTCCTCTGCCCCCCCATTGATGTGAAGTGCAATATAAGGTGTCCTCTGGTCCCCCTACTGATGATCAATATAAGATGACCTATGCCCCCCTCCTTATGTACAATATAAGGTGACCTCTCGTCCCCCTACTGTTGTACAATATAAGGTGTCCTCTGGTCCCCTTCTGATGTACAATATAAGGTGTTCTCTGGTCCCCCTACTTATGTACAATAAAAGGTGACCTCTGGTCCCCTTCTGATGTACAATATAAGGTGTCCTTTGGTCCTGCTACGGATGTACAATACAAGGTGACCTCTGGTTCCCCTACTGATGTACAATATAAGGTGACCTCTGGTCCCTCTACTAATGTACAGTATAAGGTGACCTCAGGTCTCCCTATTGATGAAAAATATCATGTAACCCCTGGTCCCCCTACAATTGTACAATATATGCTGTCCTCTGGTCCCCCTACTGATGTTCAATATAAAATTACCTATGGTCCCCCTACTGATGTACAATATAACGTGACTCCTGGTCCCCAAACTGATGTACAATTTAAGGTGACCTCTGGTCCCCCTACTGATGTACAATATAAGGTGATCTCTGGTCCCCCTACTAATGTACAAAATAAGGTTGCCTCTGGTCCCCCATACGATGTAGAACAGAAGATAACATCTGGTCTCCCTTTTGATGTACAATATAAGGTGACCTTTAGTCCTCTTCCTGATACAATATAAGGAAACCTCTGGTCCCTCTACTGATGTACAGTATAAGGTGACCTCTGGTCTCCCTACTGATGTACAGTATAAGGTGACCTCTGGTCTCCCTGCTGATGTAAAATATAAGGTGACCCCTGGTCCCCTCTACAAATGTACAATATAAGGTGACCTCTCGTCTCCCTACTGATGCACAATATAAAGTGACCTCTGGTCCCCCTATTGATATACAATACAAGGTGACCTCTGGATCCCCTACTAACGTACAATATAAGGTGACTCCTAGTCTCCCTACTTATGTACAATATGCGGTGTCCTCTGGTCCCCCTACTTATGTTCAATATAAGATTACCTCTGTTCCCCTTATTGATGTACAGTATAAGGTGACCTCTGGTCTCCCTGCTGATGTAAAATATATAAGGTGACCTCTGGTCCCCCTACAAATGTACAATATAAGGTGACCTCTGGTCCCCCTACTCCCCCCCCCCTCTTTTATTCTAATACCCATCAGATGGTTATTCCTTTGACAAAAATAAATCTTCTGGGTTTTTTTTTACACTGTAAAGGCTTCACAGTACAACGATTTATTCTATTTTCACTTTACGTATGCAACGCACTACATTTTGTAGCGGAGTAAACAGGCCCGATAGTCGTGAACTGAGCAGGGGACCTAAGGTCCTAGTTGAGCGTACGTTTTATCCTTCTGCAGCGCAGTTAAAGGATTAGGTATGAAATCAATGCAAAATCCCTTGGCGCAACGTCCATGCAATAAGCAGGGTGATGCGGTATTGCAGGAGTTGATTATTGAAAATGTTAATCCTTCCATTTTTATAAAGCTGCTACCTTTCGAATACTTTTGTTCTGTGTACGTAAGGCAATTTCAGCAGCATTTTAGTCTCTTATTCGACATTTTCCTGTATGCACACATAATTTTAAGTAGCTCTGTGCTCTATGACGTTCAATGACTTAATTTTTACGCGTTGATTATTTATAATTTGTTATAAAACAGTCATATACCCTCCAATTAAATTCAAAATTTCACCAAGTGACGTTTCATGAATAATCAAGCGACGGGCAAAATATCATTAATTTTTTTGCGCTACAACTGTGCAATTTTTAATATCATTAAAATGTCTATGTAAAGTGAACGTGCGAAAACGAAGCATGCTCCGTTAAGCATGTTTTATCAAAATAAAATAGCTGTATATTTTTTAAGGATCATCGGGAAACACGAAATCGTTGTTTATTAATTGAAAAATATGTAATTCTTTTATCTTAGGAGTTTTATTGGTTTCATTAAAAGAGGGCGCTCACAGTAGGACTTGTCCGCGAACTTTTCTAACAATATTTTGAATGTAATTTGTAAGAAAGAAAAAAAACCTTATAACTTCCTTATTAATAGATTTTAAAAAATAATGACACGGTATATGCAGATGTACAATGTAGCTAAAATGCACCATAAACAAATAAGGGTATGTCATTTTTCAGGTTTCTCATTATACGACCATATTTGATCTAAAACATATTTATTCAAATTTATGAACTAGATTAAACAGAAAGCATAAATGCCAACGACCGTATCTGCTTTTCTTCTAAAGAGATAAAATGGTGCATGAAATGATTTCATTTGACACATACAAGAAACATTGCAATTTGTTTATTGTATCTCGTATTACACGGTGAGGCGGAAGTTAAAAAATCATTTAATATTCCTGGTTGAGGACATGAGGTAAAGTGTTCTCCTTTTTTATTAATTTATTTTTAATATTTCTAATATGTTAGTTTTGAAAGTTTATTTTTTAACATATCAAAGAGAATACTAACCTTATATTTTATTCTTTAAAAAAATAATGGCCAAAAATATCTGTCAGATTTGAATACCATGTTGGTTATGCATAATCTTTTTAGCGCCGGGAAGCTAGGATTTTAGTGTTTATGAAGTCTACCTTCTTTCTTTTAGTCAATGTCTTCTCATATTTTGTCCACTGAACCGTGCGTTTATCCCAGTTTCAGAATTTTTTATTGCAAATAATAAGCAGTACAGTGAAGGTATGCAATGAAAATATCGACGATTATTATTATTTTTTTTGTTGCGATTAATTACATTTTAATGTAATATTGGGAACCCAAGTTATTGCCTATTTTAATTTTATTTGATGGTTTGATTTGCATGATTTTTATAAAAGTGTCAAACTTTGCATAAACGAATGTTGATCGAAAGTTTCTTGGAATTTCTTACAACAATTTTATCGTAATTTAATGAAAGCAAACAATTGGCATACAGTCGAACTTCGTTATCTCAAACTCTGATAGGGCTACGCAGCTAGGTTAAGGCCGCAAATAGGAACTACATTTAAAAATATTCTGTGAAAATCAATATAATGTTGATATTATTTTTACTAGCATGAGTTTTTATCAAATTGGAATTCATTGCATATGCATGTATCGGTCTCTGCCAAGTTCGTCCAAAGCGACTTCACTTACACCAGTTGTTTGTCACGTGACATGTTTAAAGTTAGAAAAAAAATGTACGGAAAAAAATCGTAAAAGTTCAACGATGGGCGACTAATTGTTTACTATGTAATTGATTATGTTTTGTTTAGGACGAATTTCTTAACCCAAAAAGTACTAGGAGCAAATTCATCATGCCCGGGAATAATATAAAATTTAGCCTTCTTCTGATAAACATGCATGTGAAGGTGTATGAAAAAGGAAATAAGTATTTAATTATTCGCCGAGATTCATTTGCACAGTTTAATCGTGACCTCATAATTGAATTCGCAAAGCTCTGCATAACCTGAGGTACCTAATGGAGTCCTTAACATAACTGCGTAGGAAAAAAAATCCGATATTTCCAAAGTATTCGAGATATCGGAGTTTGAGATACCAAAGTTCACCTGTATGTATAAAACCACTATTCAACGATACTGGAAAATTTCATCAAGTTCAAACTTTCATAAAAGTCTGACCTTTCTAAGCATGGATATTTGTGCAATCCGGGTGAAGGGTGAATTTGTTTAAAATATACATATCTTTAAAACAATTTTTTGCAGATATTTCTGAGAATGAAAATGCTTTATTTCCTCATCCTTAACGCCGTCAGGTTTATTCAGGAAAGTTGTAAGTAAATCAAACAAGTCAATATCTTTCCCTTTATTCTTGAATTGTCATCTTTTTGAAAATTCTATGCAATACCTAAATTGATGAAGATTATCAAACAGTTTATCAAGAACAAATAAAACATTCACCTTACATTCTAAAATACAATTTTTAAAATTTCATTTATACCATGGTCTTCAAACTTCCTCAAATAATTTATTCTCTCCATGCATGAGTCTACTCTGCTCTGTTTTTTTTTTATTTTTTTTGCAAAATATAAAAAACAAGAGGCCCAGGGGCCACAGCGCTCACCTGAGCACATCAGGCTTGAATTTACTCCCCCCTCCAGGCGTTCATCATTTGAACTAACTAGAATCTACACTACCTGAGGATGATTCCATATAAATATCACTAATCATAGCTTTGAAGTACTTGTAAAGAAGATTTTAAAAGGTTTCCCTATATATACGTATGTAAAACTTGGGTCGGCCATTTTGGCCCCACCCTAGCCCCGGGGGTCATGATTTGAACAAACTTAAATCTCCTCTACCGGAGGATGATTCCACATGAGTTTCATCTTTCCTAGCCCAGTGGTTCTGGAGAAGATGATTTTTAAAGATTTTTCCTATATATTCCTATGTAAAACTTGGGTCGGCCATTTTGGCCCCACCCTAGCCCCGGGGGTCATCATTTGAACAAACTTGAATCTACACTACCTGAGGATGATTCCACATGAGTTTTATCTTTCCTGGCCCAGTGGTTCTGGAGAAGAAGATTTTAAAAAAATTTTCCTATATATTCCCATGTAAAACTTTGGTCGGCCATTTTGGCCCCACCCTAGCCCCGGGGGTCATGATTTGAACAAACTTGAATCTACACTACCTGAGGATGATTCCACATGAGTTTCATTTTTCCTGTCCTAGTGGTTCTGGAGAAGAAGATTTTTAAAGATTTTTCTTATATATTCCTATGTAAAACTAGGGTCGGCCATTTTGGCCCCACCCTTGCCTCGGGGGTCATGATTTGAACAAAATTGAATCTACACTACCTGAGGATGATTTCACATGAGTTTCATCTTTCCTGGCCCAGTGGTTCTGGAGAAGAAGATTTTTAAAGATTTTTCCTCTATATTCCTATGTAAAACTTGGGTCGGCCATTTTGGCCTCACCTTTGCCCCGGGGGTCATGATTTGAACAAACTTAAATCTCCTCTACCTAATTCATGATTATCTCCCCTTGGAAAAGGGCGTGGCCCTTCATTTGAACAAACTTGAATTCCATTCACCCAAGGATACTTTGTGCCAAGTTTGGTTGAAATTGGCCCAGTGGTTCTTGAGAAGAAGATGAAAATGTGAAAAGTTTACGACAACGGCGACAACGACGACAACGACAACGACGACAGACAACGGACAAATTTTGATCAGAAAAGCTCACTTGAGCCTTCGGCTCAGGTGAGCTAAAAATGGATGATACATGTAAAATGCAATGAACACCAGGTGAATTTCCTTCATGATTATAAGGTAAAAAACCTGACTGAACATGTCTTCACAAACATAAAACGATAGATTACGACAATTACTGATCGTAAGGTATTTTGGAAAAAAGAAGTCTTGAACTGTTTGTAAAAGTAACTCACAGCTTAATTTATATTCAACCTCAATGCTTTAAATTTATTTCAAATTGTTATACACCATCAAAGATCATTCTATAAAAATTATAGTAATAGTTTACTTGTAAATCGTCATTTAATTAGATAAAACATTTGCTTTATATTGTTACAGTATTAACATTAGTTGTCTACGCCACAATTAAGTTACGTTAAAAACGTATTAGTCCGCTTGATGGAACTTTAGAATATATTTTTTCAATTTTTAGGCCATTTTAAAACAAATTGTCTTATTGTCGACACTTAAATTAAATTACAAGGAATGAAGCCTCTAACCTATTTAAAACGATATACCATTAATTTTGGCAGTTTACACATTTTAATAAACCGCTTCGCAATTGATAAAACGTAAACGTCCTCAAGTTATGTTATAATTATAATTCATGTATAATAGGTTAGAGATCAAGCTTTCATTCCTTAAATAATTCAGACCCAGGAGGACCCTTGTACAGAATACAGTGAAATCTCCGACCTATTTGAAAAGAAGTCCATACTACAAACAGGATGCCATGCCTCTCTGTGACAATAACCTGACTACTGGCTGGTACAGGGCAGGCTACCTTAAAATGCCAACATCTCCACCTGATCTTGGATCTTGTGGACTTATTATCCTTACTGGTTGAAAGGTGACAATAAAAAGAGTAGATAAAGTAATACACATCAAAGCAACAAAATAAAGAAACAGAAACGGGTGCTAAAAAGACTTCGCACTTCAGTGATTTGATCAGATAAAACATTTTACCAATTATTTATTCAATTACATATTATGCGTTTTTATTTAATATTTAGACACTCTTTATTTTATTGTATATGATTGTTATTTATAAATACTTTTTCTGACTCCTCAAAAACATACAACTTCAAATATTCATTTGACTCTTTAAAACATTCAGCTCCGAAGCTATAAACCACATACATGTATATGTAACAAGAGGCCCAGGTGCCACAGCGCTCACCTGAGCACATCGGGCTTAATTTACCCCCCACCCCTCCAGGCATTCATTATTTGAACAAACTAGAATCTACACTACCTGAGGATGATTCCATATAAATATCACTAATCATAGCTTTGAAGTACTTGAAAAGAAGATTTTAAAAGGTTTCCCTATATATCCCTATGTAAAACTTGGGTCGGCCATTTTGGCCCCACCCTAGCCCGGGGGTCATGATTTGAACAAACTTGAATCTACACTACCTGAGAATGATTCCACATGCAGTTTCATCTTTCCTGGCCCAGTGGTTATGGAGAAGAAGATTTTTAATGATTTTTCCTATATATTCCTATGTAAAACTTGGGTCGGCCATTTTGGCCCCACCATAGCCCCCGGGGGTCATGATTTGAACAAACTTGAATCTACACTACCTGAGAATGATTCCACATGAGTTTCTTCTTTCCTGGACCAGTGGTTCTGGAGAAGAAGATTTTTAAAGATTTTTCCTATATATTCCTATGTAAAACTTGGGTCAGCCATTTTGGCCCCACCCTTGCCCCGGGGGTCATGATTTGAACAAATTTGAATCTACACTACCTGAGGATGATTCCACATGAGTTTCATCTTTCCTGGCCCAGTGGTTCTGGAGAAGAAGATTTTTTAAAGATTTTTCCTATATATTCCTATGTAAAACTTGGGTCGGCCATTTTGGCTCCACCTTTGCCCCGGGGGTCATGATTTGAACAAACTTGAATCTACACTACCTGAGGATACTTCCACATGAGTTTCATCTTTCCTGGCCCAGTGGTTCTAGAGTAGAAGTTTTTTAAAGATTTTTCCTATACTGTATATTCCTATGTAAATCTTGGGTCGGCCATTTTGGCCCCACCATAGCCCCGGGGGTCATGATTTGAACAAACGTGAATCTACACTACCTGAGGATGATTCCACACGAGTTTCATCTTTCCTGGCCCAGCGGTTCTGGAGAAGAAAAATTAAAAATGCCATTAATTTTTAACAAATTCATTATTATCTCCCCTTGGAAAAGGGCGTAGCCCTTCATTTGAACAAACTTGAATCCCCTTCACCCAAGGATACTTTGTACCAAGTTTGGTTGAAATTGGCCCAGTGGTTCTTAAGAAGAAGATGAAAATGTGAAAAGTTTACGACGACGAACAACGACAACACAACGACGACAGACAACGGACAAATTTTGATCAGAAAAGCTCACTTGAGCCTTCGGCTACAGTAAGCTAATGATAGCTAAAATCTACACATGTGAAAATTTTTTTTCTCAATTGATGAAGTTTAAAAAATTACTAACTGCGATTGTTCCCAAATTCTAAAATATATTTCCACTTTTTAGCTGAAAATGATATACATGTTAACGCTTTCAAAAAATACGTAAAGAACCAGGAGAATAATTAATTAACATTGAAATTTTCAAATTGATTAATAGGAACTGTTTCACTTTTGTATTGTTTCATGTTATTAAATAGATACATGTTTAAAAATGCTTCTTTCTTTAGGTGACCATCCATCAAGTTATGTGATGGATAACGTTGAAGTTTGTAGGGTTGGGATTGCAAAACCTTGTACTCAAGTTATACACATCAGCGTAAAAAACTGCAGCACGTACATGGTTTATCGTTTACCCTGTAGATTGCTGTAACTCCGCGTATTGCTTTGGTAACTTTCATAGCAGCTTTTACCAGAGAACTATAAAGGAAAGATAAGTTTTCCTTTTTACAATTATAAGCACAGAAAACAAAACGATTTTCTGATTTAAGGGGGCCGACTATAGTTTCCATTGCGCAATATTTCGCGCATCATAGTAAAATGAAGCGTATTTATTGTTTTAATGCAACTTTTTTCGCTTAATTATTAAAATTAAACAAAATTAAGAAATTATAGGTATAAAAATGTAATTACAATTTGATATAACTGATTATTTAACCGATTTTGCAATTGATAGG